>NC_080745.1:92823075-93133700 GCF_020826845.1 Diceros bicornis minor | reverse complement strand
ACGGGCCACAAGCAAGACAAATAATCGTCGTGGGTGGTTTGACGGGGAATGAAGGCTGTCAAGGAGAGACAGCAGAGAGGGGTAGCGAATTCGACGGGGGATTGAAGGGTTAAGAAGGGGGAGTAGAGGAGCATGGCTGGGCAGGGGGCAACTGAGAAGACATCGCAGATGAGGAGGGGGAGACCCCAGTGGAAGGAGAGCAGATCAGACCAAACAGACAGGACCAGCATAAGCCTGGAATCTGCTCGGGGCTGACATTAAAGGGAGGAGCGTCGACCACCGCCAGGAGAGGTGACCCCAGAAATGTCCGCAGCCCAGGACCTTGGCTGCATCTGACTTTGCCTTTGAGCCCAAAGGTTTGCCAGCTGTCCCTCCCCAGTCCTGTCCTCCTGAGCTCACATGTGATGGGAAGCAAGGCTTCCCAATAGGAAATGACACCAACACATTTTAAGGGGGAGGATTTAGAGAAAATATGGCATGCCGGGCAAGTCCTCGCCTAGGAGGACCCAGCACCCACAAACCAGCCTCGTCTGTCACACGCAGTGCTCATGGGCCACTGCTGGGAACAAGCACGGAGCTATGGCGAGGGTCATCGCTGGTGTGCTGTGTGTGGGCTCGATGCACAGATACCACGTGGCAGATGCGCGTGTGCGTATCTGTGATAAGCGACACGCGCCTTTGAGTACTGGACTGAGTGTGACCGTGAAGACGCAGTGACCCCACAGCCAAAAGGGAGCGTGCTACGAAAGCTGCGGGGGAGGCACCCTGAGGGCGGCCCTCGTGCTTACGCTCCCTCCAGCCCACCTTCGCGCTCCATGAGCCTGGTTTTAAAGAGGCGGCTGCTGAGATCCGATAGAGAAACCGCCACAGTGAGTCCCAGGTCCTGAGGGAGCCCGGTTCCCCAGCCAGAGGAAGGTCAAGGCCATTGCAATAAGTGAGCTGGACAGAGAAATTCAATACTCACGACACACAGAGGAAAGGAGCCACTGTGGCAGATTCCAAAACACTTGATCCTAGGAACGAGAATGGAGGCCAGGGAAACTTTGCCTGTAGATTTACGGCTCCCTCAATGAGGTCGAGTCCTCCTCCTCCTTGCCCCCCTGCCCCCCGACAGGCTACAAAGCTGCTGCCAGTCCCCCTGAGGATGGGAGCTGACTTCTGAGCAGGAAGGGCTGCAAGCTTGTGATTCGGTGCAGTCCATTAGCTTCCAGTGCAGATCAATGCCATATAAAATATAGAGAAAGGAAGCCAAGGAAACCCAGCTAGGCTCAAAATTAATTTTAAAACATTTCTGTGTATCAGAAATAGAACAGAAACAAATATATAGAAGAAATAGATTTTTTAAAGTTTTAGAAGAATTTTTAGGTGAGTATCTTTGGCTCTGGGGTAGGGAAAGATTTCTCAAATAAGACGTACAAAACACAAATCATAGAAGGAAAGACTGATAGACACGCTAACATTGAAGTTTTACATTTCTGGCAATAGATGTTACCATGAACAGAATGGAGATACAAGGTGCAGGTAGAGAAGGTATTTGCGATACATATAATCAATGTCTAAGATAAATGAAGGTCAATAAATCAGTAAGAAAAAAAGGGAAAACCCAATATACAAGCAGATAACTTACAAGTGAGGAACCACGAATGGCCAAAAACATACAAGCAGTTTCTGAGCCTCAGGTAACTGGGGAAGCACATATTAAAGTAAGAAGCCATTAGATTTAACGTTTGAGGAGAAAGCAACAGGACAGGAGCCATCACATGCTGATGGAGGAGAGCAAATTGTTCAACCACGTTTTAGAGCAATCTAGCAAAAACTGGTAGAGGTGAAGACGCCCCCCAAATTGTATTTCTAGGCGTATACCCGTTAGAAAGAAACTTCCACATATGCACATGGGGACATGTATCAGAATGTGTGTGGTGAGGTAAAAAATGGAAAATAATTGAATTTCCATGAACAAGAAAATGGGTAGATAAATCGTGATAAGATTATACCAAGCACACAGCAGTTTGAATAAGCAACTCGGAGCCACAAGCGTCAACACAGCTGAATCTCCAGAACAAAGCGATTGCAGAGAGTATAGCGTGGCGTCGACAATTTGAGAACGTGAAAAGTGCTATGGATTTCCATGTAAATCAGAGGGATCCGTATACACCTCACATGCTGGTGATGATAGAACCAGGCGCCTCCTCCAGGGGACACTGTGAAGGAAGCTGCTCCTCCCGGGGTGGCGCTGGCCCTGGCGGGACCCGGGGGCAGGGTTCCTGGGTGCAGGCTCCCTTTGGCCCCCGCTCAGCCCTGGCGGGCGTCCTGGTGCACACCTGATGCAGCACACGTCTCAAAGCACGCAGGGGATGACACAGCAAATTCAGGACCGTGGTGCCTCTGGGGACGGAAACAGTGGGAGGGGGCTGTGGGGAGGGGCCCAGGGGCCTCGATTACATCCACATTTTACACCTTAAAAAGCTGAAGAAATTACGCCCAAGTGTTAAGATTTGTTACAGCTGGGGGACGAGGTTCTGTGTTTTCACCGTGAGGTTCTCTGTGCTCCTGTGTTCGTTTTTAAAACATTTCGTAGCTTAATAAAAACATTCAATCCTCAGAGCTGTGACCCGGCAGCTAGGCGCTCTCGTCCCTGCCTGCATCCGCCTGGCATGAGCTCCTGGCTGTGTCCGCTCCTGGTGCCTCTGACCCAGCGCCCCGCGGCACAGGTCGGGTTCCTCCATCCCTCTGACCCTTGGTGGCCCACGTGCCTTCCTTCAGGGGAGAGTCATCAGGTGAAGCCGCTGCCCCATGTGCAAGGCTGTGCCAAGACAGGGGAAAGCGTGGATCTGGGGTCACTGGGACCCAGTTCAGCCCCAAGCTGCACACGCCAGCTGTGTGTCTTTCGAGGGTCACTTGTCCTCTGCCAAAGGGGACGAGAATACCTACCACAGGGGTTGCTTTGTGAAGGAGATGAGGCAAGAGAGAGTCAAGCCCGCTCTCGACAACCACTAGCTCTCTTCACGCATGACGGGGAGCAAAAAGCCGGGGTTTCGGGCGGGAGGGTCCCCAGGCCGACCAAGCTGGAGGCCGTGCTGGGAATTCCCATGTGTATCGCTTCCATTTCCCAGGAGAAACCCCGTAACCCTAGAAACCAGATGGTGCCCCCTAGCCCGGCCACAGACGTCTCTGAGAATAACCAAAGGTTCTCTTGTGACCTTCCGGAGTGTTCGTTGGACCAGCACAGCAGAGGAACCGGCGCCTTATAAAGTGTAGGCTGCCGCTGAGGGTCAGAGTTCTGATTGCTTTTAGATTGCAGTTGTGCTGGGAGAAGATAAATGAGCACAGAATGAACCATCCTTGTCCAGTGGCCGTGATGGGGACGGCCTGGGGAGGTGGCCTCTGTCCTCTGTGTGCCTCACCTTTCCTTTGTAGTCACACTGGCTGCTGACTTCACCTGGTTTCGGGCTGTGACAAGGAGCCCAGTCAGAATGGAGGCAGCAAGTGAGGATCATCATTGCTTAGAGGAGAGAAGAAAACTAAAATTTGTCAGAAACAAATACCTCTTTCCGTGGAATAAGAATTAAGTTAAAAATCAATCTTCGAGCGTTATAACTCTCTAAATCAACAGCAGAGTTATAGGTAAGTAGAAACTCAAAATGTGAACAGGCAGAGAAGGTCCCGCTACCTCTGCCTTAACATTGAGATTCATCAGCTGAGCATCCCTCCTTGGCAGGAGCCCCCCGGACACATCCAGGGGGGCTTCTCTGGATTATGCATTTCAGAGGAATCCAGTGGATCAGGAGACAAGCAGAGGATATGAGCCCTTTGTCACACCCCGTCCTCCCTGCACAGTTCCCCCAAATCACTTTCCTGCAGCTGCACTGTCCTGACTGCCTGGTTGGTCAGAGGGTAGACCACGGACTCAGAAGATGGAGGCTTTGCAGGCGCTGCGATTCCAGGGGGACCGGGGGACTCATCAGGGTTGTGGGTGGCTCATGAGGGAACGAGGAAGCGGGTATTTGGAATCCTAGAATGAGAGCCGTGACTCAAACAAGCCACAGGTCCACCCAGGGACCTCCAGCTTCTCCTAGAACAGAGTGAATCGTATTTATACCCTGGCTTCATTTAGCTTATTTAAGAAAGTGACATAAATGTTTTTCTTCTCTTTTTATCACTATCATTTCATACATGACATAAATTGGAGAAAAATTTGAAGAACCTCAAATGCCCAGAGGCAAAGTGGCTCATTTGTGGGAGAATCTATCTACACTGATTCTAATAGTGAGTTCCCTTCATGGCCTCATTCAGGTCAAGGGTCCGAATTGTATTTATTGTGGGGTCAGCTTGGAGGTTGTGTGTGTGTGTACACGTGCGTGTGTGCACGTGTGTGTGCTTCAGAGTTTAGGGGCTGTGAATGGCAAATGCTTTTTCACTCTCTTAGCCAAATATCAGCTTGTAGCTCCCTGGCTCATCTACTCACGCCTTAGATGAGGGAGAGAGTCGTGTACCAACCAACCACAGAAGCTCAGCGATACGCAATAATCAGCCTTGATTTGGCTCATGGAGGCTGCATGGCTGGGGTTTGGCTGATCTGGGCTGGGCTCTCCTGCAGAGGTCTCTCATCCTCCTTCCTCCTGGAACCAGAGGCTGGACCAGACGTGTTGTCTTCACAGCAGAGGTGGAGGCACAAGAGGGCAGGCTGGACCACGCAAGCACTTTTGAAGCCTTGATTTGTTGTCGTATCTGCTCTCACACCGTTGGTCAAAGCAAGTCACACAGCTGAGCCTACAGCCAAAGGGCGGAAATAACACCCCACCCGCAGGGGGAAGCCCTGAAAGGTGGAGGCCGGGGCGGAAAGTCAGAATTGTTGATGGAACCTAGTGAAGTAGCTTTTCACTCCCGAAACGCAGGCTTCTGCCCCGTCGTGTCTGCCTACGGCAGTGGGATGCGTGAGCAAGAGGAAGAAGGAGAGAATAGGAGAAGGAAGACTTTAGTTTCCCTACAGTCACTGTTTTGGCTCCTGCATTTTGACACCTAGTGCTAATATAACATGAGTGACTGCTCTGTGAACCCATCAATCACTTCTCAGATATTATTGGCTAACTTCTGCTAAGCCCATCTGACATAGACTTCCTTCCTAAATGACCAAATCCTTTTTTCAAGGAAAACCTTCTTAAACTAATAAAATATAACACTATTTCAAATCACAGCTGTATGGTGTCTCTCCATGTGCACATTTATGTTAAGGCATATGTGATTCCAATCAGGAGCTTTGTCAAAAGTGAAGAGTGTGCTGGTTCCATCAGCTCAGCCAGGAGGACTGGGTGAGCATTGCCCAGGGGGTGTCGGCTAGAGACCTGCGAGAGGCCCTTAGAGAGAGGCTCTAGAAAGGGAGCCTGGCCTGGCTCGGTAGCCAAGTTCCAGGTGAAACATTCTCTGGTCCCATTTCAGAAATTCATGAGGTGGTCAGGCTAGATGTTTCCTCACTAAAACACCTGGAGGGTTCAGTTTCTCTTTAGCACCCACCCCGTGGATTTCTAATGCGTTTTCTGCTCACAGGACAATCGAGGCAACCTGAACGGACACGCTGTCCCTGTGTCCTGTCTCCGTGGGGTGACCTCACTAGGTCCAGGCAGTTTCCAGTTCTCCTTTATTTCAGTAGGCTCGTTCTCCAAAAGTGTACACGACTTATTATTTTAGCCTGTGACAGTCCCAATGCACTATTTCTTTTTCAATAAAATGGATTCAAATCCATTTGACGGAATTTCCGTCTTTAAGAGCGTGTCACAACAGTGGGGAACTTCAGAGCCTGCACCACGTGGTGAAGGAAAAGCTACATTGAAGACAGCCGGATGGAGCGCTCCTCTCCCAGGTGGACCTAGCGCTTCTTTGGCTGCCCGGTGCTCACGGTTACTCCTTCGGGTCTCTGCGGTTCACTCCTGTTATTCCTGCTGCTCTAGGTTCTGCCGTCTGCAATGGGCTGCGGCCCCTCGTTTCCCTTCTTTGCCTCTCAGCCAGGACCTCCTTGTTTCATGCCCTCCAGACCCCTCGTGTCCCGGCACACTTATTTGGTACACATCTCTCCTCTGAAGTCCAGTGGGAACAGGATCTTCATTGGCAGGTGCAGCTCCTTTCCCTCCCTGGGGATGGGCCCTGGACTCTGTTCGAGGAGGTGCCTCCCACCCTGTACTTCGCTGGCCCTGGCTCTCCCTTCCCTGTGCTGGTGTCTGTCCTCGTGGGTGCAGGCATGAATACTTTCCAGGAAATCAAAGCTGAAACCAATCCCACAGCCTCTGTCCCCTGCAGCTTCAGGACAAACTTATGACCTGGGACAAGAAAAGGAGAAGAAATGGTCACTCTTACAGTAGTTATTTTATTTTATTTTTTTGATGAGGAAGATCAGCCCTGAGCTAACATCCTTGCCAGTCTTCCTCTATTTTGTATGTGGGATGCCGCGGCAGCACGGCTTGATGAGCGGTGCGTAGGTCCACCCCTGGGATCCAAATCTTCCAACCTGTGAACCCCGGAATGCAGAAGCAGAAGGCTCGAATTTAACCACTATGCCGCTGGGCCAGCCCTCACTCTTACAGTAGTTTTAAGTAGCTTTGTCATCCTCTGGCTGTGTCATGGCCTGGCCCCGGCTCTCCTCCCCAGTCCTGATGGCAGGTCCCCCAAGAGAGGACCCCAGTGAGAAGCACGTGTGGTCTCTGTGCTTCTAGTTCTTCAGGAGCTGGGTCTTGGAGTAGGGCACGCTGGGCAGCAGCAGAGCCAGCAGTGTCTCCCCTAGAGTCTTGGGCAGCTGAATTCTGATTGCTAAAGACTCACTTGCAGAATTGTTTTTCATTCATGGGTGGTCTTATGCTTTCTTGTTTAAACCAGGACACTGAGAGAGAGAACAAGGACTCAGAATCATTAGTGGCACAGTGGATGTACAAGTGGAGAGTCCTTGTAAGGCGGGACCTGTGGTGACTCTATTGTAAAGCCACAGTCCATGCCCCAGGCCCTGTGTGATGTGGGGAGGGGGCTGGGGTGTGTGAGGCAGTGACAGATGTGTGGTTCCTACAATCACGGCTCTTACAGGGTGGCCAGAAATGAGGCAGATGGCAGGCAAGAGGGCACAGTAGCCAGAAAATGTGGTGGGAGGGAAATCCCTTCCACTCCTTGCCTTCCATGTATGCTGTCTCCTTCCCCTCCAGCTTCCCATAAATTGGCCTGTGTGGAGAACCCCAAAGGGCTGTGGGTGCCAGGCTGGCTCTGAGGATGGCCCAGAGACTTGCCTCTGCCCTGCCAGCCCATAAATCCTGTGTGTCCTGCCAGGTGTGGGTGGCTGGGAGACCTGCCAGGACACATGGCTCTGAAACACTGCCTCTGAATCACTGTCTTTACAGTTTATTGCCCTAAAATGTGGAGGGAGAGATCTATTGATAGCTCCAATTTGCTCTCTTTTATTTAAACAGACTCCCAATTCTGACCACTTGACTCTCAAATCAACGTATACGAGGTGTCTCGCCAGGAGGAAAACATTCAAATTGTGACGGATCTGCCTGTCCAACCCATCGAGGCTGTTATGACGGCCAAGCACAGCCTCTGCCCCAGGGTTTCCACGAAGCGACAGTTGTAACAGCACCCAGCATCTGTCCGGAGCCCCCGCTGTCTGCAGTGAGAGGTTCTGTGCTGGTGAGTGATGGAGAAATTCCTTGTCTCATGTGACGAGTGGAACGTGCTAGGTCCAGGCCCCTTGCCTCTAGGAGCTCATGTCGGACGGGGCACACACCTCCAGGTGAGGCCAAGTCTCATCTCAGTGGGCATAACAACCCCTCCCTGGCGAAATCCACGGTGGGGGCTTCTCCAGGACAAGTCACACCTGGTCTTGGACCACATCTGTATCACCGTGATTTCTGGTCTAGTACCTGGGGTGATGAAGCAGCCCTCCTAACCATGCGGAGGAGGCCCTCATGCCTCAGTCCAGCCTTGTTCGTCATCCCCCCTCCCTGGGCAGGCCTCTCCCCTACCACCTGCTCTCTAAGGCAGGCCTGTGTCTGGAGGGAGCGGCCGCATCTGCTGTTTTATTGCTGTGGGCGGATGTATGCTGTGCTGTGCTATTCAGGATCACATTGTTAACATTACAGTGATGTGAGGGAATGGTGTCTGAATCCCATCCTTTCCCTGCAACCTTCTTAAATGATAGGTGGGGAGGTGATGGGAGGGGTGGGGGGGAGGTGCAGATATGCAAGGGGTGAGATGGACAATGTTTTGCACCAAATTTAAAAAAATGATATTTGGGGATTAGAGTCATCCGATGAGCGTTAATAGTGACTTGTCAAATATGACAGGCTCCATGTACACCGTCCTCACTGAGTCTCAGGGCAGCCAGCCGGGGCTGCCATGTTGGCATGGCCCAGAAGAGGAGGGTGAGAAGCGTGACACTGAAGGAACAAGCCGGGCATCGCCAAGGGGCCGTCCTGCGGTTGGAGCTGGGCCCCTCGTGCCCCTGCTGCCTTGTGGGTGGGGGCAGCCATGTGAGGAAGGTGGGTGGCACACCCCCGTTTCTCCATCTGGCCCCTCTTTGGCTCCATTTGCCCGGGTGACCCTCTTGGGTGTGTGCCAGGGTCCCTGCCGTGTAACTACGTTCCAGAGAACAAGTTCTTGTTCTCCGCCCCTCCTCAGTGGGCACGTCACCACTGGCTCCAGGGGCTGAGAACAGCTAGGAGCCCGGAACAGCAGCGCCAGCTGCGGCCTTCCTGCTGCTGAGAAAGGGGTTTGGAGAACTCTGCCGAGGGGTCTGCCTACACCCACGTATTCTACTCCCCTTTGAAGCCCAGGCACTTCCTTTGATCTTCCTGGGAGAGCTGCCTTATCTTGCCTTGTCCTGGGGGGATCATGAACTTCTGTCACCCCTGCCCTGGCTTTCTGGAAGGCACTGGCTCCAGGTCATGCTGTGCTGTCCTGGGTGGGTCCTTCCCGTCCGGCCACTGTGTGAAATGCAGCAACTTCCCTCCTGGCTCTTTAGGAATGAGCCTTTGCGCGACTTCCTGTTTGATCAACCCCGAACAGCAGCCCCCCACTTGGATTCCGAGTGGCCCCACGCCTCCCCTTGAGCTGGTCCTGTGCTCTGTGTGGAGACTTTCCTTCCCTTCCTGCGGAAGTGGGTACGAGCCCTCTGTGGGATCCACTGCATGGCTGGGCATCCACAGGGAGGTGGGGCTGATCTGGGGAGCGGGTCACTGCATGCTTCCACGTGGTCTTTTTGTGCCAGTTTTGGAAAGACCCTCCTAAAGCAGTGTCTCCAGCACAGAGATGACCTGGTGGCAGCTCTGGCTGATGGGTCAGCTCACGGATAAATTGCTCCCCCTAGACTGCCCCATGCAGGCTCCAGAGATTCATGGTATGGACCCACCACAGCCCGAAAGAGGATGAGACGTGGGTCCTAGGAAGCCGGGGATTCTGCATCTGCACTGTGTTGGCCACCCTCACTGCCCCCTCACCGTGCAAACCACCCCCCGGTGTCCCCGCCCCACCCCGCCACAGGCGGAGACGACAGACATGCAGCAGGCAGGGGCACGCAGCCCAGCTGGGCCAGGACCGGCCCTGAGGCCTCGGTGCCTGAGCCTCCCATGCTGCGAGGAAGCGTAATCGCCCCATTGGTGCTCTGTGTAGATTAAAGCATTCCTACCACGGAGAGCTTGTACCCCGTCAGGAGTCAATAGCTCATAAGACGCAGCGTTATTCCCATTGTTGTTAGAAGGTAATTCTGCCCCTGCTCTGCCAGGAGACAGATCCCTTCACCCCACCACTGATGCCCCAGGCTGGAGCTGACTCTCCATGTGGCATTGCCCCAGCCCCCAACCCACTGCAGGGAGCACAGAGAGGGGTGGGCATCTCCCTGCCCAGGGAGCTCACACCCTGGACTGGCACACACCCCAGCATGCGCAGGGCGGTATGAAGAATGTTCCAGAGCCCCAGGGCAGAGGTGGTCTATGGTAAACGTGCCTCAGAGTCAGACTGGAGACTGAGCTGTACTTTGCAGGAAGGCACGTTCCCAGGGAGGGTGAGGGCACTCCCGCCAGCAGGAACAGGACGGAGGAAGGCCCTGCCGTGTTGAGTTCACAATATGTGGGGTGTGATCACTCCAAGGGGCCTGGAGCAGAGCGGGCAGCAGGAGACTGGACAGGAAGGCCCAGTGGTGTCCTGCCCAGAGTGAATAAATCCTGTGGCTGATGGGGCGTCAAAAGCTATTGTAGGGGACAGGGGCTGGTTTGCTCAATAATAGTGGGACAAAGTGGGGCTGGATGTTTGAGGGGGGCTGGCCGACAGGAAGAAAGCAGAGGCCAGGAGGCCAGCCAGATGCCTTGGCCTCAGGCCACATCTGCTGGGCCTCCAGCCCCACCCTCCCTTCTCCATCCTTCTCCGTCCTACTCTGTGCTCTGGGACGCTGACCTGTTGGGTGGAGACAGCGGAGTTCAGTCAGGGGGGGCCCCAGCAGGAGACGCCGAGGAAGGAGAGAGACCCACGTGTTTGCCCCATGGGTCCATGATGCTGAACCAAGGTTCTCATGGCGGCCGAGTTCTTGGATGGCCTCCATGCCCACAGAGCATCTCCTGCAACTGTGGCTCTCTCTGCCAATGTCACACGCTGCCTCCTTTTGTGCCTTCACGTGGAGGGGCCTCACGGCCCCACTGTCCTCCCCCGGTGCCTCACCAGCCCTTTCCTGCCCACGATGCTGCAGTCTCTCTATCAGACTGCCTTGGGTCCCACGGTGCCTTCTCAACAGGGATGATGGGGCGGCAAGAATTGGTTCTTGGAGGACACAAAAATCTTCCTCTTCTTACATAGTTAGCACAGATACACATGCAGCGTGTAAGCAGACACACTTGTGTCTGTGATAGTGACACCTCCTGGGGGGGCGATGTCAGGAAAGTGTCTAAAGAGTCTCCTGAGAGGGTGATGATGAGCAAAGGGTGGAGAGACGTGAGGCTTTGGGGTCAGGACAGGACGGCAGCGCTGAGAGGAGGAGAGAGAACTAGAGAGACTCGGGCACATGGAGGACCCGGTGACCGATGCTGGGGTGATGGGAGAGCAAAGAGAGGACCCTCCTGGACTCCCAAGTGTGATCTTGATCAGTGACAGGCCAAGGGCAAGTGGGAAGTCAAGGACACAAAGACAGCCAGGAACAGCGCAAGGACACAAAGACAGCCGAGGAAAGGCACAAGGACACAAAGACAGCCAGGAACGGTGCAAGGACACAAAGACAGCCAGGAACGGTGCAAGGACACAAAGACAGCCAGGAACGGTGCAAGGACACAAAGATAGCCAGGAACGGCGCCAGTCCTGGGGCAGGGACAGCAGGAGCGTGTACCCCCAGAGTCTGATTAGAAGACAAGCTCAGAGAGGACACCCAGGAATATGAGGGGATGAAAATACCCCTGCACCCACAGGAACGCTGCAGGCTGGACACCAGGGCTCGCAGTGACCTTGGGAGGAACACAGCTGGGCAGAGGGGCAACGGACCCAGTGTGGGGAGCAGAGACCCCTGCCACAAGTGGGCGTCGACAGACCGTGTGTCGTGAGCAGATGCCTAATGTGGGCAGAGGTGTTTTGGTTTCATGATGGGGGGAAGATATTGCCAGTTGTGTAATATGTAATTATTTTTATAATACGATGGTGATGAGGATGGAAGAAGTCAAATGCAAGGAGATCACTGTGAAAAGTGTAAATGGTAGCAAGTGCTAGCTATTATTCTGTCTGAGACCCCCAAATTCTCTCTCTCTCTAATAACCAAAACAAACCCAACGTCCCATCAGAGGAAGGTCGGCCTCTGCCACCCTGAGGGCTGGGCTCTGCCACGCCGATCGCCTGGCCCCTGCACAAAGAACTCACTCCACACCCTTCGGGGATCTGCGGTCCGGGAATGTGGGCCTGAGCAGGAGGGTCTCCCCATGTAAGCCCCGCAGGGAGGTAAACAGGAGGAGTGCTGACATGACAGGGAGACGTCATTCCATCCGGGGACCACCCTCAGGACACATGTCACACACCCGACAAGAGGGTGCCAGCTTCCTCTCTCCAGAAGGGGAGGCAGAGACGCCTGGCGTCTCCCATCTCTCCTGGCCCCTGTCCGGGCCTCCGCTCTAGGATTCACTCACAGGGAGGCAGCCTCAGTCCATCTTCCTTCTCATGTCCCCGCCTGCGGCTGCTGGGGCCGCTGGGACTTCAGTGTCTTGGTGGACAAGTGTGTCCGTGGGCCCTCGGGGCACAGTGCCTGGCTGGGGGGAGATGATGAAACGCAGGCCTGTGCTTCCCGACAGCTGCCCAGGGACCGTATTGTAGGCCGCCTTGTCCCCCAGCCGTTTGCTGCCTCGTTGTGGAATGCCCACTGCCACGATGCAGGCGAGTTGCTGGTTTCCTAAGTGTCACTTTAAATGAAAATTAAGTCTTCGCTTCTGAACCTGATTCCCTCTCTCTCAGTGACACCTGGGGAAGATAACGGTGAGAATGTATTATCTCGTGTAAGATAAATATGAATCTGCTGCTGTTTGAAAAATGACAAAGCAACAATTTGGGGCCCTTTTACGGAGTGTGGCAAGCACGGGGTGGAACCGTCACCAAGAAATAATGGAGTGTTGAGCTGCTTGCCTGCCGCCACCACACGGGCGTTCTGCTCACAGGCGGGGAAGGAGAAGGGCGGCTCAGACCAAATAACGTGTTTCTTCCCCGTCAATCTCCTTCTCGGCGTTGCCAAGACACCTGCTAACACACTGCCGTTAGCAATGGCCAATGCCTGGTTAGGGGCACACACCTTGGTCCATCACTGAAGGGAGCACCATGGGCAGACACAACTGCAGTCAAAGACGGGATGGGCCGTGACCCTGCCACATCTACTCTCCACTTGGGGGTACGTATCCCCAAAAGCTGGTGACCCCTGCTTGTTCATTTGTTCATTTTAACTGATGGGAACTTCTTACAAACTAACTCTATTCATGTTCTAGGGACCAAAACAACCACAAGAACAAAAGTGAAATGAGAACCAATTGTAAACCAGGAAGCAGGATTCTGAGCTGTGACCTTCGTGACCTTCACTGAAGCTGGGCCTGGAGCTGTGCCGGGCTCGGGGCTCTGACCACCAGGGCTCTCTGCCTCACCTCATTCCGGGAGGCTTCCTGCCAAGGAGGCGGGGAAAGCAGACCAAGGAGCTTTGACAATAACCTGCCTGCTACGTGACTTCATTTTCAAAGCCCATTCTTCTTCTTCATCTCATTTGAGAAAACCAGCAGTTTATCAATGTGAACTGGCTTATGGGAGAGGTTCTGCAGAACTTAGAAAAGTGTGATGCCAGATAAATATTTAATTTGGAGGATTTGGGGGGTTTTTCCGCTGCCACTATGTCTGTAATTGTTTCTCCCACGGAGATTTGACCTTCAAATGGAACTGACAAATAGGGGATTGGCCAAAAACACCAGGAGTGAGATTATAGACTGTGCTGTCTGTTCAGTAAACGTCAAATACACTCAGTCAGACCACAGCCCTTGATTTCCAGCTGCTCTCAGAGAAGACGGAGATGGGCACGAGGTGAGGCGTCCAGAGCTGGGGATGCCGTGTGCTGGTGGTCCATCTGACCTCCACTCCCACCTGGTGAGGAGACCCCCAGTATTCAGTCACGGCTGATGCAAAGGGGCACTGGGGAGTCCACTGGCTCTTCGATGAGTTGTTCTTCTGCCTGAAATACAGGCAGTAAGGACCAACCAGCTTACGTCATCTGCTGCCGTGTAACAATATTCCCACACACTCAGGGCTTAACACAGCACACCCCGTCACCTCAGGTTTCTGTGGGTCAGGGGTCCAAGCAGCCCAGCTGGGTCCTCCATGGGCTGACATCAAGGTGTCAGCTGGGCCTGGGGTCTCATCTGAGGCTCAGCTGGGGAACGATGTGCTTCTGACCTCCCGCGTTGGTCAGCAGTATTCAGTTCCTTGTGGCTGAAGGACTGAAGACCTCGTTGTTTTGCTGGCTGACGGCCAGAGGCCGCTCTCAGCTCCTCACCACAGGGCGGCTCACGACACGGCAGCTTGTTCCTCCAAAGCCAGCAAGGGAGAGAGCCTTGAGTAGGGTGGGTGTTACAGCCTTGTACTCACATGCATCCTGCCACCTGTACTCTAGCGGCTAGGAGCAAGGCACCAATCCTGCCCACACTCCAGGGCAGGGGATCGTACAACGATCATGGGGCCAGCCTCGAGTCTTCCTGCCACACCATCTTCTAGAGAAAGAAGACACTGGCTTGAAATTGAATCCAGAATTTGGTTTGTTTATTAACACAAACATCTGAAGACTTTTAGATTCAGGTGGGCAGTGTATCTGGCCCATGGGCTTTGAGAACTTACTCTGCTAGGCCCTAATTGCACGACCTAAGCAGTGGATATCTGTTCCTCTCTCCTTGTCCGAAATGATCATCCCTTCCTCATAGTGCCCTCACAACCTTTTGGAACCCCCGCCAGTGTAAGCAATGTTGGTGAAAAGGTGATTTCACTGCTTGGTGGTTTCTGCCACCAGGAAAGCGGATAGTTAAAGGGGCCGTAGCACTGGCTCCCTCCCCTAAGAGAGACCTTATCTTGGCCAGTTGGACACTGCACACCTGAGCCATGGACCTAAGCCCCTGACACGAGGACATGAGAGAGAACTGGCAGTTGGTTACCAAATGATGGGGTATTCACATACTCCTTCCTGTCAGGAGAGCATCGCTGCGTCCCACATCTGGCCCGCGGATGCCCTCGGGGCCACCTGGGATTCTAAGCTGGTTCCCCAGTCTCTGGCATGTGTTGTGGGCTTCCTACTTGAAAATTTCCTTTTGCTCAAAGCAGTCAGAGCTCAGCTCTGTATCAGAAATAAGACTCCTCACTGAGAACACCTTGTCACGGTGATGTGGACACTGCTGACCCGACAGGCTACAGGCACTCCCAGCCGACCTGAGAACTGTGTGGTTAGTAATTCAGGATCAGATGAAACAATAATATTGGCCCCCTGGTCGGAAACAGAGCATTAAATTGAAAGAAGAGCTTATTTACTTATTTCTTTATTAGCAATGGAAGCTGCGCCTCCTGTCAATCTGAGACCAGGCCTTGACCAGAGGGATTCATTTTGTGAATATTCACAGCTTCAACGTTTTAACCCCTGACTGAATTTAGAGAGTGCCTATTACTTCTTAATTGCTCATGTGTTTCCTTTCTGCTGAAGATATGCATCTGTGTACAGATCTGTTGCGTTGCACACATACATACGAGTTATTACCGAGTTAGTAATTTCTGGGCACCATTGTATACGCAGAGTTACTTGGTGGCCTCTACTCTTTAATTAAGACAGAAGGAAAGCACTGTTTAATATCTGTAGCTAATTTTACTAAAGTGGATTTATTCCGGCTTTTGGTGTCTTGCTTTTCCTCGTAGACGTCAGCTGATCATCTTAGCTGGTCTTCTCTGTTGTGCATCTCCTCAACCCCTCTCACCTGAAGCAGTGGCCACCAGTAATGCAGCCACCAAAAGTGTCACTCTGCCCCCTGTTTAAAGTCAGACCAGTGCAGACAACTCCTCAAGAAATAATAGTGTATTATATAAAGAGTAACGAACAAAAAGTTCATTGTGTTTTTGCCTTCATGAGAAAAGTGGGCTGGACCAGTCCCCAGGTAATGAGAAACTAGATACCATTTTTTCTAATTAAAACAACAAATGAAAAGCCAAGATGCTCATTATTTTTGGTTAGGGTAAGCAGTTATTCACTTAAAAAAAGGAAGACTTTTGAGAATGAAAGTATCATGTAAAAATTGATTTTTAACTGGAGAAATCAAATATGTCTACAATTTGACACATGCCAAGAATTGTAGTGAATTACAAAATGGAACAAGTGTAGGCTTACACTGAGTTCCTTTGTGAGGGAAACAAGAGGTACAGTCTGATAGTTGGCACTTATCCAACACCGATTTGTTTTAACACTTTGCTCAAGAAAGGCATTGAGTAAAACTCTCCTAGGGGATGCACAGACTGGGGACAGGACAAGCCCGTTATCTCCTTCCTGCTGTGAGGCAGCTGATCTAGACGGCCCTCAATGTCCACCAGGTATCTGGACTTTGAGGCTCTGTACCTACGGAAACAGGAGATGGCAGCCGTTGCCTTGATCTCCCATTCCAGCTTCCTTTCCTTGGGTATCTAGGTCCCAAACTTTTGAAACAAAAGCTTTTTCCAGACACTCCTCAGCTTGGCAAGTTTTCATACTCTTTGAGACATGCCCATTGGAGCAATGGGGCTCTTCAGGGAAAGGATCGAGCCCCGTCTTTTCAAACTGTCTTACCCGCATTGGATGCCAAAATACGACCAGGGATAGCACTAGACAGGCTTCTTGCTGCATCCTACACGCACCCAAAGCCACAGGTCACACTGTGCTTCTCCTCCCTTGTGTGTGGCCAAATCCTACCGTCCCTCAAGTCCCAGGTGTCCTCTACATCTGCTGCAGCCCACGTGTGAAAGAGAACTCCCTGGTGTCTGCCCACTTCCGTGGTATTTGCCATTTTTCTCTGCCTGTGGGACCTTCTCATGTACACCTTGGATTGGAATTGACTCAGCAGTTAGAGTATATGTCTCTGGTGCCAACAGGTAGTCAACCTGGAGGTCAGAGAGGTTGAGGGGTAGGCGGTTGGTAGACAGATAGAACTATAAACAGATATAGACACATAAAAAATGCCGCGCAGTTCTATGCATATGGGAAGCACTAAGAAGATGTTCATTAATTGAATAAGATGAATATTTAAATGACAAGAACTGTACTCAGAGAATCTTTTTAGGCACATTTTCACAAAATTTATCTCTCAACTTCTAAACATCATGTTGAATTGTTGTAATTTGTCTTCTAATCTCACAAAATGCCAGATTATCCAGGTGATAATTTAGGGATGAATATGAGAATCCAAACTCAGAAAATTATCAAACAACTAAGAAAATGTAGCACCCCAAATGATCTTTATAATTACGCCAAACATTTGTTTTATAATACAAGTATTCTTAACACAATATCTTATGATTATAGTCTAAATTTCTGAAAAGATGATTCATCTACTATAACCTCATCTATTATCAATTGTTTATCTGAAATTGACAACGTGCCTGTGTCTAAACGCTTGGAATTAGGCCACTTTTTCCTCAGCACTGAAATATCCGCCATTAGTGAACATGTGTTGGCTTTGCCTGCCCAGGACCCTGCCTTCATCTTCTGGTTATAGCTTCTCCTTTTCCTCTGGGGAGCTGTCCTACCCATTCCCCGAGGCCTTGGTGAGACTGTTCTTCAGGAGCCATACCCTAGAGTCAGGGGTGACAGGCCTGGCCAAGCAGGCTCCCTCCCCTGGAAATGACGGCGGGGAAATGATTTGGCCTAAGCTGGTCCTGCCACCTGGATCTCAGCCGTGCTGTCACACCTGCCCTTCCAGGGGCCTGTGGGTCAGTCCATCTCCGGTGCAGTGAGCCACCAGAATCTGTTCTATGTATCTCCTTTTTTCTTAAGTGATCCAAATAAAGTGTCCATTGTTTTCAGTGAAAGAAACCTCACCCCACCATCAGACATTCTCCGTCATCCGCATTATCTTGAACCAAGGCCAAACAAGTCCCTTTTTAAATACTCGTTTGTTAAATCTTGGATGGTAAAAACCTTAAAATAAAGTACGAAAAACATGTTCATAGGCCATGCCCCTTAACATTTGTAAAATATGAACTTTAAAAAGCGTCATTTGTGTCATTCACGAGTATAATGATAAATTTATATCATTTTAGAATATTTCCTGACTTTTTTGTATAAAATAATTGCTACATTTATAAAATAAAATTGCCTGTAGAGTCAATTAATATAATTTAAGTGATTATATTATTTAAAGATATAAAATTATTTTTGCATATGAAAAGAAAATTGAATTGTATCATTTGCTTTTGGAATAAAATGGAATAAAATAATCACCCTCTGACTTACCGAGGGCAGCTGCTGACCCAACGTTGCCACTTAGCAATCGCCACTCATTCAACAGGGACACTTTGAGAGCTGCTGAGAACTATCGGGCTGTGTGGGCTCTGAGACTCTGGACCCATCCTGTGCTGAATCACAGGGAACATAAGATACAGGGTGGGGCAGCTTGGGAACAGCCATTGACGTGCAAGCAGAGCCCTATGAATAGGATCATCGAGCAGACCGCATGGTCCCAGGGCTTGGAAGTGGGCAGGTGCTGGGGGCCCAGAGGAAGTGCATTGTAGTGGAGGAAGCATGGATCCCTGAGCCCAGGGAGGCAGAGGGCCAGTTAGAACCAGCCCAGTGTAGTGACAAGCCTCAGGAAGCTTCAAGATGGGTAGTGTCTCAGTCTGTTCGTGCTACTATAAAAAACTACCATAGAGTAGGTGGCTTATAAATAACACAAACTCATTTTTCACAGTTCTGGAGGCTGGAAACTCCAAGACCAAGCTAGCATGGTCGGGTGAGGGCCATCTTCCTGGTTCGTAGCTGGCACCCTCTTGCTGTGTCCTCACATGGTGAGGGGTGAGGGACCTCTCTGGAGCCTCTTTTACAAGGGCTCCAATCTGTTCATGGGGGCTCTATACTCATGACTTAAGCATCTCCCAAAGGCCCCACCTCCTAGTCGCATCACTTTTGGGGGTTGGGATTTCAATATATGAATTTGAGGGGCATAGACCTTCAGACCGTAACAGGTGGAGTTTGACACCTGTGGTTCCGGGAGCAGGCATCACTCAGCCAGCCAGCCAGCTAGCCAGCCAGGCCACCCGGGGCAGGTCTGTGTGCAGGTTGGCCTGCTCCGCCTCAGGTCAGGGTTCAGAGGAGGGGCTCCAGGCACTGGCTGGAGTTACTTGGGGAGACCCACGTTGGAGACAGCTGTGGGCCAGTCTGTCCAGGCAGAGAACCCAGTCTGGGGAACAAAGGGCCCAGGCCCCAGAATGAGGCTGGTAAATGTGTGCCAGGCTAAAGAACAAAACAAGTGCCCATTTATCCACCTGGAGAACCAGATCAGGAAAAGAAAACAGTCACTTTCCAACATGTCAGGCTTAAGCTACTTCCATTCTTCCTGTCTTGGGTCAGGCTTGGCACTGAAAGAGGGAGGGCTGAGCGGCAGGGCGGGGGGCTGTTTCGATTGCTTCCTCTTCACCTCTTTGGAGAGGGAGGAATTCCCATCCTAGGGTTATGGGGTTGGCTGAACACCCACCTGACGCTGGACAGGTGAGACCGGCAGCTGTTTACTAGTCAACATACTCTCAGCTGGGGGCAGGAGGTCACTGCTTGCCAGCCAGGGTCCTGTGGTGGTGGCAGTGGGGGACAGAGTAGGCCTGTAGGAACTGTGGGAGGCAGGCTTTGTAGGCACAAGAGGGTGAGGTGCCCTTGGTTCTGCAGGAGGATGTGATGGGCTTGTCTGTGTAATTCTTCAGGAAGGCAGGGACCTGAAACTCACCTCTCAGGAACAAGCATGCACTGCATTAGGTTTGTTTGATAAGGAGGGCTGTTTGGATGACGGACCTTATCTGTGAGAGCAGAGTCGGGAGGAGAGCTTGCAGTTAGGCTGTTCAAGGCTCTCCCAGTTTCAGATGTCAGGGCAGCACATACTATCGAAACCTAATTTTAGGTCTTACACCATGGGGGTATTTAGTGTGGGGCAAGATGGGAGAAAAGGCCAGGCGTCAGCCTTACAGAGCTGGCATCATTGCTCTCTGGATCTCACGTCTGTTTTCAGAACTTGAGTCCTTGCTCTGTAGCCAAGCCCACCATGCCTTGGGTCCCGGGACCTGGCTGGCTACTCTGCCAGCTCCAGGCTTTTCCCATACCTACTCACACCCCAACCTCTGCTCTGCCCAGGGAAAACAGTTCTTTTCCTGAACCTCCGTTCCCATAAACAGGTTCCTGACAACCGAGGGGCTCCTGCATACTGCTCTCCCACCAGGATCTCTGCCCGCTGCTTGCTTTGGGCCTCCCCAACACAAACACAGGACATTCATGGAGGTGCAGACTCCAGACTTAGGCAGATTGTAGTCATGTTCTCGTCCGTGCGGAGAAGACCGTGCAAAGGCACTACCTCGAGTTCTTGGTGCCAAGTCTATGGGAGTAATACTTGAGAATGATCTGGTAACCATGCATAAGATTGATGGAATTGTGGGGGACGGGGGCTGTGAGTCTGGATAAAGAAGAGGGCAGGCCCAGGATGTCTGAAGGACAACAGGACTGTGCTTGTCCTGAGTAGCCCCAGACTCAGGACCACAGGATGGGAGTTCCAGGGAGGCAGGGGCGGGTCTCCAGCTTCAGGACAGGCTCTGTGTAGGGACCTGTAGGGGTGGGGGTCAGAGTCTTCTGGAAGTGTTTCATCACCTGATGCCTCTTCATTCAGCTCTGACTCCTCCCCTCCAACCCCAGGGCCAGCCTGGCCTCCTTGGGTGATGGGCTATTTTCACTCATCCTGCTGCTGTGAGGTTGGACCACTCCCAAAGCAATCCCATTGAAAGAGATGGAAGAAATTCACAAATAGAAATGAACATGTAGGTGTTTACAGACTCCTGATTCCTGACCCACCAATAGCAGAGGCCAGCCGTGACAGGCTGGTTCCCATCCTGCAGCCAGGCTGTGGCCCTCAGATGCCCGTCCTCGGTGGAGTGTGGAGCGCAGGCTCTCTTGGCCTCCTGTCTGGTCCCGCGGTCCAGGGGGAGGTGGATGCTTTGTCTCTGGCTCTGATTACCTTCTGGCCGCCCCCTCACTCCTCCTGCGTTTGGCTCTGCCATGTCACTTCTCTCAGGCCTGCTCTGGTGGCTGCAGGCAATGACCATGTTCAAAATTTTCAAAAAAAATTAAACCAGATACTTAGAATTAAAATTTACACACTTTTCCATCCACAGGAGCTTATTTAATCTCAGTCACAACCTGCTAAGATGTAACCAGTCTTATCCTCATTTTACTGAAAAGAGTCTGTTCTCAAATATATAAAATTCCTATAGATAGTAGCTTGCTGGTCAAAGATAAAAACATCATTTCTGACCAGAGGGAACATTTCTCAGAAATGCGTTGACATTTTATTTGCAGCCTCAATCTTACTGACTCAGACACAAAAATGACTCGATATTCACATTATTCCACTTCTCTTTTCCCCCAAGCTAAGACTCCTTGAATCCTCTAGTTTCCAAATCACTTGTATTGACAGCTTGATATATGAAGAAATAAATAATATTTCTAGGGAGAAAATTAATTTTGAAAATAATTAGAGATGATTAGTTCCTAGTTGAATACAAAAGAGGTTTACTTTCCCCAGAATGCCATCCTGAGGGTTTGACACAACAGTTCAGGGTCCAGAAAGCTAGAGAAGACTAATTCTAACTATAGGAATAAAAAACAAAACAAAACAAAATCCTTTTCAGAGTCTATATTGATGGTCTGTGAGAGACTATTATTATGTCCCATCTCCTCTTTCCTTAGTCACCGCTGACAATTCCAATAGAAGGAAGGAAAGACAGACTCTCCTTGAAGTTTACAAACTCTTAGAATCTGAAACCTACACCATCCTCTGCGTTATTAATAACCAACACCGAAGTGAAATAGAGGGTCTGGGGTGGATATGTTCTGCCTTAAGTGCAGAACTTCTGATTTCAGAGCATTTTTGTCTTACAGTTTAGTAACTGGTGACGTGCTACAGAATAACCTGTAACCATTACCGTTATATTAGGAGAAAAAACCCAGCTATATTCTCAAGGTGAGAAAAGTAATAGTCTCAGAGATGCCAGACATATGTCTCGTTGGAGTGGCGTGTGCTTCCTGTGGTAGAAGCTTCTGTGCACAAGGGTGTAGGTTTCCTCCAAGGCACACACTGCCTTCCCCTGGATACCCCCCAGAGCCCTGACAAGCAGACCATTCTGGAAGGTCATTGTTGTTGCTCTCCACTGACAGGTGCTGGAGCACTGCTTATCCAACAGCTGTGAAGATGGAGATTCCGGTCTTGTCTGTGGTCTTCAACACAGCCCGCGGCTGCATTCTGCAGGAGTCCCCAGAAGAGCAGGGCTCCTCCGTGTGCACAGCCATCCTTTCTGGATCTCATGCTACCCCACTTTTCCCAGAGGCCAGAGGAACTGTCACTCCACAACCTCACCGATAGCCCACTGCTGTCCGTTCGTGGTCATCCTGGGAATTTTAACTTGCAGACTGAACAGAGACTAAAGTTAATCAATAGTTTTATCTTCTGCCCAAGCAACACAAAGTCCTTAAAACACTTGAACTCTCATCAAACTCCCAATTTATACGCTGTTGCTGTTCACCATTCTAGTTCTGTTTCACTACCAGAAATCAAGCATTTCTGCTATTTTTGCACAGTCCATCTTTATTTAGGTCTAACCACACTCACCAGTCTTGCTGCACAACACTGCTTGTTGCTTCTGAGATCGTCCTTCTGAAAGCGTGGTCTTTCCCCTTCAGGGTGTCTCTTCGAGTTCCCTGCACTAGGGTTTGAGGGTAGTAAGCTCTCCTGGTTTTATTCTTCTGACAACATTTTTTATTTCAATGCAGTTCATCAAACAATGAATTTGCTGTGTCTACAATCTTAAATAGATGAGGTTTTTTTCCTTAATACTTTGAAGATATTTTCCATTGTCTTCTGGATTTCATTTTTGTGGAGGCTGCTGTCCATCTTACTGCTGTGCCTTTGTGGTCTGTTTCTCTCTAGCTGCTTTAAGCTTTCCTCTTTGAGTAATGAGCTGTGGTTTCTCTCAGCTGTGACTTGATGGGAGGGAGAGAGACATCTTTAGTCATCCTGCTTTGAAGACACTTGTGATTGCCAGGATTTCTTAATAGCTTGGAAATAATATGGCTATTATCTCCACAAAGGTGGCCTCTTTCCCTCTGGATCTCTGACTCTGCGTGGTAGGTGGTTCTCACCCCAGCCTCTAGCTTTCGTTACTTCTCTTCATACTTTCCAGTCCTTCGTCTCCTGTGTACATTCTGTATAATTTCTTAGATCCATCTTCTCATTCACTAAATTTTCTCCTCTGTTCTTTCCGTGTTATTGTTTAACCCATTTGCTGAGATTTTAATATTTAGTATTTTTAAAATGACTTGAAGTTCTATTTTAGTTAGTTTGACTAGTCATTGTTAATTTTTTAAAATTTCTTCCTCATTGTCCAATACTTTCCCCCTTTGTCTTTACTACTTTAAACATGTGAAACGTGTCAAGTTTTACATTCTGTTTCTGCTAATTCCAGTATCTGCAAGCTTTGCAAATCCAGTTCTCTTTGGTATTTGTTAGCTCTTCCTCCTGGTGCCTGTCTCCATGTGGTTTGTAATTTTCATTTATCATATTTTTTTTTTATTATAAGCTCATGTTTGATGGAGCCCTGTAGAGAGAACTCTGAGTCTGGGTGGAAGGTGCATCCCTCCAGATAATTTGTTTCTGTTATTGACAGACAGTTGGGAGCGCCAAGCACCTGCAACCACTTTTAAGCAACTTCTCAGCTTGTGCGTCTTTGGACGGCCCATGTGGTGTAACTTCAGGCTAACGACTTACATAGCATGTGGGTGATGTGGTGGCTGCAGAATCCCAGAGGAGATTCCCGCCACCTGTCCATCCAGGGTGGGTTTTCTTGCATTCTTTCCTATAAGAGTGGGCTATTTTTTTCTAGTTAATTCTTTTACTGAGAGGACAGCCCTTCTAGTTCCTGGCTTTCTGAAGGATGCTTCTATCAAACTTGTCCTGTGGGTTGGGCCCTGGGTTCTGTCTGCTGTCTCCTGTGCCAAGGTCACAGGGCTGGCAGACGTTGCCAGGGCAGCTGTGGCCTCAGAGCTGACTTCTTCTGTGATGGCCTGCTTCCTGTGGTGTTCGCCTCTGAGGATTTTCTTCACTTCTTTGCCAACTCCGTGATGTGCACAGGAAGATTTGTTTGTTTATATTTTGTCCAATAGGTTTAGCCATATTGAAGGAGGAGGATTATTCAGAATCTCCAGGCTGCAGCATTGAGAGATAGAAGCGCCAGTGTGTAGCCATCCTTTTAATCTGGACGTCACAGCCTGAGAAGCCTCATCTCAGGCAGCTGGACGGCGAGCCTGCCTGGCTGTGGCATCCTCGCTCCTGGAGCCATCTCTGCAGCCCGCTATCTGCTGCCACAGATGGTGGCATCCCGGATCTGCTCCAGAAATGTAGGTATCCATCTCCCATTCACCCATGTACAAACCACCGTGCTCACAAAACGGAGCCACAGAGCCTGGTCCACCTGGGAGAACAGACAGAACAGAGCACTGCAGTATTGTTTGTGATTGCTAAACTGGTGCATAGCAAGTGCTGGGAAAGAGAAGCAAAGAAGAAAACTACACTGGCGGAAACTCTATTGTGTCTTCATGCCCAGGAATCAAGACAAAGCCCATTGCTCTTCCTCAGGCAGGCTTTTCTACCTTGCTGGCCCCACAGTTAGCTTTCGCCTGATGGAGTCATTGACTGGACAGGGAAGGAAGATCTCTACTTCATTCCAGAGGCAAAACAGTGCAGTGGGTAAGGCTATTGACTCTTGAGCTAGACCGCCTGGGTTCAAATCCTGGCTCTGCCACTTACTGGCTGTGTGACCTTAGGAAAGTTAATAAGCATCTCTGTTCCTGCATTAACCCAATACACTATATGTACCTCCTGAGATTCATCAGCCGCCTATGCGGTTGGAATCACCTCAACTGCACCCATGATCAACACCCAGCTGTGTTCTCTTGTCTGCCTGAGCCCAGCCTGGTAGTGAGCCCCTCTGTTTGCTTTCTTCCTGTTTTCCTCGCTCCCCTCTGCCTCTCCGGTGCTGTCCTGGGGTGATGCCCGTCAATTACAGATCAGCAGGAGCGTTGTGCCCAAGGCTCTGGACTGGACTCAGAAAGTGCCTTGTCTCCTCGTCTGACATGTAGAGGATGTACCTTATAAGAAAGTTGTGATTTCAAATAAATTATTTCTTAAAATACTGCCCTGTACATAGTAGGGCTCTAGGAGAGTCAGCTTGTATTAGAACATGTAGCCTCTCCTTTAGTTGTATATTTACTTATTTTTATAATATTATAAGCAAATCCCTATCCAACAAAAATTAGGATCTTGACCAAAAAAAATCTACCTCCAACGTATGGTGGCTCCATCCCCTCCCTTGCCTCCTTCCACCCAAAGTAAACATCCTCAATCCTACATTCATCATTCCTTTGTTTTCCAAAACAAAAGAATTCTTTTGTTTTTTGTTTTGGTTTTTATATATTTTTCCTAAAATTACGTTTTATTTTTATTATTTTTAACTTTATAAAAATGGTATTTTCGTGCACGTAACCTTTTGGGACTTCATTCACTTAATATAATGCTAAGATTAAGCCACATTGGGTGATGTATTGCATTTGTTCACTCTGATTGCTAGAAATTATCTTCCTGTATGCTTATCCCACAGTATAGTCATCCATTTTACCACTGATGAGCATTTGGCTTATTTCCAGGGTTTTGCTGTTGTCAACAGTGCTGCTAAGAGCACACTAATGTGTGTCTCCACGTGTTCATAGGCAGGAATTCCCGCGGGTATTTATCTAGGAGTGAAATGTCTGTGGAGTAGAACATATGAACGTTTCACTTTAGGAGATAATGTCAAACTGTTTTCCAAAGTAATTGTGCTAATTAAATACCCCCACCAGCAAAGGATCGGGAATCCTGCAGACCCCCTCCTCTCCACACTTGGTGTTGTGTCTCTCAGATGTTGAGCATCCTTTCATGCGTTTATCAGCCAGGGAGCCTGTCCCATCTAAGAATAGGGGCAGGAGGTCCTTTCCTAAAGGGACCACACTTTCTGCCTCTCTCAAGGCAAAGCAGCTCGATGACCATCCGGACACACTGGAGACACCGCAAATGATGCCAACCAAAAGGGCTTTTCACGTGGTCTGAGCAATGCACAAAATAGAAATTTGCATGGAATTTTGCAGTAAGCCCTCTGTTAGGGTCTAGCATTCAAAAATGAACAAAATAGTCCCTGCCCCTTGGAGGAATCACAGTCTAGTTCAAATTCTCACCATGTATTTAAGCACTAAAGTCATTCCCAGGATTTAATCAAAACCCACAGGCATTGTCTGCACGATCTGGGGCTAATAGAGTGAGGTGCATGTTCCAGCTCCGTCACGCTGAGACCTTGAGAAAATCTCTGAACACCCCCAGCCTCAGTTTCCCCTCTCTAATATTTCTCTCTGTTCTTCCTGCTGCTAAGAGAACCAGACCAGGTCACGGGGAACATCGCACCTGACGAACTGTAGCTCCCACCTCCAACACTTGACTTCTTTGACGCCAGTGGGAACACACTGGTGTGCAGGGCACAGTTAATCGATGGTTTATCCAGCACTTTGTAAACACGGGGTTGGATAAACGGAGTGAGTACAGGCCGGGGAGTTTGCTGCTGTCACCTTGCCCTGACCCCCGGCGCCCTGAGCATTCAGGGGAGGGCAGCTGCCTCTCTGGACGTCAGGCTCCCGGGAAGCATTGTCCCGTTCCCTGCACCTGTCCAAGCTCCCGATTCAGTGAGAGCAGAGCATGAGTCTTCAAGGCCTCCACGGGGTCTCAGCCTCTTCTCTGGAGCATAAATCTGATTTCTCTCCTCGTGCCTGGCAGCACAAAACAGACTCATAATAGCCATAAATATCGAATTAATTTTGTTCTTTTCATTTATCACAAAACTTTTGGTTTAGACATGTTACTTTGTGAGTCTCTATGTGTTTCATTTCCAGCGTATATAAACCACTCTATATTTTAGTACCTCAAAGTCAAGGTACAGGTAATTTAACTTCATGACTAAATAACCTATTGATTAATTCAAAGAAAACAATCTTTCTCAGGACAGGTTCTTATTTCATCTGGTACGGATGGCCGATATGCATGGAATTACCTGTTAGACTGGCAGAGAATGGGTTGGTAGGAGGCAATGGGGGAAAAAGATATTAACAAATGGATTTTTTTGCTGCAAGTTTCTCAGCCAAGAATAATTCAGGACGAATGAGGGAAAACGGAATTCCTGCAACAAGCCTTGGGAACTTACAAAGTGCTGAGGATCCAGGGGCTTCCATTAGAACATAGGTCTATTGTCTTTTTCTTGTTGTGCTCGAAAACAGGGCCCAATCAATGTGATAAGATGGAGACTCGTTTTAAGAACTGAGATGGTAGCTCTGAGAAACTCTCTTAGGCCACTTCTGGGGTGACATAAACTGAAATCCACATCCTCCATTGCTTCTGTGACAAAGGAGACAAGAAAAAAGGGCTTCGTGGTGTGTATTCTGACAATTTTTGCTCAAGCTTCTTCCCGTCACCACCCGTGATCACTCTAAGTCCCTAACAGGTTCATAACTAGTAGCAGTAGGGACAGCAGAAATCCAGACATTCTATGAGGAGAGGCCCTGGGACATGGGAGGGCAGAGCTGTGCCCTTCCTCCTGTTGGTACCCACAGCATCACTTTGCCAGGAGGGTACCTGAGACAAGTGTACACTTGCTGGGCTGCTCAGACAAACGGGATTTGTTGAAAAGATGTGCAATTCAGTATGCTGCCTTCAAACCTGACTGTGAGACCAGATTATATTTTTGTGCAAAGCCAGGATGCAAATGGCTGCAGTGTGGCCAGGCTGGCCCGAGAGCTTTCGGAGGCATTCACGGAAGAGTTAAAGAAGTCCTCACGCTAAATCTCTAGGACTCAAACAGCTCGACAAGCGGAATCTGTATTTCCACCAAATGCTTTGCCAGGATTTACTCCCTGCCGATGTCTGTCTTGTGTCTAATAAGTGAAAATAAGAACGCTTGGATTACCTTTTTCTTTTTCTTACAGAGCTAGTAAGAATATGGCTCTGGTTTCATGCCAGGCGTAGGGATCACCCCAGGACTATGCAGATCACAGCCCTCTGAGGATGACAGAACCTCTCCTCCCTCAGCGCTGTGCCCTCCAAGATCCACCAGGGACGTTTCTGCACAGGAGTCTTCCTGTCACGCTGTGCAAAGAGCCTGCTGCTGAGAGAAGAAAAAAGACGTCTCCTCTCCCTGTCCACCCGTGAAACATCTCCAACCAGCGCTGAGTCACCGGGTCTAGAGCCCCAGGAATGACTGAGAAGATTCAAGCAGAGGAACTACCACAGGCAGCCAGATATCAGAGGCTTCAAAAACAGAGGCTTCAAAAGCAATCAGCCCATCAAAGCCCTTTTGGCCTCAGTGATTTCAGGTGAGGGAAGCACATCTTCAGCAGGGGAAGGACACCATGTTATGATCCTTTAGGAAATAGGAGTTTCTAAGAGGGGGAGCCCTTTCCTGCTGGGTATGAAATAGAGGAGATTGTATGCTTCCAGAAGGCAAAGGGATAGCAGCACAAATGGATTCCCTTTGATAGTACACAGGGGCTCTGATTACTAATGATCAAGCCAGTGCGTGTGGAAGCTCTGTGACTGGAGTCAGGAGACGGGGGGACAACAGCTCGCACCATGTGGGGAGCCTTAAAAATGTCCTGTGTCCCAAAGGCTGTGCCCCAAACCAATTGCATCCAAAAATCTGGGGTAGGTCCCAAGTATCACTGTTCTGTAAAGTCCTCTGTTGATTACAGTATGTAGCCAAGACTGAGAAATGCTAGGTCAGATGCTGGGTCCTGTTCCAAGAAGTCCACCAGCCAGGTGAGACAGTCTACCCGAGTGGTGGCACAGATGAAGGGCATCAAGATGCAGATACCCTAGAACAGCTGTATGGAAAACTGTACGGAGTTTCCTCCAAAAATAAAAATAGAACTACCGTATGATCCAGCAATCCCACTTCTTGGATTATGAAGGAAATGAAATCAGTATCTGGAAGAGACATCTGCACCCCCATGCTCATTGTAGCATCATTCACAATAGCCAAGGTGTGGAAACAACCTAAGTGTCCATCAATGGATGAATGGATAAAGATGTGGCATAGCTATACAACGGAATATTATTCAGCCACGAGAAGGAAGGGAATCCTGTCATTTGTGACAACGTGGTTGAAACTAGTGGACATTATGCTAAGTGAAATTAGCCAGACAGAGAAAGACAAATACTGTGTGATCTATGCAGAATCCTGTAGAAATTAATAACAGAGACCTTAACTAAATTGGAGTCAGGAAGGCCTACAGGGGGAGCTCTAACCCACATCACATCATCAACTACACCAACCAGGAAGAGACAAAAGCTTGCATCTCTGACGGGAAGTACAACTGCTTTACTATGAAGGAAGATTTCTCTTCCCACCTGGCAACAGCCCAGCCAATGAGACATGTCGCAGCTCAGCCAATGAGAAGCTGTTGCTGCCCGGAACTGTCACTCTCCCCAAGTGAACTTTGCTTTAGAACAGCTCCTCGCTCTCCCCCTTTTTCTCCATAAAAGCAGCTGTCTTCTTTGTTCTCTGGATCTGCCATACCATGCACATCCCAAATTGCCAATTCTTTTGGCTATTCCCAAATAAACTCCTTGTGAGGATAAAATCAGCAATCTAAAAAAAGTCAAAGTCATAGAAACAGAATAGGTTATCAGAGGCAGGGGGTGGAGGAAATGGGGAGATGCTGGTCAAAGGGTACCAAAAAAAAACAAAACAGCAGGTATCCCAGGACAGAGAAAGAAGCAGAAATAAAACAGTCCTGGCTCAGGGAAGCACGGCTGTGAAAGCTGTGCTCCGGTGGGAGAACCCGCAGATAACCCTAGAGATCTCTCTGAACTCCAGAGCTGAGTCCCCGGACTGCATGGGGAGGCCATCGGGCTCTGTTGTCTAGCCGAGATCCACGTTAGCCCTTTATGTTTGGTTCATCCGTCAACTGCCCAGAGTACATCTTCAAGTAACTTTCACAAGCAGGGAACATTGGTGACAGTATTTTCTGAGCATCATCTTTTTTTCATACACATGGGACATCTTGACCAGAAACCAAGGTTTTGGAACACAGCACTTTTACGGATTTTGGTATAAAACCTGAATTTACTTCTGGCAGAGTTGAAAACAGGGAGTCTGAGGCCAGCTCCATGTGTGTTCCTTGAGATTTAATATTTTAATTTCAGTCTAGGGACTGTGATTTTTTTCTTTTTTCTTCTTTTATTTACTCAAAAAATTTGCCAGAGTATTTCTATATCAAGGCCTCCTTTCATGAATTTTCTTTGCACATGAAAGTTCATTGTGCAAACAGGGGTCTTTTCGCACTTGGAGAGTGCCCTCACTTGTGATGTTGATGATTTCCCCTGCGTTGGCAGGGTTTCAGCCGCAGACCACGAGGATTTACTTTTCTGCAGAGTCAAACTGCTCTTTTTCACCACCAATATGGATATGAGTTTTGCTATTCAATGTGTAGTTGATACCTCCTCTATATCTCTTTTTATCTCTTTATTTCAACTTAGTTTCAGTGTTTTTTTTTCCTTCTATTTTTGCTTCTAAGATCCCTATTTTTTTTTTTTTCCATCTATTGGAAGGTGCCCAAGCATTTTAAAAGTCTGATTGTTGCCTAAGCTCTCAGGATCTCATTTCCTTTCTTTGGCTAGGGATAACCTTTTTTGGTGACTTGTACTTGTATATCTTGTATGTCTTTCAACAGTTATTCATCTGACAGATCTTCCTGGGTGAAAAATGTGTCTCCTCCCCTCCTGCCTACTGGCTTTCTGACTCAACCCTACAGAATTCGTTTTATAAGACCATCTCCAGCACGTTACTGGACATCATCCTGTCTTCCTCTCACCTCAGCACCTTATTTGGGGACATCATCTGTCGGGATGCAACGCTCTTCCCCAATACGTCACCCCTTGCCTCTTTTCCTGGTGTTGCAACCTCTTACAAAGTCAAGACAGACGTGGAGAGGATTAGGGGGTGACAGGGAAAGAAAAACTCAGGGTGCTACCTGAATAGACATGGAGATGCCCCACTAAGTGTCTCGTTGGCTTGGACTTCAGCTTTCTGGCTCAGGAGGCTGAGAGAGGCAGGGACAGGTGTCAGGGTTCTATTAATCCTCCAGCCAATGAAGATTCGTCCCATATTCTGGCAATAGGGCTGTCACAGCTTTCAGTATTTTTCTTAATTGGTCAGAATTGATGGCCATATACAATTTAAAACCAGCTGGCAGCTTTGTTTTGTTTTTTGTTTTTTTTTTTTATTTATTTTTTTTTTTTGTGAGGAGATCAGCCCTGAGCTAACATCCGCCAATCCTCCTCTTTTTTTTGCTGAGGAAGACAGCCCTGGGCCAACATCGGTGCCCATCCTCCTCCACCCTATATGGGACGCCGCCACAGCATGACTTACCAAGCAGTGCGTCGGTGCGCGCCCGGGATCCGAACCAGCGAACCCCGGGCCGCCGCAGCGGAGCGCGCGCACTCAACCGCTTGCGCCACCGGGCCGGCCCCTGGCAGCTTTGTTTTTAAAGAGAGGTTTAGAAGAGCATGTCATTAGTGGCCAGACTCTTGATTTCTTGGGCATCTGATCTGGCCTAAATACTTGGCCAAGCCTAGATTAGGAAAACATTCTGGTTATTAATGACCTATGAAATGATGTGCCCCAAGTTGAGGTGTCACAAAGTCACATAACACATGGCTTCTCCCACAAGGTAAGCACAAGGACTCTGGGTAGGGGGAGGGGGTGCAACATTGCTGAGTAAGTAGATGACCAAGCGGCCGACATGCATTCCACTCAGACAGGGCCGGCTGCACCTCATAGACCTCCTGCTCTGCCCACGCCTCACCTTCAGGGTGGGCACCAGGGAAGCCCCACCCGTGTGTCTGACTATGATTCTGAACCAGAGAGAGTGCCAACCAGGCAGGCTCCTCGAAGACTGGGCAGCGCAGGCTGGTGAGGATGCTGGGCCTGATGGAAGTCTCAGCTTCTAGTTGCTCCACGCAGGAAGTGAAGGCACTAAGCCCAGTCCTGGGCCCCGCAGGGACTGCATCTGAAACGGGGTAAAGCAGAGGGGTCTGGAGCCCCAGAGACTGAGAGGGCTCAGAGCCACTGGAGAAAGGATGAGGTGTGGCCGTGAAGCCAGAGAGTAAAAGCAGCACGCGGGATAGAGGCCCAGGGCCCCTGGCTGGGATTTCAGCTGGTCCCATGCAGCTGTGAGGGGCCATGGAGAGGGGGTGAAGGAGAAATAGGGAGCCCTGTCCTGTCCGCTCTTCAAAGGGAAGACTCCACCCAACCACACGCAGAGCGGAAGTGAATCCTGAGTACAGACAAGAGGGCATGGCCCGCATCAGAGAGACTCCAGCTGACCCTGGCTGACACGTGTCAGTTTATAGGCACCTGCGGCCCCTCCAGGCCCCACCCTGAAGGCAGGTCTGCCAGTGTACCGGGGACCAGCTCCTCTGGGGTGCAGCGAGGCTCCCGTCTGATCCAGCCCCCTCCTCGCAGCCCCTGCTCCTCTGACCCCCTCCCAGCCTCCCTCCTCTCCTCAGAATCTCACCATTGCCTGCCTGTTCCATTCCTACACCCTCCCCCTCTTCATGATGTCTTTCTTGGTGTCCTCGAAAACAGATCTTGCCTCTTCTAAGACTTCTTCCCTCAGGAAGAGGAAAAAGAGAGAAAATGTTTATTTCTGTCCCTAAGATGATGACAATGATTCTTTAAATAATTTAGGGGAAGACTTGGAATACCGTTTTTAGAAAGGGGAGAAAATGAAGCCTGCCTTACTGAGAAAAGGGTGGTTTAAGCAATGAAGGAGAGGAAGATGATGCTTGTCAGGTTTGAACAGAGACGTTCTTAAGATTCTGGTGCTGATCGTTGACAATCAGAAGGGAAAAATCTGAACTGCGCAGGCCGGGGGACTTTCCTCTTAGAAAAAAGTGGGCAGGGGATGCTTCAGTGAGTGTGGTGGATGGCTCCCAAATGGACAGCTGGACAGCTGGGCAGAGTGACCCATCGCAGCTGGGACGAGCCGAGACAGCCTGTGAGTCGTGATGACAGATCCACTTGAAAACAAGCCTCCAGAGCCTGTGTAGCCTTTCTCAGGGGAGGCTCCCTGGTGGCAGTGGGGGAGGGTAGGTGAGTTCCAGTTGGGGTGCGCTGCAGCGTTTGGGGGTGGGGAGCCCCGGGCGAGCAGAATAGTCAGAGCGTCTGCTGTCTCTTCCTCCTTGCCTGGGGAGCCCAGCCAGGTCAGAGGAGTCCTGGGCAGCGTCACTCAGACGGAGCTGGTCTGAGCTCTAAGGGATCCCCACGCTCTCCATCGGTTGGTGTCCACGGCCACTCTCCTCCTCGGACGTCCCCGTCTGGATGTGGGATTCATTCGCTCATGCTCATGGAATGTGAGACAGGCCTAGTTTTGTGAAAGCCTGGTTGTCTTTCTCGTTTAGGTCCGTGGACCTTCCTTCTTGGATCTCCAGAGGTACCTCACTGCGTCCCTGCAGTCCAATCCTGGACAGCAGGGCAGGGCAGAGAGGCCTCAGTAGCCACCATTCTGGAACCCGCTTTGCCCACAACGATGGTTGCCTTTGCCAAGAGAAAACTTTGTGTGTAAGTGCCGGCTCGCCTTCAACTTTTTAAATAGGAAAGTCTGCGTTCTTCCTTATGGGGAACTCGGCAGTGCGAGTATGTTTGCAGATGGATTGTGTGCCCACACGGAGAAGGCCACTGGCCGGGGTGGTTTGGGGAGGCTGGGTCATAATCTCAGTTTAGGGACTCACTTGGGACCTTTTCATGGTCCTGTTCTTAACCTCTGCTTCCTCATACCCCAAATAAAATGATGGACAAGCCAATCTCTATTTTGCAGAACTGAAATGCTTTCTTTTTTCTTATAACCTAGCCAGAATGATCATTGTGCCTTGCTCTCTGACTAGAACGTGAGAACAGCACAGGGTCCGTTTGTATCTGTCTGAGCAACAAGGAAAGCAGGAAGGCATCTTTATCTTCCCTGTAGCCCGGTACGGAGAAATGGTGCTGGTGCTGACACATGAAACGGGCATTACCACTCACCTGTTAACGTCTTCATCGCATCCCTCCCTCCATCTTTCCCTTCACTGAAATGGAGCCAAGCCACTCGTCCCAATCAAGGGTCATCCCTCCGTCCGAGCCCTGAACCCCATCCCCTCTGTCCCCTTCCCAGAGCCTGTCCCAATATTTGCGACTTTTCCTCTTGAATCACTAAATGCTCTCTTTTCATTTCATCCTCCTCAGCATATAAAGGAGTGTGTTTCCCATCTTTGAAAGGACAAACACAGAAAGTAAACAAAAAAGCTAGCTGAAAACCAAATCTCTCCACCATTCGCTCCTTGACGCTGCCTGTGCTGGAGGTTCCTGATCCCCCCTCCTCAGCCAGGTGTGACACCTACTCAGATGCACACACGGCCCAGTCCCTCTTGCCCTGGCATGCCGTGGGTCCACCTGTTGTCCCATGAATGGAGGGTGGTTGCTGCCAGAGTGCTCTGCTCTCCTGGGAGGGATGCCCCTGCTCTCACAGGTAGGGGCACCCTATGATTCATGAAGGAAGTATCTGGAACTCTGAGGGCAATCGACTAGCTTGTTAGGTAACATTTATCAAGGAGTGCAAGCTGCAAAATAATTGATTGAATGGTCTCTGCCACAGTTTGATTGAAACCCCAGGGAACTGTGCAAAAACCTTAGCAGCAATCTTTTGTGGGTACAATAATTATATTCTGATTTTAGTACCCATAATTTAGTCACAGAATGATTTTTTTACGTGACAAGTGGAGGTAAATGATTAAGGCTATTGTCACCACCATATTGAGTTTCCAGCTTTTGCCTTGGCCTAAAATATGGCCTTGCAACATTCCTTCCTAAGAATCCAGAATCAGTGTTACTTAACCAGGTCTTTAGCAAAAGTCCTGTAGAGGTTAATGACAGAGTAGCTTAGCCAAACTAATTCTGCTGCAAATAACAATCACAAAATCTGGACTAAAACAATATTTTTAAAGAATCTAACTCTTTGCAGGAACTGGAGGAAGACCTTTACTGTGGAGTTGTTGCTTAACGGGTACAGAGTTTCTGTTTGGAGTGGTGAAAAATTTTTGAAATAGACAGTGGTGATGGTCACACAACATTGTGAGTATAATTAATACTATGGGATTATATGCTTAAAAACGGCTAAAATGGAAATTTTATATTATATATATTTTACAACAATAAAAAATACATGTGTGTATGTATATAATTACATATGTAGAAATTGTAAATTATATATATATTTGTAAACAGTAATCATAAGAAAATAGGAGTGGCTGTATTATTAATGCCATGGAAAATAGATCTTAGAACAAGAAGTACAACTAAAGGTTAAATAACATTTCATGATAAAAAGATTTAAACATTCAGAAGACCTAACAACTATAAGTGTGTGTGTGCCTGACAATAGAGCTTCAAAATATACGAAGCAAAAACGGACAGAGCTAAAGGGAACATCAGACAAATCACAACTTGCTAGTGGACAAACCTGAAAGGAACTTTAGGGGCTGAAATACCTAGTAAAGCCCCTGTGACCATGACCGACACCTGGTAGGCTCTCCGTCAACATGTGTTCTGTTTCTTCTCTTGGTCCACATTAGAAACATATCTTTCACTCAGCACTCTGCATCCCCCAGGACCTTCCACGTGTGCTGTCTCTTGAGTCTCCCAGGCCCCTATGAATGGGGCCCAGATGCAGAGCAGATGCGGACTTTGTCGACGGGAAGTGGAGGCAGAAACCTCCCTGATTCACGGTCGCCTGGCCTGGCTGCGGAAGATTCTCAGCTAGAAACTGTGCCATCCTCCCGACACCAGGACTCTTTACACTCGACTTTTAATATTCTGGGTTTATTTTCCTTCCTGGTGCTTAATTCTGAGCCTTATAACCTGAACTGCATTATCTGACTTTTGAATATAATAACATGTTCTACATTGTGATAGGAGGTGATACAGAGGAATGCGAATTTGTGATTAGAAGAGGGAAATTGTCTCATTTCTGCTGTTTTGTTCTCATTTTAGCATTAACAAATGGAATCCTGAGTGGAATGCTGAAATCCTGGGAGTGTAAATTATTGACCTGACTCATTTATTTAGCTGTTCGTTCATTCGTGGGAACGATGTCGTTGGCATTCTAAAGCGAGCAGAGTGCTGAGTGATTTACCTCGAAGGAAAGCGATTCCTCAGTGGGCCGCGTCCACACGCGGACCCTCCCTAGAGCAGAGTCACCTCTTCCTTGCTCCATCATCACATTGCTTGTGCTGACTTGGGCTCTCAGAGCAGTGCTCGCCCTTCCCGCAGCCCCACCCAGCTCACACCTGCCGGTCTGCTGGCCTTGGGCTCGTTCCGTCCTCAGCAGGATTAAGAACTCCCCATCTCTAACCAGGCCTCCAGTCTCTCTCCTAGTTCAGTGTTGCCTCCTCCTCCTGTAGGCTGAGGGCCCCAGCAGTCTCTCCCTTAGGCCCCCCAGCCACCTTAGAAACCAGAGAGCATGCATACTGGAGTGGGCTGAATCGTGCCCCCCAAAAAGATGTGTCTGCCTCCTATCCCCCTTACCTGTGAATGTGACCTTATTTGGAAATAGGATCTTTGCAAATGTAATTAAGGATCTTGAGATGAGATCATCCTAGATTTAGGGTGGACCCCAAATCAAAGACTAGTGTCCTTAGAAGAGAAAGGAGAGGGAGATTCAAGATAGGGAGATGGGAAGGGAGAAGGCCCTGTGAGGACAGAGGTAGCAAGTGGAGGGATGTGTCTACAACCCGAGGGACACTAAGGATTGCTGAAGCCCCAGGAGCTAGGGAAGAGGCCTGGAACGGATTCTCCCTCAGAGCCTCCGGAAGGAGCCAGCCCTGCTACACCTTGGTTCCAGAACTCTGGCCTCCAGATGTGTGGTACTTTGTTACGGCAGCCCAGGGGACTGCCACGGGTGCCATCACCGTCCTGCGGACAGAGGCTTCAGCCCGCCGGCTCCCTCCTAGGACAGCTCTTTGGCAGTTGTCCTCCGACCTCGGGCAGGCACTGCAGCTCTCGTTCCTCTGCTCACGCTCCGTATCCCCAGTACTCCTCTTGTTTCCCTGTAAAATGAACGCCCACTGCCTCAAGCAAACTGAAAACCACCATGTCCCCCTCTGTCATTGCCCCTGATGCTGGTGTGAGAAGCAGGACGCAGCCGGGCCTACTGTGGCCTCCTCGCAGGGCTTCTGCAAACAAACGCCTTTCCCGGAGACAGCCTCGGGAGCAGTTGCGGGGAGGAGGGGCTTGCAGCATCTTGGCAATGGCTGCCCTGGGCATACGGGCCCGGGGTTCCAGCCCTGGGTCTGGACTGTCCAGTCATTGGTTTCCTTGAGTTCCAGGGAAGGAGTCGGACTCCTCCACCTCTGGACAGGTGTGTTCTCCTTCAGCCCCTCCTCGATGACCCAGGCAGTCCCATCAGAATAAAAGTTGTGGAAAGCACTTCTAGAATCCATCAAACGACCAGAAAGTGTTGATAAAACATGAGCTGTCTTCCCGGAATGGTCTCCTCCTCAAGAAATAAAAGGCTGTGCCTCAGGGGAACAGAGAGAAACTGGGAGTGGGATGATGTGTGTGCTACGTTACTTTAAGAATGGGGAAGAGAATCAAACCAGGGACACCACAGGCAGGCAGGCACTGGCGGGACCCACTAGGACTCACATCCAGTGTCCACACTGCGTGAGGCATTGCATATAAGATCAGGTCCCGCTCTGTGAGGAACTCTGAGACAAGAGATGTAGCCCAGCCTCCAGGGCCCATCTCCCACAGGGAATATGACATGGGCCCCAGTATTGTCTAACAAGGGAGTTCAAAGGTCACGATTCATCCTGTGTGGGGTGTGGGGGGTTAGGGCAAGTGGCTTCACGGATCAGGGCGTTTCGAGTAGGCTCCCTAGCAGAGAAAAACATCTATGTTGGGGACCCACTGAGGCTTCCCCCCACATTCCATTTCCAGCAGTGATAGGGAATGTCCAGGGAGGCCACACTTCTAGAATAAGGTCACACCCACTGTTTTAGTTTCCATCTACAGGAGGCATCCACCTTGGTTAAACACCAGGGATCAACTCTGACATGTCTACACATGTCTTTATTTTAACCTCCAGCATCACCAGCTTTCTGGAGGGGCTTTTAATGGGTGTGGTAGTTATCTGAAGTTTGGCAAATATCTCCAGCTCTGTACCTTCCAAACCCAAGGGAGAATCAGATCCCCCGCCTTCCAGGACGTGAAGCATGACCTTGAGCTTGCTTTGACCAATGAGATGTGAGCAGAAGTGACCGGTTCCACTTCTGGGGCAGAAATGTTAAGAGCCAGTGGCCAACTTGTCATGTCCTCCTCTTCCTGCCTGAACAATTGGGAAATAGGAAGGTAGCGCCTCCCTCGGCCTGAGTCTCTAAGCAAAGACAACATGGCACAGAAGCCCCATCTGATCACTCGCAGGCGTGGGTGAGAGGGAGATGCAGGTGCTCTTTTGTGCCAATGAGATCTCGGTGGCTGCAGTGGCAGTGTCACCCAGCTCACGTGATGGATGTATCAGAATACGCCAGTTCTTGAGTTGCCCCGCAAGGATGTGAAAGCCAGTCAACGTTGCCTGGTCAAGCTGCTGTGAAATCACAGATTAATTTCTGATTAAGTGAGAGCAAATTTTAAGCGAGAGCCTTGATGAATTTGCATTCAGAAGAAATAAAATGTATTTCTCAGTGCTTACTGGAAGTGCAACCAAAAAACGCTCTCTGGAATTTTGTAAAGCATGAACAGCTCCCTTTTGAGTCTTTTGCAGATGTAGTTCTGACACAATGATATTTAATAGGAAAGGACCCCTTGACTGTGTAGAATAATTTGGTGAGCAGCTGAACTCGAATGCCCCTTATTTACAAGGCTGTTAAATCCAGGAATAGAATTGACAAAATTATGAAACTGGTGGTTCAGATCATCATTTTTAAAACCTACCAGCTATACTGTTTCAGAACCACGTCGCTGAGCTGGGACAATCTAAGACAGCCTGGGCGTGTTTGTTGCTGCTGTTAGTGCCGTCGAGTTGATTCCGACTCCTGGTGTCCGTGTGCAGAGCAGAGAGGAAGCCTTTCTGCGCCATCCTCTCACCACCCACTCTCCTGTATCGGACAGTGTTCCACTGCTATTCACAGGAATTTCATGGCCAATTTTTTCGGCAGTGGGTGCCAGGTCTTTCTTCCTAGCCTGTCTTAGACTGGAAGCTCTGCTGAAACCTGTCCACCGTGGGTGACCCTGCTGGTATTTGAAATCCCAGTAGCATAGCTTTCAGCATCACAGCAACATGCAGCCGCCACGGTGTGAGAACCGACAGATGGGTGATGTGGTTCCCTGACCAGGAAATGAACCTGGGCCGCGGCAATGAGAGCATGATCCTTAACCACTAGACCACCAAGGCTGGTGTATTGTTTGAGCACAAAATACACTCCAAATTCACCCTGTGCCCTCTTCCCCACATGCCGTCAGTCTCATTAAAAAGAAAGATAATTTAAAGTTAAAGGAAGGGCATGACGTAGGTGGGTTGCCTGTTCTTCCCACCGTCAACCTCTGCTGACTGCCGAGGGGCTACTTGTGACTGAGGTTCTCGGGTTAGCCTTACCTGACCCCCCCGTGCACACACTGTCCGCACCTGGGCACAGGTGCTAAGTTAGCTGTTCAGTTAGCTCATCCACAAAGGTTTGGAAACGGGCCGTGTGAGTTGAAGGACATGGATTGAACTGTGCTGCGGCCCCTCCGGCTCTCCTGCTGGCAGAAGAATCATGTGTGTGTGTGATATTTCCCATGGTGATTTCTCTCTTTATGCATCCAAATACACAACTTTAGTGTTTATTAATATATATACAGCTATATACACATATACAGCATATACACAGCTATATATACATAGAGTTGTGTGTATGCCTATATATATATAAAAAACATACAATTATATAATATTTCATCTAAACGTGCAACAAGGAGGAGGAATTGTCTTGCTGAGCTTAGCTCAAGCCAATTCTGACTTGCAGCCGTTGACACATCACACGTGGATCTGGACTCCCGGGCGTGTGTTCATTTCCACTCAAGGCATATTGCGCAAGAGTATTTAAACATCGGCAGTTTTAGTTTTTACGGCTCTGCTGAGGTCTCCCCATTAAGTACTAGGCAATCTTGGGATTTACATTCTTCTCTGTTTATTTCAAGAGAATCATTGCTTTAACCCAACCACAGATCTTTCCTGACCAAGCTTGATGATCCATTTTGGGAGACTCTGATGTGCACTCAATAGGTCCTTTGTCTTTTTGCTGGCATATTGGGCTTACTAGCAACTGCTATTGATGTTTCAAGTATTCATCTGTATCTAGATGACAGAAATATTTACCCTTCTGGGTAGATGGTGAATAGAAAGATCCGCTTTGAGTGGGACCGGGCTAATCAAGATCTCTTTCTAAAGACTTGAACCTCGACATCACTGTGACTTCCGCTGGAGATGGCTCATGAAGTGTTGGGATTTTTTTTTTCTCCTTAAGGAGCTTTTGCTTCTGGTTTGTTTGTTTGTTTTTCAACTGCAAATTTTTCTATTCAATAAAAGGAAGTGACTTCTGAAGTTTCTCCCAAATTGGCAAAGCTTTTAAATCTGGCCATTGCTTAGTGTTGACAGGCCTGAGTGAGCAGCTTGTCTGGGGACCACACTGGACTAGAAGGGTTGGCGTTGCTCTGTGCTGTGCAGAAATTTGGACAGGCTTTGCAAGCCTATTTATAAACCAGTGAAATGGCATAAAGCTGTCACCAGAAAACAGGTGGTCAGCTGGTATTTGTTTTTTAAGTGTGTCCAGAATTAATTGGCTTCTGTATCTATTGGCACTGGATCCTGACTTGAGGTTCTAAGACACAGCATCGAAAAACGACTCCCCACTGTGCCTTCTGAATACAGAATGCAAATATTTGTGTATTCAATGGAGAATGCAGCCCATAATCTTCTATTAAACTACATATCCCAATCCCATCTGGAAAGTTCAAAAGAAGACTATTTCCCAATTTTATGTCGAATGGATTGTTCTTGTTCTCATTGTTCATAGATGGGACTTTTGTGACAATCATCAGCTTGTTTACAAATGTTTTTAATTAAAGCTGAGAGAGGCTGGGAATCAGGGCTTTAGATAAACAGCTTGCCATTTTAAAGGATATTCTCCAAATGTTTGACAGGCCACGAGTCCTTTTGGTAAATTCTGTCTTGGGAGGAGTGGAGAGAGGAAACAGAGGGGGAGAAGGAGGGAGAGGAGAAGGGAAAGGCGAGGCGAGGAAGACACAGCGAGACCAGGGGAGACCCTAGAGGGGGCCACTTTCAGAGGTTGGCAGGCCTGCTCTGAGCTGCTGAGTCCACCCCAGCTCACTGGGGCCCACTATCACCCCTGGAGACCATGCAAACTCAATCACACACGTTGGCAAGGTCACAGCTGGAGTTTTCATCCAAATCCACAACCTCATGCCAATGACTCTCTGGATCACAAAGTGAGCTGAGGGGAGGTTGTTTACCAGCTTCTCTGCCTTGTAAACAGTTTGCTCTGGGTTGGGCTGGTCCAGAGCCCAGCCCGTGATGGGGAAACTCCAGATGGAGGAGGGTGCAGACACATCCAGAGGCACCAGGGCATGGTCTTGATCAAGACGTTGAGTTCACTCTTTTTTGTGTGGCCAGGGCTGTTGACAAGACATTCCCAGTGCCTGTCCTGGAATCCATCCTGCTCCTGTGTGGAACCTGCCCGGCTGACCCCTTAGTCTGCCAGCCTGTTAATCCTTGTCTGCTGAGGTTGGGTCAATTCTCTATTCTCTGCATGAATGCAGGGGTTAATGGGTAATTCAAATATCACTTGTTTGGCTTCAGATGCAGCTAATGGATCCATAGAACAGTGCTCCCAGGTAGACTGAGTTTCAGGTGGCCTTAAAGGGAGGGAAGAAGACCAGAAATGTGCAGAAAGCCGGGCTCGAGTGCAAAAGGGCAGCCAAAAAGTAGCAGAATAACCAGGGCTGGGCAGTTTTATTGCTCTCCTGAGCATCTCTTTCAGTGGGTTGTCTTGCCCTTGCTGGATGCTCAGCAAGCTCCTGGGTCTCCAGATGGACACCCCATCCCTTACCTTGCTCGACCACACTCGTCAGAGACGCCATCAGGGGAGCATCCAGAAACCTTGTTCTTGGATGAGGCTGGGGGTGCGCCCTGTCTTCCCATGGTCAGCAATATTCCAGGGGCATGGGCACCTCCCACGTGCCTTTGGTGCCGGGAACAGTCCTGGAAGCACAGTCGGGGCTCAGCATAGACAAGTCAGCGTCCTTTCTCTGCAGAGTGCCTTTGTGAGTGGACGTGAACGGACAGACAGTGGACATGCAGAGGGGTGCCAAGACAGCACAGCAGGGAGCATCTCCGCCGCACACTGGCCTCACCATCTCAGGTCCTTTTCTGTTGTGGGCACATTGGGTGCTCTCTCTGATCTCGGATATAATTCATGCATCTCATATAAACTTCAAGCATTAGAGAAATATGTGAAACACTATGGAGTGTGAAAAGCCCTCCCCCATAGTGTCAGTATTTTGGTGCATGTTCTCTCTCTTTCTCTCTCCACACACACACGTGCACATGCACACACACACACTTTTCACCTCTGTCTAGTACCCTGCAGCTCGCTTTGCACTTCATCATTAAAGACTGTGTGTAGTGAGTCTGCGTCTTTCCGGGAAGAGTTTCTAGCTGCCTAGGGAGGTGTGGAGGCCCCGCCCTCTGAGCTCAGGGCCCTCCCACCCACGGGGCTGAGGAAGGCCTTGGGATTCCGTGGGGCTGGACTGTGTCCTGTGTGCGCCCTCTCTGAGAGGGAAGGGGTCTCTCCTGGCCTGGAGGTCACAGGCCACAGGAGTCAGCTATGCGCTGTTATTTATATGTCTCTGTGAGAGTTTGGGAAAGGAGATCCCCAGAAAGTATGCAAGAGTGGCCCTTTCTGGGGCAGAAGAGTGAATAGGGGTGCAGGATCTTCCTTGCTGTGAGGGCGGCAGGTCCCCACTGGTGGTGGAAAGGGAGGGTTCAGGGAGGAGGCACAGACAGTCTCTGTGCCTGAGCAGGTGGGAATCCCCAGGTGGTGTCTGACTGCTGGCCAGCTGGCTCAGGAGCCCTGTGAGTCTCTACACCATAATGGGCAGGGTTGCTGTAGGAAGGAGCTTGAGGAAGCCAGACACTGGGCTCAGAAAGGAGCCCAAGACCCTGGGAAGCAAGGATGCTCAAATGTCTGTGGGGGGACATTCAGAGAGGCATGTGGGTCTCTGCCCTCCATGAGCCTGTTCTGGAGACAAAACACCAGTTGTCAAATCCCCAGAGAAGTCAAGTGCACGGGCTCTGTGCCCCTTGGTGTCTTGGAACATGGGTCTGCCCCAGACCAGCCCTTGGAACTTCCTTGAAGAAGACCTCATCCTGGAGTTGCTCAGCCAGCCCTGGGGCCTCAGAACAGGGATGCGAGGGGCCACGGGGCTAGGCCACTCAAGAGAGCTGAGGGTGGGGGAGCAGAGGATTGTCCCTGGAGGGCAGGGCCGTGGAGTGAGAGAATTTGAGGCCATGGAGGTAAGTCTGATGGGGCCTCCTGGGCCAGGGGATCAGAGGTGCCCACCGGTTTGGGGAAGAAATGGCAAGTGAGATCATATATGAGTCTGTGATCACCTGGCAACCCAGAGCAGCCATGCCACACCTGGCACCAAAAAGGCCAAGAAACATGAGAGGATGCAAATTGAAATGGAAGTTTCTCTGGTTCTCAATTTTAATGAGTTATGGGGAAGCATGATGCCCAAGTCTGAGCTCACGGCCACGCGGCTGTCAGTATCTCCGCCCCACAGGGCAGAGCAGCAGAGTGGAGGCGGCATCGGTCTTATTGAGCACGGCTCACACTGGGCTGTGCCTTCAGCACTTGATGGAGATTGAGTCCCCTTGTGGGTAACCTTAAGGGAGCCCATAGGATCCCATTGTTTCCATAGCAACTGGAGTACTTCAGAGCAGAAACAAGAAAGGCGGGCAAGATGAACAAAAGACACAGCAAATCTGCAGCTGCTCCCGCGTGGTGGAAATGTGCCCCTACCGCCCGTTACTGGGCATCTGCATCTCACAGCCTGCTCTAGTCCTGGTGCCCAGGAACCTGCTCCTGAACCCTCATCTGATGGCCTAACTGCCCACTCAGAAGAGTCCTGAGTACGGCACCAAGAACTCCTCGATTGTGCAGCTCGTTTTTATGAGGAACACCTATCAATGTTCTCACGTTGACAGTCAGCCCAGAGAGCAGGAGAAGCCGGGAGGGGGTAAGGAGGGAGAAACGGCAGCTGTGGTGGAACACAGGGCCAAGTACAAGGGAGTTAGGCAGGGCAGGGAGGACCAGAGAGAGGCAGCCCAGAAGGACACCTTGGACTTGGCGCTGACTCCATGACAGGCTCTCCTGTGCAGGACCCTCGACTCCCTCTCATAACGTCCCTTGCGAGTGTTCTCAGACCTGGTTCCAGCCACCTGCCCCAACTCGGCTGCTCTGGGGTTAGAGCTCTAATTCATTTGCATGAAATGAAAACAGCTAAGAAATCACAAAGCACATTCTTGATTTCTAAAGGGCACAAAGGCAGCGATCAAGTCTACGCCAAAGAGCAGATCCTCAAGGTAGAAGACGGGAGTTGATCAGCAGTGAGACAGGTGCTTTTCAGGGTTGGGGAGCAGTCCTGGAGTCCTTCCTTCCCCTACGTCTGGGGTGGCTGGTATTGTGGGAAGGTTCAGGTGGTCTTCCCATTCTGGACTCTGAGGTTGGTTACCCTGTCACGAGGCTCAAGAGGACCCTGACGATTCTAGGAACCAACTGACCCAACCTTGCTAGCGAGGAGTGTGCTGGTCTCAGCTCCCACGGTCCAGGTAGCAGCCACTTGAAGCCTGAACCCCTGGCCCACGAGGTGAAGGATCTGGCTCACTGGGTCCTCATGGCAGCACAGAACCAGCCAGGGGGGTCGCGACACCTGCAGTGTCCCAATGGATCAGACACCCCGCCCCCGTGAGGGCCAGCCACGAAGGGCGGGACACGCTTATTATAAACAGAAGAAAATCCCTGTGCACAGGAGACCAACCTGATTGAGAGGTGCACCTCGTGCACCATCACCTACCATCTCTCCCATACTGTTCCGCCTAATCATTTACCAGGGGAGAGAGAGGAGAGAACTCGCTTTGCAAAAATCATGCCGTAGATTTTTTATTGAGCAATCTTCCGCTTCTCAGAATATTACAGGCCTGAAGACAGCTAAAAACTAATGTTCAGGAACGCCTGAAATAATAAATTGAGTTTTTCATCCTGCTTGATTCCATACCACTGTTAATCATATTTTCTCTAGGTATCCTGTAAATGGTGAAATATGATCACCCTCTTCCCCCAGTGGATTGTTAACACAGTCCATCCGTCACTGGGATGAAGGCTGGAACAGCATTATAAACCCATCTCCCGCTCCTCCTGCCCACTCTGCTGGCCCAAGGTGCCAAGAGAACTGGGAAGACCCTCTCCAAAGTGGGATAATTCAGCTAAGAATCCTAACAGCCAATCCATCATTTCATGAGAGAGACACAAAATGAGTCAGGTGATTGCTGTCTTCACTTGAATCTGGACACCTTGGTGTGGTGTGGACAGGCAGGTGAGAAAGCAGATCCGGATTTCTGGGAACACTAAAGGAAAACAGAAGTTGGACTGGCTCCCGGGCTCAGAGTGATTGCAAAGTGCCTGTACAGTGGGCGTCTTGGTGGGAAGCTAATGGGAGGACGCTACACGATGCTCCCTAAACTTGTCAGGTCTGGAGGAGGGATGGAATTCCAATTTGCCTGGGATAAATGCTCTTCTGGAGAAATACCTCAATGTCCCACCTGCTCCATCAGTTTTATTCACTCTGGCTTCTCTAAGATTCTTCAAGATGTATTTATCAAACGCCAGACCAAGCCACTTGACGTGCAATTAAAAGCTTCAGAAGTAATGGGTATGGAATGAGATGACTATTGAATTCCTGTCTGGGCATGGGCCAGTGGGTTTGCCTTCCCCCAATGAGGCCATGGAATGGACACCCTAAATGAGATGGACAGCATCCCCTTCTGTAAATTGTCAGTCCCTGACTGTCCCCAGGGCAGGAAAGGAGGGGTTTCCAGGGAGGAGAAGGGGGAGAGTGCCTGTGGGTCCCAATGCAGTGTCACTATCTCAGTATCAGGAGCTCAGCTTCTATAGAGGGCCCCTGATGTGTTTCCCTGTGCACAGGCTGAGGACCCGGTCACTCTCCTTCCTTCCACAGCCCCCGCAGTTTGGAACTGGACCCCAAGAAGGCAGAATGACAGCTGGCTTCTGTTTCCAAATAATGCAAGCAGATGTTCTGAATTCCTACTATTTGCCAAGGGCTGTGCTAGAAGCTGGGATCCCACAGCAAATAAAACCAGAAGTCTCTGCCCTCCTGGTATTGTGGTCTGGCGGGAAGACTGTCAAAGAGGACTTGCAGCATGATAAAGTGACCTAAGAGCGGCAGCAGAGTCTAGAGTAGGGAGGGAGCAGGGCTGGCGAGAGCCAGGAAAGGTGTCCCTGCCGAAACCTCATCCATGGGAGAGGTGCAGGCCTGAGAGCTCTGGGGTGAGCGGGAGAGGGGATCGGTCCAGAAGGTGAGCAGAGGCACTGTGGCTGGTGGGAGGGCAGAGAGGGGAGGGCAAGTGGGAGCATTTTCTTCTCAAGGTCACTCCAAAGAGTCTGTGCTCTGTCTCACCCTCCTTGTTGGTAGCACTCCACAATTTGACGGAAGCTGCATTCTAAATGTTCCCCACAGAGAATATTTATTACCTGGATATATTTTGTTTTTTATTGAGATGACTTTATGTTTCCTATTGATGTAACAATGTGATGCAATAAAGGAGAATATTGACTAATTCCAGTTTTCTTAGGAGAAGCTCAATATCGTTAATATCTAATGTCATGCAATCATTCAAATTTTCATTAAGTGCCTATGAGGTGGCAGGACTTTTCTATGATCTAGTAATAAAGTAGCAAATGGACAAAGCCACTAATTAACTTACATTCTCATGAGGGAAGACAAATAATAAACAGGCAAACAAATAAATAAAATTTTAGAATAGTAATAAATTATATAAAACAAACATAGTAGATAAGGAGATGGGGAATGAGTGGAGTTGATGGCTGCGTTAGACCTAAAGACATTAAAGAAATGAAATCTTAAGTCAAAAACCCAGCAAAGTCTCTCTTGCTCTCCAATATTACACCACCAGAGAAAACTTTGCCACGTTCCTGTGGTGTCACAAAAAAGTTCTATCCAACCTTCTGGAAGAAAATAATCCGTATCTTATATAAATAGTCTCATAGTCTAAAAAATAAACAAATAAAACAGGGGAAGAAACCTAACTCATTTTTTTTTAAACTGGTAAACCCGGGCTATTAAATTGGAGACAGACAAAAGAAGAAAGAGAACATTCAGTCCAGTGTCATTTGTGAGAATAGAGGCAAAATTTCTATAAAACATGTTACAAACCCAATCCATCAAGGAACATGGCCAAAAAAGTACATCCTGTCCAAGTAGAGTTTATCCATATCTCCAAAGATGAAGTACCTCTGAATTTTTAAAATGTAATTCATTACCATGACAGACTAAACAAGGTGGGTATTTTTCGATAGGTGCAGGAAAAGCATTTAATGAAATTTTATATTCATTTAAAAAAGCAGGAAATTAGAAGAGGACACATCCTAATTATGGTGGACAGAGAGGTGTCCTACGTAAGAGGTGTCCTTGTCCTTGTTCTACAAGGGAAGATCTCCTGCCCAGCTACGTGGAGCAGAGTCAACAGCTGGCCTCCTGCCGTCTGCTCCGTCAGGTTTAGCCTCAACAGTAGAGGCACCTCTCCCTGAGGTGATGCCGTTCTCGGGCAAGTGTCGCCTGGTGACTGAGCTGGGAGGGGAGTTAAAGTCTTGGCCATTTTGGTTCAACATGGAACAACTCTGGCAAGTAATTCTCACCCTAGAGTTTCCCCAGCAGGCTGGCCAGGCTTTGCTGGGCCTGATCACAGTTCATCTTCTCCCTCAGCCCAATCAGTCTCCTCTTCCCTTACAAGTTCTGATCCCTCATAAACGTCCTTCACTTCAAACTCCATCTTAGCAATTATTTCCAGAAAACCCAACTTGTGACATTACACATGATAGGTAGCATTTACCAAAAATTATGTTAAAGTATTAAAATATCATATTTAAAGATTAAAGTTATTGTTTTTTAGTCAGGAATAAGATAAGAGTAGTTGTCATCACTCAATGCTAGTCAACATTATATCAGAGTTTCTACAGAAAAAGTGAAATAAGAAAAATAAATTGTAAGACATGAAAGAAGGAAATACATTTGTCAACATAGCAGATATAAGAGATTTTGTAGAGGAAGATTTCAAATGAATAGGAGAGTTCACCAAGGTAAGGTTGCTAGATACAAGGTAAAACACAAAGATCAAAAGCTCTCCCAGACACGGCAACATCAATAAGAAAGCACAGCTTTAGAGAAGATCTTGCCACATGACAACACAGAAAATAAAGTAGCTAATAATAAACCTAGGAAAATGGAACTTTGTGTGGAAAAAAGTTAAAGCTACTTAAAAATAACGTAAAAACCAGCTTAAACAAGCAGAAGTACAGATCTAGACAAACTGATGCTAAAAAGTCATATGCAGGCACAAAGGGGCAAAAATTGCCAAAACAACTTAAAACAATAGAGGGAGAGTTAGAACGTCACTCTAGTAGATATCAAGACTTACTATAAAGTTATAGTAATTCAAATCGTGTGATATTGGTACACAGAATAGACTTGACCCTGTCCTACAAGGGAAGAGCTGGGGACATCTCTGAGGTCCAAATATAAATTTGTTCATGTCTGGCCAAAAAGACTTTGAAATTAGTGGGAAAAGAATACACCATTCGGTTAATGATGCAGAGACAATCGGTAAAACAAATTTCAGGTATATGAAAAACTACATGGAAAAAGTAAAACTTTAAAACTTTTTCTAGAAAATGTAGAATTCCATTATGATTTGGGAATAGGACAGAATTTTTTTTTTTAATAAGGTGCAAAGAGCAAAAAGCTTTGAAAAGGATTAATTTAATTCCATTAAAATCTTTAAAAACCTTTCATTGAAAGAAATGATATATGAAGGGAAGAGGCATGTCATAGATTGAGAAAAAATATTTATAAACATAAGATAACATACGAATCCAGAATAAGTAAACTCTACAGATTAATAATTAAAAAAAAATAAAACCAACTCAACAGAAAAATGGACAAATAATATGTATGTAAAATTAATGTAGTAGGAAATACAAAGACCCAGAAAAACAAAATGATTCACAATCTTACTAGCAATCAGAGAAAAATAAAATTAAAACTGAAAAGAAGTAGGCTGGCCTCAGATTGACAAACTCTAAGGTCTGAGTGTATCAAGTGTTGATAAAACTGTAAAGCAATAGTGAGCACACCTTATGAATAATGATGCAAAAATCATCAATAGAAGGAGGTTGTAGCTTAAATTGGTGTAATCAATGGGGCAATATATAATAAAGTGAAAGATGCAAACCCTCTACACCCTGTAATTTCAATCTTAGGTCTATATTCAACAGATATTCAGACATATACCAGACACTCATATATAACAATACCTACAGTATTATTTTATAGAGAAAAAGGGACACAATCTCAGTGCTTTTCAGCAAGGTAAAAATATATTTTCATATGCTGGAATATTTAAATATGTTAGTATTTAAATGTACGAGGTGCATGTATCAAGATGGATAAGCTCAAAATATAACGATGATTCGAGTTTGATTCTCAAGATGGCAAGCTGAGGCATGCAACATTTCCTCTCCTCCATGAAACAACCATTTTACTGCTGAAAAGTATTAAAAGAAAACAACAACAACAACATTTAACATCTCTGGTGATTGTCCAAAGAGCATACAGCAAATGCAGAAACATCTCTTTAAGAAAATCTACTACTTCTGGATAAGAACAGTGAGAGTTTATGGCACTTGAGCCATGCTAACATCCACCTCTTCCCTCCCCCAACCAGCCTGAATTCAGTGTGACAAAGCTCTACTTTGAGTGTGTGCAGCCAAGAAGATATGAATGAAAAAAAGAACATTGTTACTGACCTTACAGTACTAAAAAAGACTACAAGGAAAGACTATGAAAAATTATACACCAACAAATTAGATGACTTAGACGAAAAACATTCCTAGAAAGGTACAAACTACTGAGACAGACTGAAGAATAAAATCTGAACAGACCTATAGCAATAAAGTGATTGAATTAGTAACTGAAACATTTCCAAAAGAAAAGCCTATGTATAAATGACCTCACTGATGAATTTTATCAGGCAATTCAAGAATTGTTATCAATCCATCACAAATTCTTCCAAAAAATAGAAAAGAAACCCCTTCCCAAGTCATTCTATAAGGCCAGCATTAGCCCACACCAAAAACCAGACAAACATTTGACAAGAAATGAAAAATACTGAGCACACCTCATAAATAATGATGCAAAAATCCTCAATAAAATAATAGCGAACCAAATTTAGCAACACATGAAAGGACTATACACCATGGCTAAGTGGGATATATTTCTGGAATTCAAGGTTGGTTTAACATCTGAAAATCAATCACTATAATACCCCATATCAAAAAAATAGAGGAAAAAATTCACATGATCATCTCAATGTTGCATAGCCAGCATTTGACAAAATCCAATATTGTTTTGTGATTTAAAAAAATTCAGTAAAATAGGAATAAAAATAAATTCCCTCAAATTGATAAAAGGCCTCTACAAAAAATCCACAAATAGGAGGCTGGCCTGGTGGCATAGTGGTTAAGTGCATTTGCTCCACTTTGGCATCCTGGGGTTCACAGGTTTGGATCCCCTGGGAACCCACCAACACACCACTCATTAGGCCATGCTGTGGCAGCATCCCCTGTAAAGTAGAGGAAGATGGGCATGGATGTTAGCCCAGGGCCAATCTTCCTCAGCAAAAAAGAAGAGGATTGACATTGGATGTTAGCTCAGGGCTGGTCTTCCTCACATACACACAAAAAAAATCCACAAATAACATCATATTTCATGGTAAAAGACTGAATGCTGTTTTCCTAAGGTCAGGAATAAGACAACAAATTCTGCCTTTGCCTATCCTATCCTATCTTATCCTACCCTATCCTATCCTATCCTATCCTATCCTACTGGAGGGTCTATCCAGGGCAATCATGCAAGAAAATGAAATAAAAGCCATTCATATAAGAAATGAAGTCATAAAACTAACTGTACTTGCAGACAGGATTATGCATACTAAAAATTCCAAGGAATCCATGAATAAAACCTATTAGAACTAACAAACAAGTTTAACAAACTTGCAGGATACAAGATCAATATACAAACTCATTTGTTTTTTCTGGTCACTAGCAACAAGAAATTAAAAAAAGAATTTAATTAAACAATTTCATTTACTATAGCATAAAAAAATAAAATACAATAGAGATAAATTTAATAAAGTAAGTGCAATATGAACTCTGAAAACCATAAAATATTGTTGAAATAAAGAAGATTTAAATAAATGTAAAGACATCCCATGTTCATGGATCAGAAGAGTTAACATTGTTAGGAGGTAATACTTTCCAATTAATACATAGACTAAACAACGTATCTATCAAAATACCAGCTGAACTTTTTCTTTTATGCAGCTATTGAAAAACTGATTTCTATGAAAATTTCTATGAGAAAGCAAAGGACCAAGGATAGTCTTTTTAAATACGCCACCAAACCACAAGCAACTAAAGAAAAAACAGATAAAGCAGACTTCAAAATTAAACATTTCTGTTCTGAAATGATACCAACAAGAAAGTGAAAAGACAGTTCATGGAATGGGAGAAAATTTGCAAATCATATTTCTAATAAGGATTTGTATCCACACTACATAAAGAACTCTTACAACTCAATAGTAAAAAGATAAATAATGCAGTTAAAAATGGTCTCACTATTATTTATTATTATTAATTTATCTCTGAATAAACTTTTCTCCAAACAAGACATACAATGGCCAATAAGCATGTAAAAATCACTCAACATCATTAATCATTACGAAAATGCAAATCAAAACCACAATGAGATACTACCTCATATCTACTAGGATGGCTATAATCATCCTATATTATGATGACAATAGATGACAAAACACAGACAATGACCAGTTTTGGTGAGGATGTGGAGACATTAGAACCCTCTTCTATTGCTGGTGGAAATGTAAAATGTTGCTGCTGCTTTGGAAAATGGTCTGGCCATTTCCTGAAAACGTTAAACATAGAGTTACCATATGACCCAGCAACTCCACTCCAAGAGAAATGAAAACATATGTCCGCACAAAAACTTGTACATAAATGTTTATAGCAGCACAGTTTATAAAAGCCAAAAGGTGGAAACAACTCAAATATTCACAAAATGATGGACGAGTAAACAAACACAGCATATCCATGCAATGGAATATTTTTCAACAGTAAAAAGGAATGAAGTCTAATAGATGCTACAACATGGGTAAACCTAGAAAAGTATGCTAAGTGAAAGAACACAGTCACAGAAGACCACCAATCATGTGATTCCATTTATACGAAATGTTCAGAATTTAGACAAAAAGTAGTTTATGGTTGTCTAGGTCTGGAGGAGGTGATTGTTAATAGGCACTGAGTTTTTTATTGGGGTCTTGAGAATAGAAATTAGATTGTGTTGATGGTTACACAACTCTGTGAATATAGTGAAAAAACTTTGAATTGAACACTTTAAGTGGATGAACTATGTGGTATGTGAATTATACCTCAATCTGTTAGAAAATATAGTGATGAGTGAATAATTGGTAGAATAACACACCTAAAGTTTTATGTGCTCTACAAAATAAATATTTTTGGGTGCCTGCCTCCATAATATGAGTATAGAAACTCGTGGGAAAGAATCACATGAGTTTCAGACAGTGTCCACTCCTGAGGAGAGAGAGGTAAGTAATATGGGGCAGGGATCTGGAGGGTGACAGGTGTTAGCTGTATCTTTTTCTTTCTTAAAAAGATTAATCAGTGATATTTGTTAACCTGGGCAGTCATGCATGACTGTGAATCTTACGAACTTTCATGTGTGTTTCATCTTCCTATTTAGAGTCACAGCTTCCCCACTCCTCAGCTTTCCTGGTCACATCCACCCCCTGCCCGCCATATTTGTCTCCCTAGTTCTTATCATTGGACATATACATTTGCCCCACACCATCCATTGGAAGCCAATCTCCATGCCCACAGTGATTTGTGTCTCTGTTGTTCTCTGCCTTATCCCTAGTGGCTAGAAGAACATCTGGCACATGGTAGGTACCCAATAAATATATGTAGAATAATAAATGAAATTTGAGAGAATAAAAATAAAGTGGATAATATGCTATCTTATTCCTACTCTGGATGACTTTAGGTAGCGTGGAAGTTATTGATACTGGCACATTGGGTGGAATTTACCAATAAGAATGTCTGTGTCAGGAACTTAAGGTGATGTCACTCATCACTTTGAATCTCTTGAATTGAGTGAGGAATTGTGAAATAAATGTTTGTTAAACAGAATTTGAACCGTTAAAGGTTAGCCATGTGTTTTGTTTGGGATGAAAACTAATTATTCTTTTGGCTTCTTGTTCAAGACAGCTTAGCGTGTGGTTTTCCGAGAGCACACCACACATGGCTTATTTCCCCGAAGAATACTACTACCATGTGGTTAAGACATTGACTTTGTTAGACCAATTCTATTTTTATCTACAAATAAATATATAAGTGTAATATTGTCACTTTATCTTTGGATAAACATTTTATCGAGATTCTATTTGCACAGACGTTTGAGTCCCAACAGTGTTGACAAATACGGGTGGATGTGTGTCACTGACTTTCTCTGTTTAATGTGCTACAGACAGTCCAAAAGGCACAATCTCCTCTCCTAAAATTGGAAGTGAACTTGTTACATTATGTGCATCAGAATTGGGTCCATCTGTTCCTGTGCGTCCAATATGGAAAGCGCATCTCTCCCGTTCACAAACCAGCAAAGTGTCTCATGTCTCATTTCAGAGAAAGATAAAACACAGGACCCAGGTCTTCCAAAAACACATGCCCAGGGGCTATGTGGCTGCAGAATGGATACTTTGTCATATAAAGAACTCATTTTATGTGTAAATTGTGTCTGTATTTCACCAGTTTTGCGTCCAACAGCATTTGGGAGGAAAGTATACAAGTGGAGATCATGGCTTAACATCTCTTTCTGAGCAGCTGCATACATATGGCTCAGTAAATTATTTTTATAGGGTGAATTTTTTATTCCACACCTTTTTGTCATTTGCACGTGTCCCAGCTGCAGACCGAGGATCCATAAAATCCGCCCGTCTGCCTCTAGGTGACTCTGCCTCCCTCAATCTATACCCTGTTCTGGTTTAAGCGACTTAACTGGACCATGATTTGATTTGCCTTCTCTGTAAATGTCATCAGTCAAGATGGGATCTGAGCTTCCTCAGCAGCAATCCAAAAATGCGCAGGGCAGTTAAGGAAGGCGGCCTGAATGCTTCCAAAGGTGGGTCCTTGCCAGCTCAGGTCCTGGGGAGGCTGCCTCCAGGAGGCACGCTGCAGCCTTGCACTGGTACCAAGGGGCAGGTAGCCTGGCTGCTGCACCTGGGGAAGTGCTGCATGGGCCCAGCAGGAGTCTTCGGTGGGTGGGGAGCTGGCGAGATGCTTCCTCTGCCCCCAGGCACGGTCACAGGCCACAGGCCACTTGCTCAGTTTGCCACAGCCCAGGCCCTCCAAGTGTAGCAAAGGGAGGTCAGGCTGTTCTCCTAGAGTGGCCCTGGGTGGTCCAGAAGGCCAGAATGCCCATTTGGCAGATGCATAGAAGCTTAATCCCACACCTCTTCAGAAAGACCCACGAGGAAGGTGAGTGGATAATTTATCATTCACCAGGTACTTTTGAGAGTAAAGAGGGAGCTCTAAAGAATGTTGCTGGGGAAACAAGTGTCAACTGGGACTGTCTTGGGCCACCCGACTACTCCCAGGAGGGACCTGACCCACCTCCTTTGCCTCCAGAGGCACCGGCTTTGACCAAGCAAGTGTGTGTGCAGAAGGAGACAGTGCGGGGTGAGGGGACATATGATGCTTACCTGTTCTGATTAGTTACCACTATGTCACAAGCCACCTTTAAGATATGGTGGCAGAAAGCACCAAGCGTTTTATTATAGCTCACGGTTGGTTTTGAGGTCAGGAATCAGGCAGGCCCCAGCTTTGGACAGGGCTCTTTGCAGCTGTGACAACAGAGGGTCCTCAGTGGCACTGGCTCACCTACGTGACAGGCACCTTAGCAGAACGGCTGGCTCAGGCCTGAGAGCTGAAGGCTTGGTGTCTCAGGGCAGGGACTTCTTCTGTGGGCACCTCGGGGCTCCCAGAAAGGAAGTTCCCAGAGACACAAAGCAGAAGCTGCCAGTCTCTTGAGGCCTGGTCCGGAAGCCGGCCCGCCATCACTTCCTCCACCTTCTCTTGGTTAAGGCAGCGGCAGCACACGCCCAGATTCCAGGGAGCTGTGGCCTTCGCCGCTGGAGAAGCAGGCTCTGGACAGCCCCATGTCCTGCCTAACTCACCGTGTCCACCCCCATGAGCAGACAGGAGTGTCTCCCTAGCTCTTCTCTTTTTTGTGCGTTGTCAGATTTCACTCTTGCAGGGAGTTAGTATTCTAACATTCATGGAAGCTTTATGAAGAGGCTGCTCTGTTGAAGGTACTTTCTGTGTTCTCTTGTGACTGAGTGTGACTCAGACAGTGTCCCAGTAGGGGGGTTCTATCGTTGGCTCCATTTTATGAGTGACAGAACTGAGGCTCAATGAGAGCAGATAACTTCCCAGGGTCACAAACAGACTAGAGGTGGCCAGCATGCAGACTAGATTGGGGACCCAGGCCACTCTCCCCACGGTGGCCTGCTGTGTCTCCATCTCCGCGAGCTTGCCACATGCATTCCAGGGTGGAAGCCAGCTGTCTCTCAGGTGCACAGCCGTCAGGCTGAGAAGGCCTTTGATGAGCTTAAACACGACTATGGATATTCTGTTTTTAAAGTCAGGTTTATTGAGGGCTGGTTTACGTACAGTAAAACTCACCCTTTTGAAATGCACAGTTTGGTGAGTTTGGACAAATGTACACAGCCGGGCAGCTGTCACCACCACAAACTAGATGTAGAACATCCCCATCATCCCCAAAGCCCCCTCTGCACCCTTCTGCTGTCCACACCCAGCCCCAGCCCTCCACTGCTCTGATTTCTCTCCTGTGGCTGTGTCTGGTCCAGGATGTCCCATCGATGGCTTCATGCACCACAGAGCCTCTGTGTTCTCATTGTTTCACTCAGCACGTTACTGCGATTTAATCAAATCGTGGCATGTGTCACTCATTTGTTGCTTTTAATTGCAGAGTAGTAGTCCATTGTGTGGCTGTATTGCAATTTGTTCATCCATTTACCATTTGGTAAATCTGGGTTGTTTCCAGTTTTTGGCTATTGTGAATAGAGCTGCTATAAGGATTTATAAACAAGTCTTAGTGTAAACATTTATTTTTATCTTGTCATTTATCTTGGATAAATATGTAAGAGTGGGATTGATGGTACATATATATGTATACATGTATAGGTATATATATAGGTATATATATGTATATGTAAATAAATGTATATGTGTGTGTGTGCGTGCACACTTAACAGCTTTATTAGGCATAGTTTAACTACAATAAAATTCACCCAGTATAGGAGCACAAGTCAAGTATATTTTATGTAAATGTTTAGAGTTGTGCAACCATCACCACACCCCTGATTTAGAACACTTCCGTCCCTACAAGCCTCCTCATGCCCATTTGCAGTTTAATCTCTGCTCCCACTCCAGCCCTAAGCAAACACTGGTCTGCTTTCTGTGTCTGTAAATTTGACCTTTCTGGATACTTCTTATCAATAGAATCATACAGTGTATGGTCTTTGCCTCTAGTTTCTTTCACTTAGCATATTTTGAGGTTCATCCATGTTGTGGCATGTTCTAGAACTTTCCTTCTTTCTGTAGTTGAGTGGGGTTCCATGGTATGGATGTAGCACATTTGATTGTCCATCACCCAGTTCACAGACATTTGGATTCTTTCCAGTCCTGGGCTCTGATGAATAGTGCTGCTATCGACATTCACATACATGTCTTTACATGAATGTGTTTCCATTTTTCTTGGGTAGATTCGAGAAGTGGACTAGCTGGGTTGTATGGTAAGCTTGTGTTTGACTTATACAATTTGTTTATTTAAGAACTCCTTTTGGTGCAGCCATAACCTACGGGGTCAGGTGGCAGAAGTAGGCGTCCTAAATCTCTGATGATTGGTCCTCAGGGAAAGTGCATTTAGTCTCTCAGGAGACCAGTCCTGGCCCTGTCCACTGAGACCAGAGTTGTTACAGGCTTTCTAGAAGAGAATTGATTGACCCTGGAGGTTCATTGAAAGGAGTCTGACAGGAGCTGATGCCTCTCCAGAGGACACTTAGAGGCCTTTCTGGGCAAGCCCACGCCAGGACGCTGGCTCCAGCAGGCTCGTCAGCAGAGGGGCTGGCAAGGAGCTCAGGCAAACACCCTCTACCCTCTGCCCTGGTTTCCCTTTGCACATCTGGACCCAATGTCCGTATAGGCCGCAGAGAAGCAGAAAGTGTGAGCAGGTCTCCTGCTCAAGCACATCTCCACACCACCAGTAGGTCCAGTTTCAGCAAATAAAGCTCCTTTTGAAAAGGACAAATGTCCATTGAAACGGTGGGCTTGTTAGTGCCTCAGTGTCATTACTCTAACCCTGACTTTGTACACGCAGCTCTGACATAAGTGTCACTGGAGTCTCGGATCCTTTGATTTAGAATGAGCAAGGGGATACCCTTCAATGTCAGGGTCAGAGTTAGGACTGGCACGAGGTCTTTGAAGAACTAACTGCAGAGTGTATTCGTATCTTTAAAGAAAAGACCCCCTAGGCGATCTGTGTACATGTCATGTGAATGAGGATTAAATATTTTTTCAGCCACCAAGAGATTTGGGGGTTGTTTGTTACTACAATATAACATATCCTGCCCGGACTAATACCAATTCTATTTATAATAGCACTAAAAATATAAAATATCTAGAATTGAGTTAACCAAAGAAGTGAATCATCTTTTAAGAGAAAAATCACTATATTTTACTGAAAGACTTAGAGGAGACATAAATGAGTGGTGACAGATGCCAAGTTCATGGATAATGAAATGCAATATTGCAAAATCTGAGAAATCTCTTCAGATTGATCTAATTTTCTGATACAATTCTAATCAAAATCTCAACACGGTTTTTCATAGAACTTCATAAACTGGATCTAAAATTTGTGTGGAAAAGTAAAGAAGGAAACGTAGCTAAGACACTCCTGAAGAAGAACCAAGCACATAAATGTGCAGGAATTTTATATTATAAAATTATAATCACTGACGATGGGGAGCTGATGCAAAGAAGGACAGTAGACAGCAGGAGAAAATCGCCCAGAAACAGACCCACACATCCATGGAGACTTCGTGTGGCAGACAAGTGGCCCTGCAGCGGGGAGGAGAGAAGATGGATATTTTCATTCAATGGTCCTGAGGCACCTGATCACACACATTAAAAAACAATTGAAATAGGCTCTTAGCCATTGTAAAAAATTTATGTATTTGAGACTAGCTTTTTTTTACTCAATGTTATATTTTAAAACCGTGAAATTATCAACAATATTTTATTTATGGAAATGCATATAGTAAAGCCACAGGCAGAATGATAAACGCAAAATTCAGGAAGGCAGGAGGGCAGGGAAGATGCAATCAAGGATGGATACCCAGGGGCTGCACCTGGCTTTCTATTTCATAGGCAGGTCATGGGCACATGGCTGTTAACTATACTGTTCTTTATACTTGAGATATTTTAGGTAAATTTTCTTGAACACATGAAATAATTCAAAACAAAAATTTTACAGGACAATTGCCAGCCCACTCTCCTTACTTTAGGAAGTGCTTTGGTTCACTGCCATTTCCTTCTGGTAGAAAAAGAGAGATTAAGAAAGCAAAGCTTGGAGGAAACGTTTGGTGGTTTGAAGATTTCTATACCTTCCAATACCTCAGAGAACTTTTTGCATAAATGCTGAAGAACTGAAGTATTTAGAATTATCATCTATATAGCCATAGTCTTATTTATGAAATTAGCTAATTCAAAAATGGTTTTTGAATATGATTTAAATAAAACTAAGCCAACCTCCCATCACTAGCAATGTGCCAGGCTGGAGCTTTGCAGACATGGGCATCTACTAGCTCTGTTTTTCTGTAATTTGAACTTTTCCATCTTGGAGAATAAAGGCAGGCAAAGCCTACCGCAGGTGGCGTGCCCAGGTTTCATTGATGAATCATACTGAGATGGGGCCGCACAGGGACGTAAACTCCTTTTGGTACCTTCCTGATTCTGGTTAGTCATTTAATGACTCTCATTTGATTATCATGGACATCAAGTTGGAAATGATCTAATTTAGCAACATACAAAGGGGACACTCGAGAGAAGGGTAATGGGCATGACTTTGACGATGCAGAAGGATGCCTCTGTGACAGACACAGCTGGGCCTCGGAGCCCTTTGGTAGTGCAAACAACAACGACAAAAAACCACAAATATCTGAGCAGCCTAGTAACCTTGGTTTGGAGGCAGATGAGGGCAGGGCACACTGACACAGATAATCTGAGTCACTTTTTCAGGTATCAATTGGTTTCAACTCTGGGGATGAGGAGAAGATGTTAATTGAGAAACGTAATATTCTGTAGAAGATAGTTCAACCCAGTAAAAATAGATACCTCCCTCATAATTTGAGGGGATTTAATTAAATTCTACCACTTGATTCCATCAGTAACTCCAAATCTGAAAGGCAAGCAGGGCAAATATACCTCACTAACCTTTAGCGATGAAGTCCTCGAGCTGGGGCTGGACAAGGCAACTAGATTCCTGGTTTCCTCAGTCAGCGTCTTTCTACCAGTGTGTCAGCTGTTTCCCACAAGGACGTCGGGGCCCTTTCCAAGGTGACACATCTCGGTGCCTTTATATTAAAACTTGCAAAGGAGAAATTGGATCAAGTAAATGAGGGGTGGCAGATGAAGGAAAGACCAGGGCCCCGAAGTTTGGTTTATAGGAGCAACGTGGAGGCCAGCCGGCCGGGATCTCTGAAGGGGATCAGTAGCTGGATGCAGACAGGTGTCTGAAGGTGGGCACATCAGTGGGCAGTGAGGCTAGATACGTCAGCGTCCCTTCTCCACTCAGCTTCGCAGGCGCCCCCAGGCTCCCGGAGACCCTGAGAGATGCACACGTGCTGCTCCTGGTCGGAAAATGAGGTGAGTTAGTTCTGTCTCGCCTCCAAAATGGGAAACGTTGTTTGACATTGTAGAAAACACATCATCTCCTGCTGATTTACTTTTGTCTCCTTCTGGGCCTGGCCGGCGTGGGGGAAGCAGAGATGTACTATTCAAATGACAAACACATCACAAAGACAATGTTAGCAGTTGGCATTTCCAGCATCCCAGAGCATCAGGCTGCATTTCTGAAAAAATCCTGCCTGGAGATCATGCTAACTCTGGTATTTATGCAGCACTTTTACTCCCAAAGTGCATATGATTATAGCGTCTCCTTTCATCCTCGCAGGCTAACGCTTCCTGAGGTTTCCCCGGAGCATGCACCAGCCAGAGAAGGACAGATGGATGGCTATTAAGCTGATATGTGGCCCTCTATCCCTCCATCCTTCTTTCCTTCCCGCTCCAAACTTCCCTGCTCCTGCCCATGAATCAGCAGGAGGAAACTCAGAACCCTCAGTCCTTATGAGTTAGACTTTGCTGCTGTTTTTGGAAAGGCTTTCAGCCTCCTGCCAGCATGTCTTTTCACCGTCTTTCTCCTGCAACCTCCAACCCTGCCCCCACTGCCCCATCAAGATCTGCGGGCCTCCGACCTCTGCAAGGAAGAGGTTTTGAGCACCATTCGGGGCGGCCTCCTGCGTGTGTCAAACATAGTCACCACTTAGGGCATCCCACCCACCCTGCTCTGGTCCTAGAACTTCCAAGGCCCCCACTGCCAATCAGCAACATCCAAACTCACTTTTTGCTACAAGTCTGCATGACCTATGACCTGGTGAAGCTCACTGTTTCGCGACATTAGAAAGGAAGCCAGCGCCAGCACTCCATCCAAAGATGGTTCTTTCTTGGAGGTGGTAGGCCATCTCCGTGCCAGCCCTCCTCCCTGTCTTCTCCTCAGCATGCTAAGCAGGCCTGGGGGAGCCGCTTCATCTGGGTGGGGTATGACGCTGCACTTCCCAGCTTCCCAGGCACGTGCTGCTCTATTTCCTATGTTGGCTCAGCCCTGTGATGTCCCCCTGCCCCTCTTTCTTCACTCACCCATCTGTGCCCTGGGTCTCACCTCTCACCATGGTCTGAATGTCCCCTCCCTCCACTCCAAAGTGTCACCTTCAGTCTCATTCATGGCCTTTGTTTATTAGCCTGCATTTCTTGCTGACTGGGGACATTTCCCCTTCTCACCTCAGTCTGTCCAGACTTGAAATGGACTGCATCCTCACAGCTTCCCCGTCAGCCTGACCATGGCTGCCCAGTCTGCCAGATCTGGGGAACAGGGACATGGGTCACTTGGTTCTTGTCTTCACTCCTGAACAGACACTGCTGGCACCCTACTCTGGTCCCCAGGGGTCCCTTTTACCAGCTGCTGCAGGTGCTGCTGCTAACAGCCCACACCTACTGCTTCCTCAGACAACTGCCCTGGGGCCTGGAACTGCCTTGCCCAAAGGTGCCTGAGCTGTGCACCCCCAGCCAGACCAGGGTGACCCAGAGCCTCAAGGTGGAGCAGACCCTGCAGTGCCATTAATGCTCCAGAGCTCCCCACGGGATCGGGCTGAGGCCAGACTTGGCCTGAAGCTGTGCTCTTGTTCAGCTTCCTCCCCTCTCTGCTGCTTCTCTCACACCCTCAGAGGTCTCTCCAGAGACACCAGCTCAGCATCTGCACAGGAATCCTTGTTTCCGGCTCTGCTGCCAGGGATCCTAACTACGCCAGTCCCCTCATGTGAGGTCACCGCGTCGTGGCATTATTTCATCTGGGTCCCTCTGGGGGTTCCCCTGTGTCCATCCTCACCACCGCCCCTCAGTCTTGCTGCTCTTCAGTGCATGTTTCTCTCCCCCCACTTCATTCTCCTGCTTCCTCCAGGTGAATCTTACAACCGTTTCCTATGGAGGCAGCTCACTGAATTTTGAATCAGAAGAGTCAGGTTCAGATTTCAACTCCGTGAGACTTTGCAGTTAGTGAGTGCCTCAAACCCAGTTATTCCTGCAGAGTGAGGGTGAAAACGCTGACCCGCACAGGATGGCTGTGCAGAGGGAAGCAGGCAGGACAGCGAATGTGAGGAGGAAGAGCCCCAAGCTCGGCAAGCACCGTGTGCACACAAGGGGTTTCATCACCACGCTGCTCCTTCAGCAAAAGCGAGTGGTGGCTCCCTGTTGCCAACGCTGGAGCCTTGGGCACCCTGCGAGGTCTGCTTCCCTCTGTCCCCAGCAGTATCATCTCTGCTCAATTTCCTGACTCTCCAGGGAGGCCCAGATCCACCCGTATAAGACATCCTTCAAAACTGCTCAGAATTATGAGATTTTCGTTTTTCCCAGCGGCACTGAGAGGGGATCGTAGGCTGAGATGATGGATGGCTCTCATCTCAGGGAGAAGAGAGTAGAGCTGGGGTCTTGGGAATCATGTGAAGGGAAGAGAACAGACACCGTACAGGAACGATGGTGAGCATCACAGGACGAGTCAATGTAAGTGAGCACAGAAAAGGCAGTCTCTGAGCTGAGAGATGGAACCGGAAAGCTGTTCATCTCAGAGATGGGCAGAAGGGGAGAAAAATACGCTGAAGACAGGGAGAGTCAGGAAGAAGAGGCAGAAGAGAAGAAGCAATCAGCTTTCTCCTTCTGAACGGAGTCCTTCCCTTCAAGGAAGGTGGCTTTTCTCCCACCAATGAATCCCGAGGCCATAAAGGAACAGAACTGACTTCCGTGGGAAGTTGTCTCACGCTCCAGCCCTGCTGCTGGAAGTCCCTGCAGCCGGACGATGCTCCCCACCCCTCCCCTCTGCTCAGCCAAACATCTTCATTCCCCAGTCCTCCCTCCCCTGTTATCTGCACCTGCACGACCTCTTCTTTTGGGGAATTTCCACGGCAGTTGTCTTTCATACCACACCTTGAAGGTGAGCTGTTCTATTTATGTTAGTCATGTCCCTCAAGGTAGATTGTAAGTGTCCCAGGTCTGTCAACTACAATGTTATGTGTCTCCTGAGTATTCTCTTGTGAGTCGTCACTCACCTAATATACCTCAAGACACACTTATTTAGTTAATTTTCACCATTACATGATGGACAAACCGTAACTCTTTCTACCTGAAATAAGAAATGTGGTTAGAAAGTGAATTAGTCTTACAGATATTTTCCAAAACTCCTGGCATTGCCTAACAATAAAACCTGGTGGTTGTTCTGACTTCTCACCTGGATTTTTATGATTCACACACTATAAGGAAAAGGCAAAATGGATAAATGGGCTGAGGTCACCAGGGCAGAGATGCTCCCAGATCTCTGCTCCTGTTTGCTCACATAGAACCAAGTGACTTCAGGATGAAAAGGGGGTAGACTCGGGGACCTGGGCTAGTTACTCAACATTCACCCCGTCTGTGCAGAGGACAGACAGACCGATGCTGAGCTAACAGCATGTCTGCTGAGTAACATGGAAAGAAGTTATATGGCCATGATAAAACCACATGCCACCACCAGCAGCTGTCCAGGTCTACTGGAAAGTTTGAAATGCATTCCAATTTTATGCATATTAAAACATCGATCATTTAATTCATCATGCATTTCCCTGCCAATGGCAGGCTGCAGGACGCAGCCGGTCCCTTTCTTTCATAGGTTTTGGGGACCAGGCTGTGTCCTGTGTAAGTTCCCTCAGAGAGGCAAGGGGCAGGTAAGGCCTCATTCTGGAGAAGAGGAGGCGGCTACAGATGAAGGTTACACCTCGGCAGAAGCTTAGAATTAGTTTAAACTGCCCTCAAAGTCAAATGTGAGCATTGACACGTGAGCTGAGATAAATGAGCTCTCCCACACGGGTCTTGGAAGATAGTGAATTCTCCCTGCCCCCACCCTTATCCCTACCCACACAAAGCCTTAGGTCTTGGGACAGAACCTAAGGGAAGAACAGGCCTTTGAAGGATTCCCAGCCACAGGCCGAGTGCCTGTGGTCCACAGGCCATCAGTTCAAGTCTTGTTCAGACCCAAGCTTGCCATCTGCAAATGACACCATCTCCCATCCCTCCTCCTTGGGATGTCCCTCAGGTGAGTGGTGCACACATTCACGAGGGACCAATAACCCAGGCCCACCCAGTCCTGTCATGGAGGGGACTCAAATGGTCGGTTCAACTCCACATTTTAAGCAAATGAAAGGCTTCCGGAATGTGAATACATATCTGGATTTATCCATCTCCCTAGTAGCACCCCCTCCTCCAAAAAACCTGATCTGATATGCATCTGATTTTTCACAACAAACTTAATTGAGGCCCCAAATTTCTCTCAACGTCTTTCATCTCATTAAAGCATCTATTGTGAGTTAAGTTCTGCCAAAATAGCAATGCACAAATGAGACATTCCTTGCCCACCGGGGACTTCTGTGGATTTAGAGGAGACAGGCAAGAATCCTGCTGTGATCTGACCCCTTCTATCATAGCCAATGCCAAGCAGTGCCATTGATGCCATTGATGCATTCATGGGAATCAAGGAAGGCTTCCTGGAGGAAGTGATGGCTGAGCTGGGAGCTAATGAATAAGTATAAGTTCTCCAAGCAAATGAAGAGAGCATCATAGGCAGAGAGTCCAAGAACAAAGACACAGAGGCCAGCTGTGGGGACTGGCTGAGATGTAGGCATGAGGTGGCTCATGACAAGGGATGAAGCTGGAAGAAGTAAGCAGGTCAGCTGGGCTCAGTGCTGGGGAGACTGGCCTTAGAATCAGACAGAGCATGTGTGGTACTGATTTTTCCTAATCCTTAGGCTCCTGATCTGAAAATAGTGACATCACCACACCCATCCCTAGAGAGGGTCATCATGCAGATTAAATGAATTGATGCCTCTTGATATGTCAATACATGAACACACAGGATGCTTGATTACCAAGATGTCAACTACTGTGGCGACCATAGCCCCGTAGCCCATTGAGGGAATTACGCTTTTTCTTATGGTGTGTCAAGAGAATCCATTGGAGGAAGCCACATGACCATTTTTATATGTTAGCATGAACACCCTGGCTACAGTGTGGGGCAGAGATTGAGACGAACCCAGCAGAGAGGCAGTTGCAATATCCTGGACCATATCCAGGACTGGGGAAGTGATTGGCACGAAGAGATGTTTAAGATGTAGAATTGGCAGAACTTGCCAACCGATTAAATCTGGAGGAATGAGGGGAGGGAGGAGTTGCAGGTCACATCAAAGTTTGGGTGTTGAATGACCTGGTGGGTGGTGGTGTGAGCGCTTCAATTAGGAAGAGTGAGGAGGTGTGGGTGGATTGGGGCTTGGGGCAGGGCAGCCATGGGGCAGGCGGGTAAAGGGAAGGAACATGCGCGCTGGTGGATACCATTGGTGTTAGTCATGTTGGGTTTTAGGTACTTACCAGGCTGTCAAGGAAGATCACGGCTCCACCCGGGAGTGAGATCTGACCTGGAACATGTCAGGTCATCGACATTCCCAGCAGCCAACCCTCTACTCTAGAAGCAGTAAGGAGGCTAGCTGAGCCCGTCTGCCCACGCGTTGGCTCCCACTGATGGGAGTCGGATGAAGCCAGCTCTCACGGCGAGACTTCCCTGCCAACAGCCAACATAGCTTCCGTGTACAGCTCTTCCTGCCTGTTAGCACCCCATGTTACATCCACCAGCAAACCTCAGGAAAGCTGGGACAGTGAGTTCTATGGGTCTTTTGACTGTCTGAGAAGCATGAGGGCGTGTGTGTGTGAATGTGTAAGTGTGTGTGCGTGTGTATGTGTGGTATACACATATATGTATATATTATACACCCAACAGTGTTCAATAACTGCGAAGGTAATTGCATTTCTCCTCTAATTTAATTAGGCATTAGGTACAATCAGCGTCCTTTGCTCTCATCTCCCAACATGACCGAGTCACGTAGCACCGTTCACTGTAAACCACCCGATAACTGTAAGGGCATCTATTGCATCCATCTTTCCAAAGGAAATTACTGAGTGCTTATTTATTGTGAACCTAGACAGGCCCACAAGATATCATCCCCAGAATGTGTCACAGGAAAGAGGATGAGCCCCTTGGCAGGGCTGCTATCTATCATTCCAAGCTCTCGCTTACCGATCCAACTGGTGAGAAAGCAGGCGCGGAGGCCAATGGGTGGCTTTGGGTCTCATGTTAACGACCTAGTTAGCAGCTTAATGGAGAAATGGGGGGCTTGAATGAGAGGCAAGCCTTGCCGCTGTACATGAAGCTGTCCCTGGATTTATGGGCCTGGAGTTGATAACCTTCTGTAAAGTAGTCATTGCTCTTATTACAGAAAACAGTCTATTTTCAAAATCTTCAGAAGGCTCTTTGAATACAAAACAGCTTCTGCAATTCTTTTGAATGATTTATTTGTACGGGAGTGTTTCTTTTTTTTTAGTTGTTTTTCTCGGGAGCTGCAAAAATTAGGGAGGAATGTCTGTGGAGCATCAGTATAGCTCCATGAAACTGAATCTCTGATCAATGCAGTCCCAGCTTGCGTTTAGCAAGGATAGTGAATTGCTAAGAGGTGGCTTCTGGGGAGAGGAGCTGCCTTGAAAATTATGTGGGGCCATGAGGATTACAGCCACCCCCCTGCCTGGGCAGGTGTCTCTGAGGTTTCTCCATCATGTCTCTGAGGTTTCTCCATCACTTTATTGGTCTCTGATTGGCTTTCAGCTTCCACGGATCTGGGGTGGGTCTATAGATCATTTCTTATCACCTGCCTCTTCTTTCCTTATGTTCTGACACCAAGTGTGGATGCTGACACCAGGCCCCTGGATCTGGTCACTGGGTGATGCTGCCAACTGCATCCTCACCTGTTTATTCACTCTACAAATATCTGCTAAACAACTTCCATGTCCAGGACACCTGTTCTAGGTGCTGTGATAGTTCTAGGTACATACAGGTAGCAGGAGTTCAAGTCCAGCAAGGGAAGAAGAGTTGGTTCATTCAAGCTCAGTGTGTTTAAAACCACAAAAGAAATTCACATGGAGTGGGGGGCTCAGATAGGGGAGGGGCAAAGACGGCCCCATTGATTCTCTGGTCTAGGTTGTGCCTGCCAAATAAGTCATGACTGCTTTATCTAACATGACCAGGGTCCAGGGTTGAGCAGCCCTCAATGAGATGGTCAAGCTAAGGGTGTGGGTCCTGTTGTCTCCTTTCTAGAACCTTCACCAGCTGGATTGCAACATGCTGATCAAGCCCTGCCTTGTTCTAAGCCCTTTAAGGGATGGGGAGGGGGGAAGGGGGAGAGCCCGTTTTATACTTTACACCCAAGACCTGGGTGCTGTGATTCCTGAGCATCTCTGGTCATCAGTATGTTCCAGCGTGAGTGGAAAAGCTTTTATGCGGTTAAGGATGTTCCATTTATGTCCACAAACCTACTTGATGCTGCATTTTTGACGTTAATTACCACACATGCCAGAGAAATTAGATATTTGAGCTCCGCTTCTGGCTGCACTATTCAAAATAGATCCCCAAACTGACAAAGTTATTTCAAGAAAACAATATATGAAATTGTTTTTTTATGGTGCATATATAACGCATTTAAGTTTTTCTATAGTAACGTCATTTTTTAATGTCATTACTTAGTGAAACTTAACATAAACATTAGAAATATGTGGGTCTTCATTGTTCCTCTTTAACTGAATTGTATGTGAATTCCCAAGGCCCAGGACCACTAGAGTGGAGCAGGGAGTGAGCACTGTCCCAGGAGTCCTGGGAGCCCCCTCTCACTCCCTTCCCTGTTTAATGCTCCTTCAAGTCCCCGGAGCTGTCCGCCCCTCGGTGCTGAAAGTGGCCTGGGAGGAGCTGCTGCTTCTCAACCTCCTGCTGGCCCCACTATGTGGCACCCAGGTGAACTCATACTGGCTGAATTTCATCATATTTTCATCTTGAGGCCCAGATTATGGCCCCGATCCTGTCCCAACTGGCTCTTAATGTCAGACAAAGCACTCAGTTCCCTGGAAAGAGCAACTACATGTTGCTATGCCTTTTAATTGAGGATAAGCTGATCACATACATCAGCAACAATTTCTGCTTTATTTTAGTTGTGTTTCTAGCATTTTCTAATTTTATTAGATAAGAAATTTGCAGTAATTATAGAAAAACAATTTAAAAATACATGACATATCTGGATTGTAATTGATCAATTGCTAGAGGGAAAGTGCAGACAACTCTGAGAGTTAAAACCTAGGGACCCAGTCATAAGGGGCCCCCACAGTATTGTGAGATTTACCTCCAGGAGCTCCACTAGATTCCCACAGTAAATATTGAAGAAAATCCCCTCAGGCTTCCAGCAGGGGTAGGGGAAAAGGAGCAGTTTTGAGATATGACAGAGCACTCTGCTCTTCTTAACAAGGCCTGCCCTCAGGGGAAACTAGTTAACCAGAGATAACTGACCTGGGGAAGGGAAATCACCAGCTCTAGCCCACTCTAGCCAACCTGTGCCACCTAAGCAGGGGGGATTAGAAACACTTATAAAGTTCACAGTCCAGGGGCACAGGCTCAGTGAAAGACCGAGACATGATCATGGCACTATAAAATACTTCCTTCTCCCCACACCTCACAACCACATCACTAAAGGCCTATTTATAGCAGTTCTTTTTATATAGTACATCATGTCCAGCTGTAAAGAAAAATTACACAGTGTACCAAAAGGCAAAAAACACAATGTGAAGAGATAGAGTGAGCATCAGAACCAGACATGGAAGGGATGTTGGAATGTTCAGACTGGGAATTTAAAACAACTATGATTAATATGCTAAGGACAGTAATGGATAAAGTAAACAGCATGCAAAAACAGGTTGGTAATGTGAGCAGAGAGATGGAAATCCGAAGAAAGAACCAAAAAGAAATGCTAGAGATCAAAAACACTGTAACAGAAATTAAGAATGCCTTTGATGGGCTTATTAACAGACTGGACATGGCTGAGGGAAGAATCTCTGAGCTAGAGGATGTATCAATAGAATCCTCAAAAACCAAAAGCAAAGAGACCAAAGATTGAAAGAAAAAAAGCAAAACAGAATATCAAAGGACTGTGGAACAACTACAAAGTTTAACATATGCATAATAGAAATATCAGAAGTAGAAGAAATAAAGAAAGGAACAGAAGAAATATTTGAAGCAATAATGACTGAGAATTTCCTTAAATTAAGTCAAACACCAAACTACAGAGCCAAGAAACTCAGACAACCCCAAGAATGATAAACATCAAAAAAAAAACTACCCTTAGGCATGTCATCTTCAAACTACAGAGAATCAAAGAAAAAGAAGATGAAAGAAGCTGAAAGAAGCCAGAGGATAAAAACATTATACCTATAGAAAAATGAAGATAAGAATCACATCCAACTTCTCTTCTGAAACCACACAAGCAAGAAGAGAGTCGAGTGAAATATTTAAACTGTTGAGAGAAAATCTCAAACCTAGACTTCTATACCCTATGAAATTCTCCTTCAAAAGTGAAGGAGAAATACATTCTAAAGCAAAAATGGAGAGATTTGTTGCCAGTAGAACTGCCTTGTAAGAAATGTTAAAAGATGTTCTTTAGAGAAAAGGAAAATAATATAGGTCAGAAACTCAGATCTATGTAGAGAAAGGAAGAGCATCAAAGAAGGAGTAAGTGAAGGTAAAATAAAACTTTTGTTTTTCTTATTCTTAATTGATCTAACAGATATCAATTTGTTCAAAATAACAATAGTAACAATTTATTTGATTATGTATGTTTATGTGTTACATATATATAAGCATATATATACATTCAAATTAATTTAACTCATATATAAGCATATATATGAGTAAAATGAATGGCAGCAATGATACAAGGGACAGGAAGAAGGAATTAGGATTGTTTTGTTACTATAAGGTACTCATACTACGCTTGATGGGGTATAATATTATTTGAAAGTAGACTTGGATTAGTCATAAATATATGTTGCAAACTCTAGGGCAATCAATAAAAAAAGTAAACAAAGAAGTATAACTGTTTTGCTGATAAAGAGAGAAAATAGGATCATATAAAATGCCTGATTAAAATCATAAAAGGCAGAAAAAGAGTGGAAAACAAAAATAGAAACAAAGAACAAGAGCAACAAAGAAAACAGTTATGAATATGGTAAATATTAATCCAACTATATCAATAATCACTTTGAATATCAGTATCTAAATGCACTAGTTGAAAGACACAAATTAGAGGAAAAGAGTGTCAGAGCAGAACAAAAAACAACTCAACTATATGTGGTGTACAAAAAAATTCATTTTAAATATAAAGATACATATAGATTAAAAGTAATGGATGAAGAAAAATATACCATGCTAATACTAATCAAAAGAAAGCTGAAATAACTATATTAATTTCAGATAGAGCAAATTTCAAAGTAAGAAAACTTATCAGGGATAAAGAAGGGCATTACATAATGATAAAGCAGTCAATTCTCCAAGAAGACCTAACAGTTCTTAACACAGATGTGCCTAACAACAGAGCATCAAACTATGTGAGGCAAAAATTGGTAGAATTGTAGAGAGACATAGAAATAGATGAATCCACTATTATAATTGGATAATACCCACTATTATAATAGAAAATCCACTATTGTAGTTGGAGACTTCAATACCCCGCTCTCAGAAATGGAGAGATCCAGCAGGCAGAAAATCAGTAAGGACATATATGAACTCAACAGCACCATCGATCAACTAGATATAATTGACATCTTAGACTATTTCATCCAATAATGGCAGAATTCACATTTTTCTGAAGCTCACATGGAACATTTACCAAGATAGACCATATTCTGGGCCAGAAGATGCATCTCAACAAATTTGAAAGAATAGATTGCTCTTAGACCATAATGGAATTAAACTAGAAATCAATAATGGAAAGACACCTGGAAAATCCCCAAACACACGGAGATTAAACAATATACTTCTAAATAACACATTGGTCAAAGAAAAAAATCTCAAAAGAAAAATTTAAAATATTTTAACCTAAATGAAAATTCAAACACAATCTATCAAAATGTGTGGGATGCAGTGAAAGCAGTGTTTAAAGGGAAATTTATAACATTGAATGTATATATAAGAAAAGAAGAAAGATCTAAATAAATAATCTAAGTTTTCACCCTAGGAAAGTAGAAAAAGAAGAACAAATTAAATCCAAGTAAGCAGAAGAAAATAAATAAGAATTATAGTGGAAATCAATGAAAATGAAAACAGGAAATCAATAAAACCAAAAGCTAGTTCTTTGAAGAGACCAATAAAATCAATAAGTCTCTAACCAGACTAACTAAGAAAAAAAGAGAGAGAAGTCACAAATTACTAATATCAGAAATGAAAGAGGGGACATCACCACAGAGCTCATGGACATTAAAAGGATAATAAAGGAATACTATGAAAAACTCTATGCCCACAAATTCGATAACCTAGTTAAAATGAACCAATCCCTTGAAAGACACAATCTGCCAAAACTCACACAAGAAGAAATAGATGATCTGAATAGGCCTGTATCTACCAAAGAAATTGAATCAATAATTACCTTTCAAAACAGAAAGCATCAGGCTCAGATAGGTTCAGTGGTGAATTCTACCAAACTTTTAAGGGAGAAATTATACCAATTCTCTACAATCTCTTTCAGAGGATACACACAGAAAGAATACTTTCTAACTTATTCTGGCCTCATAGCATAATTGTAATACCAAAACCAGACAAAGACATTACCAGAAAACTACAGACAAATATTCCTCATAAACATAGATGTGAAAATCCTCAACAAATGTTAGCAAATCAAATATAACAATATATAAAAAGAATTATACATCATGACCAAGTATGATTTATCACAAGTATGTGATGCTGGGTCAACAGTAAAAAATCAATTAATGTAATCCACCTCATCAACAGATGAAAAAAACAAAAAGCACGCAATCATGTCAATAGTTGCAGGAAAAGTATTTGACAAAATCCAACACCCATTCATGATAGAAATTCTCAGTAAACAAGGAATAGAGGGGAATTTCCTCAACTTGATAAAGAATATCTTTAAAAAACCTACAGTTAACATCATACTTAATGGTGAGGAACTTGAAGTTTTTTCACTAAGATCAGGTACAAGGCAAGGATATCCTTTCTACCACTCCTTGTCAATATCATACTGGAAGGCTTTGCTAATGCAATAAGGCAAGAAAGGGAAGCAAAAATATACAGCTGGGAATTAAGACATAAAATCATCTTTATTGGCAGATGACATGGTTGTCTGTGTAGAAAATCTGGGAGAATCGACAAAAAACCTCCTAGAACTAATAAGTGATTATAGTAAGATTTCAGGATACAAGGTAATGATACAAGAGTCAATTGCTTTCCTATATACCAACAATGAAAAAATGAAATTTGAAATTAAAACCACAACACTTACAGTAGCACTCTTATGTACAAATCTAACAAAATATGTATGCAAATTGTATGAGGAAAACTATAAAACTGATGAACAAAATCAAAGAGCTAAATAAATGGAGAGATATTCCATGTTCATGGATAGGAAGACTCAATATTGTCAAGATGTCAGTTCTTCCTACTTGATCTATAGATCCAATGCAATCCCAATCAAAATCATAGCAAGTTATTTTATGGACATTGACAAACTAATTTTATTTTGGCTCAACCTTCTTATGACACCTAAGTGTATATCCTATGCTGGGGATAAGGGCAGAGAGATTTGTGGCTAATGACAGTTATTTACTTATTCCTTTTTATAGTTTTTTTTTTCTTTTTTAATGATCACATTTTCTTGGTAATGCTATCTTTATGTTTTCCCCTACTGCATTGAAAGCTGTTGTCTTGGATACGGAAAACACTGCAGCTGATAAATTGCATTTCACACTAAAAGAATCTAAATTTCTGGCAAAGTGTACACGTATATAATGCACTTTGCGACAGGCAAAACTTTTTTCTAAAGAATTTGAAGATTCTTTTTTCCTCCCTGTAAAGAAGGAAATCTTAATACATCTCAAATTATCCTCAACTGGGATGTTTGATTTCACATTACTCAAGAAATCTTAATGTTGCATTCTTCCAGGAGACTTGGTGCCTCACTGCTTGTCTTCCACTTTGTCTTGTCCCCTTGGCGTCTGGGTGAGAAAATTCTCCAGTTTCACAGAGAACCATGGCTCTGATTGAGTAGAGCTGGGCAGAAAATGCAATAGCACAGAAAAGCCTCCTGGCTTTGCACCATGTTTTATTCTGCCTTTTCTTTCAGCTTGGATTTTCCCTCTTCCTCAGGGCGCTTCCTCTCTGTATCCTTTGCTGGCTTCTCCTCTTCTCCCTGACCTCCTGAGGTCAGAGTGCCTGACGACACAGACGCTGGACCTCTCTTCCTTTTATACTCCTTCCAACTCATACATCCAGTCGCCTGCTTGACATTTCCACTTGGGTGTCTCATAGACATTGCAAACTTGACACAGCCAGACCAACTCCCATCTGCTCCACTGTGGTCTAGATGGTCTTCCCATCTCACCCTTCCACTTGCTCTGGCCAAAATCTGACAATCATCTTTGACTCTTTGCTGTCTCCTATAACTATATCTAATCCATCAGCAAATTATACTTGCTCTGCCTTCAAAATATACAAAAAAAGCTGTCACTTCTTACTACGTCTATTGCTACCCCTTATTTTCCCCCTTGCCCTCCATAATATATTTTCTACACAGGAACCAGAACGATTTTTAACAAAAGTCAAATAATATCACTAAGATGCTTAAAATCCTGTAATAGCCCTTCACTTCACTCAAAGTGAAAGTCAAAGCCCCCAAACATCTACAAGGTCCTGCCTGAACCAGCCATCTTACTTCTCTGCTGTTACCTGCACTGCTGTCCTCATGTCTCACGTAGCTCAGGCCACGCTGAGCTCCTGCCTTTTCAAACACACAGGCTCACTCCTGCTTTGGCCTTTGCTCTGCGCATCCACTCTGCCTGCAGCGATCGTCCCCTTTGGATTTGCTTGGCTAACTTCATTATCACCTTCAAGCTGTTTTCAAATGTTAATTTCTCAAAGAGGTCTACCCTCACGCCCCTACTTAACCTCTCTCTTGTTCTATTTTTATTTTTGTTTCCTCCACGGGATTTATCACCTTCTAACATCTTTATAATTTGCGTATTTAATGCATTTGTTATTGATTGTATGTCTTCTCCTGAGGGAGATAAGCGCTCTAACACTAACGCTTCTTTGGCACAAAGCAGTTTTTCAATAAATACTTATTGAATGAATGCAGCCTGAACTGGATTCAAATCCCAGCTCTGATCATCACCTTCTGTGTAAACTTGAGTGAGTTATTTAACCTCTCTTGATCTCAGAGTCTTCATCTGGAGTCATAGAAAGGAATTGTCAGGAAGATTAACTGAGGTACCATTTGTGAAGCATAAGCCTGGTGTCTGCCTTGGAGTAAGTTGAGAAGCTGGCTCACCTGTCCTGTATCCTGATGGATTCTCTTAGCAAGTGCATTCTCCTTTAGAATAAATAGTGATCTTACCACTCACCCGTCTTGTATGGGTGAGGAGAGACATATCATATGGCTCCCCTAAAGCAAATATGCGTTAATCACTTTCCATTCATGACCTCGTTAAATTTCATAACAATACTGCAGAGTAGGTACTGTTTTTAACCCCATTGTATGGATGAAGAAAAGGAAGCACAGAGCCATTATATGGCTTGACCCAGTCATGCAGCTAGTCTGTGCACTGTCCGCCTCCGGAGCCCCTAATTTCACCATCACACTTGCTGCCCCTCTCATCCGCCCCACACATCAACTTCTACCAAAGATGATAATTATAAATCATTCTGCAGCCAGCATACTTGCACGTATTGGCTTAAGTCCTTGTCTGATTATATATTCAGGATCAATTCCTAAGAGTGAAATGCTTTTGAACATATTTTAAGCTCTTTGATGCTAGTTGCCAGATTATGCTCCTAAATTTTTTTTCACAATTTACAGTCCCATCAACAGAAGATAAAAACATCCAATAAACAACATTATTAAAGACCACACATTTTTCACTGAATGTGTTTTCCATGATATGTTGTCAGATATTTATTTTTAATTCTTAGCTTCATAAGACTCGAATCAACATCTTAATGAATAAAATACTTTCTCTTTGGGGAATTGCCCCTCCCTTTGGATAGACTTCTTTGATCAAAAGCTCATGATTCACATTTCAAATTATTTTCCAGAAGATGATAATTACTCCTTTATTTTGCCCCGAACATTAACTGAGGACCAACCACGTGCTGACAGTCTTAGATGCTTCCTCATGATGAGAGCCCTGAGTTGGTTGTTGCTCCTACTAGGAATGAGTGTACCCTTTCTAATACCTGGATAAACCTCATCATCTCTCATGACTTTTCTCTGCCGCTGCCCTTGTGAAATGTCCCCCTGTTCTCCAGGAGGAGGTGGAAGCCATTTCAGCCCTCACTCTAGACCATGTGTGAGCCCAGGGTTTGTAGACACAGAGAAGATAACCAGCCACTGCCCTCCAGGTCTCTAGTGGAGAAGACAGAGAACTGAAAAGACATTTCTCCAGTGGCCATGTTGGAGAGGTGGGTAAGAGTTTTATTTTAATATCATTATTAATTTTATTTTTATTGCTATCAATCACTTGACAACATTGAAATACGAGATGAACATTTTCTATAAGATAATAATGAGCTCTTCTAATGTTTGGCACTCTTTTGAAGATTTTATCTTCAACATCTATACACCTGCCCTGGCAACTTATACTGAGCTTATGTGCTGGTCAGACGAGGGTTCCTTTAGGAGGGAGCCTGTTTTGTGACCTTTATGTTGTACTGAAAGGCTGCATGTCTCACGAAGCCCCTGGGGGCTACAGCTGCGAGGAGGGCCATCCCGAGTTGTGGCTGGCAGCTGATGACCGGCACGGGAAGACCAGGTGAGGGCTGTAGCTTGTGGCTTATGTGCCGTGTTCCCTCCCCAAAGTCTCTGGCACTGCCATCCACGCGGTCACATTGATGCTGCTGTAGAGAAGGCAGCTGATGTATTTTTGGTTCTGACCTTATTCTCCCTACATTTTGCTGATAAGTTCTCAAGATTATTTAATTAAGTGCTCTCTAGTTTCTCAAATACTTGGTGAAGACAGCCAAGATGCCAAGGTACGGTGAGACTGGAAAACATGCTGTCTCCTCTATATGATGATATCCAACTGGTCTTGCCTTTGCAAAAACAGTTTAACTGGCTTCATAGCTACTGCTTGTGTCAGCACCACTGAGCTGTTAAATATACTGTAATTGTGTGTTGGCAGAAGCCTTCCAAGACATAATTTTCTTATCACGTACTCAGAATGACAATCCTGCTGCTCATTACCCCAGAGTGAGTACTCTGCGAGGGTATGACAGTCGTAGTAAAAAGCCTCATGCTGGCCGTGAAGCCGAGGGCTGGGGTATCCATTTGTCCAGCATGATTCAGGTCTGTATCTATCATTACATACTTTTTTTTTTCAACCCTGTCTCAGCTTTCCCAGTTGGTGTGTATTGGCTTACATACAAGATCCCAAAGTCGCTGAAATACACATGCCCGTGTAGGGACGTGATGGCATGGCAGAGCCTCATCATCTCAACCTTGGGGACTCTGCAGGGATGTCACAGCCATGGGGAGAGAGGAGGACTTCAAGCAGAACTTGCTCCAGTTCAGGGCAGGTCCTGCGTGGCTGCCAGTGCCCTCGGAGTGTGACAAGACCCTGATGGTGTGGAGGGACTCTCTTGCTCCTTGGTGGGTCTCACTGGACCAGCACCATCAGCCTCACCTGGGAGAAATGCAGATTCTCAGGCCCTGCCTAGACTTATTGACCCAGCATGTGCATTTTGACCAGATCCCCTGGAACTTGTATTCTCATTTTTTTTGCAAGAAGCACTGGTTTAGGTCCATGGTGGTGGCAAACTCTCTGTGCAACAGAATGACTTAGGAAGTTGTTTTTCATTCCCATGCTTGGTGCCCATCATAAAGGTTTGTTTCCTGTCGCTCAGGAATAAGGAATCAGCCATCAGGGTTCTAAAAGTCCCACATACCAACAGGGGTGAGAACGCTGAGGCTAGATAGCTTATCAGTACCCCCTTAATTTTGATTTCAGGTCAAAAAATAACATCCAAATTAAGAAAAGTTTAGGCCATTGAATAATGACTTAAAATGCCCTGGAAAAAATATTTAAGTTCATGGCATTGGTGGGCCCAAGTGAGAGGACAAAATTAAATGTGTATTCTGGCATATTTAGGAAAGAGGGGCTATTTAATTTCTCAGTATACTGGTGATAAAATAAAACCAACAAATGTAATTCATTCCCTCCCTGGCGTTCCATCTTGCAATGTGTATAAATTTAATGTCACAGCACTTTCAAGCCCTGATAGGGTTTATAACTATGATACAATTTTGACATGAAATAAATTTTGATCCAGGTTTGGTTTTATTTGGAGGTTATAACTGATAGCACCTTAAAGTGCCTGGAATTATGTTACAATAGATTCTGTGGATTCCTTGGGCTAAGGCGAGTTGCATTATGGCCCAAGAAGGCGATGTAATGCCCCTGGGTGGCAAGCCAGAACTCCACTGGCTCCCTGCACGTGGGCTTGTCCTGGAGCAGCTGCCCTGCTACCCAAAGCACTATTCTGTGGCTTGGAGCCCAAGAGTGACATTCTAGTACGATGCCATATACTTTTTCACACAAATGGCTTTTGTACCCTCATAATGACTGCCAGCACGAATGCTTCAGAAGCCTGGGCTTGATGCTAGGCCCTGTGGGAAATAGATTCTGGGATGGCTCCTTGTCCTCAAAAAGTTAATAGGCTATTTGTTGATAGAAGCAGGGCCATTAAGGATAATGGCCAATGTCACTATCACTGCAGAATGCTCTAGATTCAAGCAACTGAGAGTTCATTAATCAGTAACCACTTATTTTCCCCAAAACAAGCTTTGTTTTCTCCTTTAAAAATATATATTTAATTTTATGATTAGGAAATAGACTCACATGGTACAAAAATCAAAGCTCAGAGGACGTACAGTGAGAAGTCTCCCTCCCAACCCGTCTCTGATTACTAGGTCTCCTGTTCAGCCCCACTCCCCAAACACCCACTGCTGTTGCTTCTCCAGGATGTTTCTACAGGTATATGCATACATAAGAAAATATTAAAATATCACCCTCTGTTTATGCAACTGGTAGTATATCATACCCACTTGTATGTACTCTGCTTTTAAATTTATCCATTATTCATCTGTTCATTTATTGAGTATGTACTGTGTGCCAAGTCCCTGCTTTCAGCACTGGGGAGATCACAACTGACAGAGCAACGGAGATCCTGCCCTTGGGAAACTTGCACACAACTGAAAGGAAACAGTCAGGACAGGTAAATGAAATATTAAGTACAGCAGGTGTAAAATGCTGTTAAAAAACAGTGAAAGGAGAAGGATAAAGGGACAAATGAATAGATGAATAAATGTGGTTTGTCAATGTAAAAAAGTAAGGACCAAGATTCAAGACATCATAAGATTTAGCATTTATGCAAACATCCAAAATCCAGAACGGCCTGGAGAGTCAAGAACAGAGAGATCGCCACTCATTCCTAAAGTCCAAAGAAGACTAACTGGGGGAAGCAGGAGAGGAGAGCTTTTCATGTCAACAAGGCATTGACCTAACTCAACCATCACTTTTGCAGGAATCTAGTCTCATCCTGTACATGTGCAGTGATAAGGCCCTGCCTTTCCCGGGGGTGGCCAAGGTCGTCTTCAGCAAGCACCAGACGTGGCCTGTGCTGCCCAGGGAGCAGTGGGGAAAGGTTATCCAGCAGGAGGCAGGGGTGACGTTGGCATGGCGGGTCTCACAAGTTCTGGGAGCAACTGGGCAGAGATAAGAGGATAGTCAGGTCTGACAGCATGGCCTGGAGAGGGGGGAACAAGTCCAGGGAGGAGCTTTCACTCTCGATCTGACTGAAGGTGGGTCCAAACCCTAGCAGGTCCAGGGACAACAAGAGGTCACCATCGCATCTGTCCCAGGGGCTCTGCCCTTTTTGAACGACTGTTTTTGGCTCGGTCTTGCACTTCCAGCTGGGCAGTCTCAGGTCTGTGAGTGCCAGGTGGTGCCAGGAGAAGTTCAACGGATTCAAAGACAGGCCCTCAGTCTCAGGCCACACCCTCACTCTTCCATGAGGAGCAGCAGGTACCCCACTCACCTCCCAGTCCGTTTGCATTTCCTGTGGGGTCCCTGCAATGCTGACAGCTACAGTCACCTCTACTCCTTGCGTTCTCTTTCAGCCAATCTCGTGCCATCCTCTAAACCCTCCATGTTCTTCATGTCTGTGCTAAATAAACATAAGAACTAAGAGCTTACTAATTGCCAGATGCTCTGCCATTTTTTACCTCCATGAGGAAGATTCTCTCATTGTCGGCATCCCCATCACACAGGAAATCTGCCAGGAGCTACCCAGCAAGTACACAGGCAGCAGTCTGGGTCTAGAGTGTGTTTGCTGAGCCCCTGGGCCAATCTATCAAGTGAGTTCTCACCCTTAAAGTCCCTCTGACACTCCCTCTCTAAAGGGAAGGGTCTTGGACCTCTTCCTCCTCAAAACCCAAGATAATTCTCATGGTTCCCTCAATTTGGTAACTCTTTGGATACTGGCTTGTGAAATTCTGTACTTTTAAAAAATTAATTTCTATTTGTCTGAAATCTCATTTTGGAAGGACATTTCAAGGTTATTTATGCCAAAATCCCATCAAATATTTGGTTCTCTTGAAAGCATCCCTGACAAGCAACGATCTTTAACCCTTCACTTGATCTCGTGTGATGGCAGGAATCTCATTGTTAGCAAGAAACAACTGCTGTTTGCTAGAAAACTATTTCTTGAATTAGGTGGAGATTTGTTTCCCTGTAATTTCCACCCCTTGGTCAATGGGCTCTGAAGAATAAATCAATGTCTTTTCCAGATGGCAGCCCTTTAGGTATTTGAAATCAGGTCTTCAAGCTTCCTCAGTTATCTCTTTCCTAAGCTCTACATCCTCGGTCTCTTCATTTGTTCTTCAGAGGGAAAAATTCTTGTAATTCTGGGGGATTGATGCTTGATCAGCATGCACGGAAGTAGAGTCCTATGTTAGCGTTGGGGATCCAGGGTTTCAGTGGCTGTTTCCTCAAAGAAAAAAGTTACATCTGGTTTGACTTGTACTTCGTAAACTCATTGTATCCTTTTTTACAAGGATACAATTTATAAGGATACAATTTTAAAAAGTTATGATTCATACGTCTTAAAAATTCATCACAAAAGGAATCCAAATTGGAAAGGAAGAAATGAAACTCTCACTGTTGCAGATGACATGATTCTATGTATAGAAAACCCTGAAGAATCCATCAGAAAACTATTAGAAATAATCGACAACAGCAGCAAAGTTGCAGGGTACAAAATCAACCTACAAAAATCAGTTGCATTTCTATACTCTAATAGCGAACTAACAGAAAGAGAGCTCAAGAATACAATTCCACTTACTATCACAACAAAAAGAATAAAGTATCTAGGAATAAATTTAACCAAAGAGGTGAAAGACCTATACACTGAAAACTGTAAGACATTATTGAAAGAAATTGAAGAAGATATAAAGAAATGGAAAGATATTCCATGCTCATGGATTGGAAGAATGAACAAAGTATCCATATTACCTAAAACAATCTATGGATTCAGTGCAATCCCAATCAGAATCCCAATGACATTCTTTATGGAAAAAGAAAAAAGAATCCTACAATTTATATGGAACAAAAGACCCTGAGTAGCTAAAGCAATCCTGAGAAAAAAAGAACAAAGCTGGGGGCATCACAATCTCTGACTTCAAAATATACTACAAAGCTATAGTAATTGAAACACCATGTTACTGGCAGAAAAACAGACACACAGAACAATGGAACAGAATCGAAAGCCCAGAAATAAAACCACACATCTATGGACAGCTAATCTTCGACAAAGGAGCCAAGAGCACAGAATGGAGAAAGGAAAGCCTCTTCAATAAATGGTGTTGGGAAAACTGGACAGCCACATGCAAAAGAATGAAAGTAGACCATTGTCTTGCACCATACACAAAAATGAACTCAAAATGGATTAAATACTTGAAGGTAAGACCTGAAACCATAAAACTTCTAGAAAGAAATATAGGCAGTACACTCTTTGACATCGATCTTAGCAGCATCTTTTCGAATACCATGTCTACTCAGGCAAGAGAAACAAAAGAAAAAGTTAACAAATGGGACTACATCAGACTGAAAAGCTCCTGCATGGCAAAAGAAACCATGAACAAAATGAAAAGACAACCTACCAACTGGGGGAAAATATTTGCAAATCATATATCCAACAAGGAGTTAATTTCCAAAATATAAAAAGAACTTGAACAACTTAGCAGCAAAAAAACAACTTGATCAAAAATGGGCAGAGGATATGAACAGACATTATTCCAAAGAAGATATACAGATGGCCAACAGGCACATGAAAAGATGTTCAACATCCTACTCATCAGGGAAATGCAACTCAAAACTTCAATGCGATATCACCTTACACCTGTTAGAATGGCTATAATTACCAAGACAAAATATAACAAATGTTGGAGAGGCTGTGGAGAAAAGGGAACCCTCATACACTGCTGGTGGAAATGCAAACTGGTGCAGCTTCTATGGAAAACAGTATGGAGATTCCTCAAAAAATTAAAAATAGAAATACCATATGATCTAGCTATCCCACTACTGGGTATTTATTCAAAGAACTTGAAATCAACAATCCAAAGAGATATATGCACCCCTATGTTTATTGCAGCGTTATTCACAATGGCCAAGACATGGAAGCAACCCAAGTGGCCTTCTACAGATGAATGAATAAAGAAGATGTAGTATATATATATACAATGGAATACTACTCAGCCATAACAAAAGACAAAATCATCCCACTTACAACAACATGGATAGACCTTGAGGGTACGAAGTTAAGTGAAATAAGCCAGACAGAGAAAGACAAACACTGCATCATTTACACTCATATGTGGAAGATAAACAAACACATGGACAAAGAGAACAGATTAGTGGTCACCAGAGGGGAAGGGGGCTGGGGGCTGGGCAAAAGGGGTAAAGGGCCACATGTGTATTGTGACAGATAAAAACTAGACTACTGGTGGTGAGCATGATGCAGTCTATACAGAAGTTGGTAAATAATAATCTACACCTGAAATTACACAATGTTGTAAGCCATTATGATCTCAGTAAAATAATTGAAGAAAAATTAAGTTCTAGAAAGAAGAAAAAAATATTCATCTTAGAGTTGTGCCCAGAGTGGATACTAGCCTCACACAGCTGATTGCTTTTGGCAGGGCCGATCTTCCGTTTCTCAACATTACAGCATTTGCCATTTTCAGTGTTCTCGCATCTTCTGTGTTAGGTACATCTCCTCAAATTTTTCCCACTCTCTGCGGAGCTCATTTGGAGGGGCTGTGTCCCCTAATCATCTCAGCGGCTCATTTGGGCTCCTGGTCCTTCTTAACCATGTTGTCTTCCACCTCCTCATCCACTGCAGTGGGTAGGGGGAAAGGACATGGATTTTCATGGCAGAGAGACCAGGTTTCAAATCTCAGCTCCAACATTTTCGAGTCCAATGACTTCTCTGCACCTCTCTGAGCCTCAGTCTCTCACTTTGTAAAGTGGAGATGGTGAGGTCTGGTGGGCTTCAAAGGGGGCAGCTCTGTAATGTGTCCTGGCATCAGCACAATGTCATTTTCAGACAGTGTCTCCTTTTTCTTTCAGAAGATGACTGTCTTTTGAGCGTCTCAGAACATTGAGTAGGTACTGGCATAGCTCAGCTTTTCAGCTTTTGTTTTGTTTTGTTATTTCCCTCACTAGAATGAAGAGCAAGGGCCAGTTTTTTCTCCCCAACTCCACCCAGCACCTAGCACAGTGCCTGAGGTGTAGAATGAGAGGTAGGCTGAAGAATGAGAAGAGAGAAGCAAAATGTGCAGGTCTAGTTTCGCCACTGAAATGATAGAAGCTTTGTGAGGATGAGGTCATAAACTGTGCAAGCTCTTTCTACCCCAGGATTACACAGAGTCTGGGTGTTAATAACTATCAGTTATTTGCTTTTATTAAGGAGAAATTGTGGAAATAGTTTATACTAACTCCTTCCCCATAGGATAAAGTAAAATAAAGTTATTAAAAACAAACTACAGCGTAGAAACAAAAGCCATGCGTGGTTGGAGGTATGAACTAACTACATCTTCACTCATCATCAAGACGGAGGTGGTGGGAGAGGGACTCACCTTCTGTCTCTCGTATTTTCCCGTAAATAAAGCAACTGGTGTATACATAGTCTCATACATCAGTTCTGGCATTTCTCAGAAATTCACTTCATGTTTGAAGAAGTTTGTTAAAGTACTTTTGATTGAAAAGAGTCAGCAGCCAGAAATGTGTTTATTCAAATATCTTGACACAGCCAGGATGTGAGCAGGGAGGACTCGGGGGAGGAAACTCAAGGACCAACTCCAATCACACAATGGATGCTACCTGTGCCATGTTCCCCACCCAGATCCATGCTGTATGGGACCAACTCCAATAACACAATGAATACTACCAGTGCTGTGTTCCCCACCCAGATCCATGCTGTGTTCTTCTGCTTCATCAACCCTTGGACCCAGAAGGACCTGCTTCCTCTGAAACAGGGAGCTGACCTTCCATGCCATGCATATTATCAAGTGCCCTCCCAAACTGCCACGTTTCCAACAGATGACCCAGCAACGAATGAGAAATGTGAACATTCCCTCCTGGGACCTAGGCTTACAAGTCCTCCCTTCTGGCAGGGACCCCCCTTTGTACAATTCTCACTCAATATTTGTACTGCTGAAAGGAAGTACTGGGTTGAGAATGCCTACCATTTGTTGGATAACTTCTGATAGCATAATGTGTTACCAATGTGTCTCTGATGTAGGTTTCTATTCTCCAAATATCTGGATGAAGCAAGTTACTGCCAAGAATATTCTCACATTAAAAAAAAAAAATTTCAGTAGAATCCCATGCAGCGAAAATTCACATCCTCTTGATTTGAAACGAGTTGAGTTGGAGTAGTTAATGCCTCAAAATCCTGAAGCAACATCTCCCATCCGTGGGAAATATAAGCAAAGAAGAGGAGTCCAAGGGAACACTCATCTCCCTTGAATTTACACAAATTCTGATGGTTTCACTTTCCAGATTTTACTCTATTGAGAAGAGTACCTGGCTTTCATTGTTAAAACAAACAGGAAATGTGATGACAAGTCATTTCCCACGAAGTCTATTCATCTGATGTCCACTGTGACAGCAGTGGACATCAGATGTCCACTGTAAGCATCCATAAGTAGGGTTGTCAGCTGATGGAGGGGGGTCAGGGCAGGCTGGGGAGTGGGCTGTGCTTTTGTAGCAACAGAAACATGCAGCCAGGCGGTCTAGTAATCACCGTGCAGTGGAACCAGGCACAGGGGTGAGAGAGAAGGTGAAAGAGCATGCTGGAGGGCTAACACCTTGGGCGCTATTTTGTTCTCCGTGCATCACCCTGAGCAAAGGGGATTTTTGAACGTTAGTGGAGAGAGCAGACTAGAAGAGATGGCTCTTCCTCTTAAGGCTGGGAGACTGTATCTGATTCAACTTTGGGTCCTCAGCCCTGAGCACAACGCCTGGCACATAGTAGGTTATTGTGGACAAAATGGCTGCTGAGTGAGGTCCTTATGCATGGACAGCCAATGGATAAGAGTCACCTTGGAAGTGGATTCAAAGATTGGAAAAAGAGTGTTGAACTCCTGGGCAAGACAGTGGCCCAAAGATGGTGTTTAAAGGACACCCTCCCCTGATGCAGTTCTCATGTAAATGGCCAATGGCATGAGCGTGTCTGGGGCGGACTGGTCCAAGGGCAGCAACGTGGAAGAGTGCCATCCTTCCACAGTTAATCCTCAGGGATTTTAGCCATGGTAGAAGAGCCAGAAGGAATGTGAATGCCTACGATGTCAACCACAGAGACCCTTATCAAAGCTCAGCAATACTCACAGATTCTGAGGGGGCTCCAGGCAGGCTGTGGGAAGGGCAGCCATGCAGACCCGTGCATGTGGCTCACTTCATTGTATGTGTGCGTGCACAGTGGAGAAAAATGTAAAAATCACCAGAGTCAGCTAATGACACTGCAATTCACAAGGATGGAGGCACCATGAAAAATCAGGAAACTCCTTTTTCTGAAATGTATTTACTGCAAGAAACAAAGTATATGGGAATATTTATGATCTATTCCTTAATACAAATTTAGGGGTCAGTGAATCTACAGAAATGGAGCAAGCAATCATGAAGAGTAAACTAAGAGAAAAGTGCATACAGGTTAAAATTCATAATTGTGCAATTGAAAATCAAAACTGAAGCAGTGAAGGGCAAACTAGATGTAGGTAAAACTGTAGAAGACAGTCTTGGGATATTCAGCCACAATTAAAAGAAGAAAGATGAAGAAAAGAATATATGAAATAAATGGCAGAAAGTGGCTGCAGGCAAATTTGGAAGATCTGGCAAGGCAAGATGATACCACCGGCCACTGTGGAAAGACAAGTGATTTCAAGAGAAGAGTTCAGCATTGCTGGCTAGTCTGGAGTGCAGTGGTGTCCCAGTCTGTGTAGCTGGTGGGTAACCTGGGACACACACCTGCAGGAAGAGGGGAATGCTTGGCAAGGACAAGCCTGAAGCCAGAGGAGGGAAGCAGACCCAAGAGCGAGACCTACTCCTAGCCGCTCAGCAGGGTTGGAGTGTTTGAAACTGTTCCCTCCTTACAAGGAGGGCTTAGTCACTAAGAAGATCCCATTATTTGGCATATGAAATTACTTAACCATTAATAAACCTGAGTATAATTCCTGCCCGAGTGTAGACCACAACACCGTGACCCTGAAGATGGACCTTCAGCTGTGATCTCTTGTAGACCAGGTACCAGCCGTGTGACCTCTGGTCTCTGCACTTGCAAATGGTTTCATACTCCCCACCTGGGCATTTTGTTCTGAGTGTCACGTGATAATATTTCTAAAAGGGCTTGTAAACTATGAAAGCATCCTGAGCATTTGGTGGCGCTTTGATTTGGTGGTGTTTAGGCTCTTCTCAATTAAAACGTTATTTCCAGTTCTTATTCCTGCAGAAACTTGTGTAGGTCGAATGGGTCAAGGTGACAAACAGGGTCCCCTGGAATAGGGTCCAGACAGCTTCACCGGGTGAGTCACACTAGGCCAGCTCTCGCAGCAGGTGCTACTGGCAGAGGAACTGTGATTGACTAACAGTCTTTGCAAAGAAACTTTCAAATTGGAGAAGTGACTGAGCAAACTCATTCATTCCACTGATTTTGATAGAGGGCCTCCTACAGCCCAGCCTGGAGGGAGCTGCTGTGCATGCGATGCTGAAACATGGAAAAGACCCCTGCGGTCTGGAGCTCACATTCTGTGTGAAGAAAGCAAACCCAAAACAGAACCCCAGCTGTATTTGTGACAAACGCATGCTACATGTGAGTGTGCGCAGCATGGAGGTGCAGGGGCCAGGGGCGGGTGGGTGTGCGGAGACGACTCCAGGGGGTGCGGTTGGGGAGCTCTCTAGGGAGACATCTGAGCTGAGCAGAAGGGGCCAGTCATGCACTCGTGTGAGGGGACAGCGTTCCAGGCACAGGAACAGCAAGCACCCTACTGCAGCAATGGGTTCAGCGTTTTCCCAAATGTGAGCAACGTGGCCACAGCCTAGAGATAAAGAGCAGTCGAGCGTGATGAGAGCAGAGTGTCGGGTGGGGATTGGGCCTTTGGGGCCTTGTGGGCTGCGGTATGAAGTTTGAGATTTACTCAACTTAAAACAGGATCTGATTCATGCTTTGAGAAGAAGACTGCTAGAGTGGATAACGTGAAGTGCCACCCAGGGCCCCCTTCAGGAATTAAGGATTATTTCCAGTAGCTGCTCGCAGTGCTTCCAGAAGATGACTCTCAGCTGTCAGCCCTACTTAGGGATAGCCTGGGCTGAAGAAAGCTGCCTTGCCCAGGGTCACATCTCCTCCCAGGATAGCCCAGTCCAGTGACTGACCAGTGGGAGGTGTAAAGGCCCAGCCCAACCCCTCAGGCCACCTCTGAGGGTCCAGTGTCCCTGCAGAGCTCCCGGAGGGCTGGCTGGAGCTTCTGTTGAGCCTCACTGCAGCCCACCTTCTCCCTCTGTTCTATCCTGCTCCTTTCTGTGTCCCTTCCACGGGGGCCATCCCACAAGCACTCCTGAGTAAGCAGTTGGGGAATATCACCTGCAACAGTGACTCTAGCTGGCACAGGAGGATGCATCGTGGTGAGGACAGAAAGCAGCGAGGGTTAGAAGGTTCTGCGGGCCACTCCAGGAGAGAGAGGAAGTTGGCTTGTACCTGAGTAGTGGCAGTGAAAATACAAAGTTGGGACATATGTGAAAGGCAGAACAAACAGGACTTATCTATTCCCATGGTTTTCCAGCTGTTTTTAACCAAAGGAAAATGCAATCACGGTGAGGGTCCGTGGTCCCACGTGGCCTGTCCCTCCCTTCACCAGAGGATCTTCAGAGGGGGTCCAGGAGTATGAGGACGGCCCCAGATTAAAAGCCCCCCAAGGGCTATGACCACCCACCTTTGCACCTCCAGGGGCTCCGTATGCAATAGGGCTCACAAATGTTTGAGAAGTGGAACTGAACCGAGCCATCCATGTCTCCATCCTGGCTTGCCTGGGACTGTGGGGCTCCCCGAGACACAAGATCAATGCTAAAACCAGGTAGGTCCTGGGCAAACAGCAATGAATTGTCACCCCAGTGAGCGCTGACTCTCTGAAGGTTTCAGACGGATCCGAAGTCCAGGGGCACACTCTGCATGTGACCAGCCTGCCTGCTCAGAGCATGGAACCACAAAACAGGATTTTTTATTCAAGTCAATCAACAGCTTTTACTCTAATCTTTCCTGACTGTGAGATTTGAAGAAGCATAGAATATTAGTGCCGGACACATTCACAGAGAAAATCTTGTTAGACCTCTTCTTCATAATTGGAGAATTAAGGTCCAGAGAGCTGAGACGAGTTACTAGCCTCCCTTGGCCAATCGCTGGTGGAACGGGGGTTAGATGCTCGCCCCTGACTTCTGGTTGTCTGGTCTGCTCTTCTGCGTGCTCCCCTCACTTCCCTCTGGGTCCTCTATGCACTCTCACGACCAGAAATACACACAGAATGCAGCTCACCTCAAACTCCATTGATTGTGCTCTTATGAAAGTGGGTTAATTGCTTTCTCATAGGAAGAAGATTTTCAATGGGTTACCAGGCAACTAGTTATAATTGCAGTACCTATTTCTATGATTCCACGAAATTCAATGAAACATTAGAGGGACTTTACCAAAGAATCTTTCAACATATTTGACCACACTTGGTCCATATGTTATTTCCATATATTCAATGAAGGCCAAGGTCTCAAAAATGTTGTAACGTTAAAAAGGGAGTCATGAAAAGCAGAATGCGCTGTGGGCATCCTCATCTAGTCTCTCATCCAAGTCCAGGAATTGTATTTTACTGTTTATTCTGGAGTGCAGGAAGACGCGGCTACAAGCGCTTGCTGAATGCGTTCTCTTCTGTGCACCATGACGCTTGTGTAAATGTGTAAATCAGTCTGGAGCGGTGTGCAGGATGCCTAGCACACTCTGCGTCTGAGGCAGTTCTGATGACGGGGAGCCGTGCACCAGCGTCCACAGCTCAGAGGTGCAGGGAGATCAAGGGTGGATGCAAGGCTGTGGGTAGCTCCACTTCTGGCCGGTTTAGTCACTACAGTTTGACATCAGAAGAGCGAAATGGCAGCTTAACTCAAATGACCAGAAGCGTTTCATTCTGTTTCTGCAGAAGCGCCTAATGAAGAGGACTGGGAGGGCTGGGCTCCATAGGTTTGCAGAAACGGAGAAGGGCCAGGGGTCCGCGCCTCTGCAACTGCGTCAAGCTCTTTATACAAGATCTGCCGAGGCACTGAGGCCGGCCTCCCTCCGCGCTAGCATATTTTTACCCTCTCGCTTTTTAAGATTAGGTTATCTGGTTGGTTTATTTATACTTTATTTCAAAGAATAGTATTTTTATTTATTTATAAATTCTACATTTTTGTTTTCCACTTCATTGGTTTGTGCTTTGATCTTTATTATTTTCTTCTTTTGGTAATATTGATTATTCTGTTTTCAGCATTTTAAGCTGGGAATCTCTTTTATTTTTGTTCTTTTTATTCACATCTGAGCCTCCAAAGGTTCTTCTGATCACTGTTTTCATTGTGTTCCGTAGGTTCTGATATGTTGTGGTTTCATTATCTTCATTTTTCAGAAGTTCTGCAATTTTGGATTCCATTTCCCTTCACCAAAGAATTGTTTTATAGAGAGTTTAAAAATATCCAGAAGGAAGGATCTGTTTAACAAGTGCATCATTAACTGCCAGTTTTATTGCATTGTGATCAGTGAATGTAATTCACATTATTTTCACTTTAAGGGACTACTTGGCACTTCCTTTGTGACCTAACATGTGGTTAATTTTTATGAATGTTCCATGTGTGACTAAGAAGATGATGGGTTCTCTATTACTAAATTGAAAATTTTGATACATATTCATGAACACTACCTTATGGATCGCATTGGTGTTTATATGTTACTTGCTTTTTATCCGCTTAACCTGTCTTAGACTAAGAATGATATATTAAAGCCTCTTATGTGAATTGTTTCTATTTGTCTTACATCTCCTGTAGATTTTTCTTTATGCAGGTGGTTGCTACGCTGCTCGTGTATGTGTATTCATGACTACAGCACCTCTGTTTTGAATAGTGGCCGTCATATTACAGGATATTCTTTGTGAGGTTTAATTTGGGGGACTGAATTCTACCTTGTGAAAGATCAGGACCCCAGTTCCTGTTTATTTCCATTTACCTGCTACACTTTTGTCTCAGTGTTTTATTATTATTATTATTGCTATTATTATTTTAGTCTTTCTGAATAACTTGAAGTGCATCATTTGTGCACCGCACAGAGCTGAATTTTTGCTGTGGCTGATGAGAAAATCTTCTTTTAGTAGGTGAAATAATCCCAGTTTCCTTTCTTGAGGTGACTGACATGTTTGATGGTATCTCTGAAATAGGAATACCATTTGATGATGCATTTACTGGTTTCTTTCTGTGTATGGTCAGTTTTCTTCTTCATTTAAAATACACTTATTTGGGTATTTAGGACAGTCTGTGTGTTTACTCTGTGATGACCTTTGTACCAATATCCTCTTTAATGCCCCTAGTCCCCTTTTCCTTACACAGGCCTCGCTCTCTGGTGGGTCGATGTCAACAGTGATGTCCTTCGGCTCCACTTCCTACTGAGGTGACAGTCAAGTCTGTCTCACTGTCACCTTTTCTGTCTCCTTTGTCTCCTTTTGTTTGTATCACTTTTTTTCTTTGTTTTCAGAACATACAACATTCACACACAACCATTTTACCATTGTCCCCACTTTTCTTTTAGTTTTAGGTCTACAGACACATACGTTCAATGCTCACCACTTGTCCCCTGGCTGACGTTCCTGGTTATTTCTGGGTTGGCAGAGCTGCTCCCCTGACAGATTCCTCCAAAGGACTGGTGAGCACCGCTTTTCCTAAGCTCTTGTTCACTCATAACTGTGGTTCTGTGGATGGTGTGTCTTGAAAATGAGGTTCCACTGTTGCCTTGCTGTCAAGGCCTCCGATGCCACCCTGATAATTTACTTTTGGGGTCCTCTTGCCTGGAGGTTCTCAGACATTTTCTGTTTTGGTTTGTTTCATCCTCAAAGTCTAAGAGATTTACAAAGACACGCCCTGGAGTGGGCCGTCAAGGTCAGTTTTCTGGTGGCACAGCGCCCCTCTCAATAGGTCTTGTATTTCAGGAAGTCTTCTTCCGATTAGAGAGTAAATGCTAATTCCGTTGCCTTTATTTTGTATATTATCTTCTGGAACTCCAATTAGACGTTTTTTGCATTTCTTTTGCTCATCTTTGACTTCTACCACATTTTCTCTAATTCTTTTTACATCTATTTTCATTCATTTTCTTGTCAATTTTCAAGACTTTGCTCACCTCCCCTTATTTTCAACCAAATGGGTCCTCTCTCGGGCACTTTGTGATTTTTGTCTCTATCTTAGGAGTTGGTCTTTGCTTCAATTTCATTCCCATGTTAAGTCAACTCTCATTTCACACGTTTCCAGGGTTTTGTCAATTTCTGTTCTGAGTTTTTGAAATTCTGACTCGGTGTGTTTTTCCACCTCATGGAATGCTTGTTTAAGAATCATTCCTTCAGCGTGATTCTTGTATTATGGTTTTATTCTGCTGTGTGTGTTCTGACCTGGAGAGAATGCACTTTTACGGGTATTGTCCGCTCTTTTTTATTCCATTTGCCGCATCTTGTTTTACTGATTTAGCACATGTGGGGATGATACGAGGCGGGGATGAAGGGCTTGGGGCGTCTCCGGGGTCTTAGTCAAAGAACACCTGCTTCTCGATCTGTAATGACGTACATTCCCTTTGATCCACGATATTTTGTGGGGGGGGGCAGTGGTTGCCGGTGTGGGGTATGGTGTAGCTCCTGATTTTTAAAAAATTTCTGTCGTTTATTTTTTCCCCTCACGACAAACCTCATTACCTCATTTTTCCCCACCCACTTGCCCTCCTCCTGAGCCGTCCCTCTCTCCCGGCGCTTCTGTCCACACATTCCCAAGCCGCTTTCATTGGCTTCTCCAGTGGCTGGTGCTCCACCCTTCAGACCTCACCCCGTCCTCAGAATTTCCCCACGCAGGAGGGACTTCTCTTTCTGGGTTCCACGACCACAGGCCCCTGCGCCCCTCTCCTCCTTCCTGGGTAGAGTCCGCCTCACTCCTAGCGGGCTCTGGGATGGCTCCAGGACGTGGGTGTTAATTTCCATCCTCACTATTTTGTGGTGTCACTCATATTCTTCCCCGTCCTGCTCCGGGCATGGGGCCGCAAAGCTTCTTTGCTCTATGGGTTGAGCTCTGGAGGATTTTGGAGTGTGTGGGCAGAGAGACAGTTTTAAGCATCTGCTACTATTGTTTTGGAACCAGAACACCCCTTTGTCTTTCTATGTAAAGTTCCTTTTCTATAGAGCTTTGTTCATACTGCATATAAAATTTTGTGTGTGTGTGTTACTTGACACTGTAAAAGGCCTTTTTTTCATGTCACTGCACTCTGTAAAAATGCTTTCAGTGAATTCATAGTATTTCACTTCTTGGGTTGAATTATTTATTTATTTATTTAATTGTTCCTCTGTTACTGGACACTGATGAAACTAGTGTGTTTTTCCTTATTTAGACTTATTTCCTTAACTTAGGTTTCCAATAGTGCATTTAATTGGTAAAGCAGTATAAAATATTTTTTAAGTTTCTTTGTACAGTTTTCAAATCATTTTTCAAACTCTCCTGTCAATTTAAACTCTCATCATCTATGTTGAAAACTTGTATGGTATTTGCCCCGTATCTCTGTCCTTTGCCAGCCCTGCACTGTGTCAGCGTTGCTAACTGTGTTCAAGAATGTCCTTCACTGCTCAGAGTTAGGTTGCCCACACGAAAAATCTGCATGAGGCTTTGGAAGGCAAGTGAAGCAGCAGCTCATCCAATGCTCTGAAGGCTGATGGGGGGACGTGACAGCCACTCGAGTACAGCAAGGACCCTTTAGATCCCAGCGGATCTTCTCCTGTAGCTCCGTAACGCAGGGCCCATGCCTCTCCTACAGGTCACTGTGTCATGAAGGTTAGAGGTGGTGTGAAAACAATGCAGGTTCCAGTGTGTCCTGATGGGTTCTAGTTCATCCTTGCTTCCATTTCAGTCCAGCTTTCCTTCCAAACTGCTGGCCTGAAGGATCTAAGGTGACTTAGGATCCAAACCAGATGAAGAAGCAACAGGCTTGCATAACCTTCTCCACCTGTGGCTGCAAGTATGGAAGGTCCAATCTTGATAACGAATCTATCTATTCTACGTCACTCTTGGTAGTTCTGCTTCTTTGATCAAACCCTGACTTCCCACCTGCACATAGCAAATGCAGGTCTCCAAAGGGGATTGAATATCACTCATCCACGTGAAGAACAGTCATGGGGCTGCTGCAGTCAGCAGGTAATTGTGGTCCTGGGAAACAGAGTGATGTGCAGGGCTCCAATCTGAATGATCACGCTCTCACTGCTCTTCATTCACAACCTTGGGCATTTCCGTTCAACATCAACTGTGAGCATCTTGAAGGCAAGTCCTGTGTCTCCTTAGTCTCCATTCCATCCCCGGTTTCCACACAGTGCCTAACATGTAGCAGCTACTAGATTAACATTTGTTGGCTATTAGCCTTTCTTCCTCAACTTCTGCCTCCCTGCCCCAAAGCTACTCTGAGGCCCGTGGGATCTTCTTCATCTACTTTGAAATGAGTGGAGAACCATCCATCATACTGGAGGGCTTTTGGAGTACAATGAAACACTTAGTGTGTCCTGTCCTAATGGTAACTTATGTAACACAGATACGGTAGAGCGGGGATGATATATTCTGTGCAGTAACTGAAAAACAAAATATTTATTGCAAAGTTTTTTAAAGTGTCATTCTACTTGCAAATGTTGTACCGCAGACATATGTCAGCTGAGTGTGCCTCTGGCACAAAGAATGCAAGTAAACAGAAATATTTTAATTTGAGCTACAATACGCATCCTGTCTGACAGCTTTATGATGGGTCTCATGGCTTCCATATGCTGTGGGTGATGATGAAGCTGTTTACCTTCACTCCAAACATGGAAAGCAAAGCAGTGGGGGCAGATAGAGAGCATGCATTAAGCATCTACTGTATGCCAGTCACTGAGTTGAGCGATTTGATTTTCATTTTAGTAAACATTCACAAGGGCTCTGAGAGAGGACAGTCTCCCCATTTACACGTGGGAAAATAGTCTCAGACAGGATGAGTAACTCATCCAAATTCACAGAGTTCATGATTTGCAGAGGTGGAATTTTAGCTCAGATGTATTGAGTGGTACGGCCATTATTTATTTTATTTTTGCACAGAAATAACAAGGCTGCTCTTGGCAGGCGGATGAGGTAAGAATGTTACAGCACATTCAGTGGTGGCATCTCTGCGTTTCTTTTCCACTGGGGTAGCCCATTGCAGTGGCCAGAGGGGGAGAGAACTTAGAAGGGGTCTCCAACAGGACTCTCGTGGACTCCAGGAGGGAAAGCAGAAGTCCGGTCTCCTCACTCTCATCTCCAGGGAGAAGGCGTGCCCTGTCCAAGGCAGGGGCCTGGGGAAGGAGGGGAGGCATTAGGACGGGACAGCTCAGTCCATCACGGGTAGGTGTGCACTGGGGGCTTTGCACGGAACTCACGGTGTCCGAGTGCTGGCTCTACCCCTCGCTGCAGACCGTAGACAAGCCAGCGGCCACCAGGGCTTCAGCCTCCTCACCTGCAGGGTGGGACACTCCCCACTGGGTCTCTCTGAGGACCACAGAGGTCACTGGATGTACACCGTGCACACGGACAGCACTGAATAAGCGTCAGCTGCCTCCACTTTCAACCCCAAGGGGGTCCCGGAGCAGGAGACAGCAGCACTGAGCCGGTGGAACATCAGCAGACGCTGCTGGGAAAGAAGCAGGAGGAAGCGCCGTGGCCTCTGCGGGACGCCGTGGAGGGGTCACAGTTGGACTGTCTCTGTGGACTAACAGCCCAGATCCGCCTCTGCACCATCCGGCCGCGCTGACGACACACTCCGCTCCATCCTTGGGCCTGCCAGGGCCCTCATGCCCCCGCCCCAGGCAGACATCATCCATGGCAAACCACTTCTCTGCCTTGCCTGACCCAGTATTTGTATCTTTTTATTTATCTTACACACCAAAATCTTCAAGATAAATTCCTTTCCAGACTATTATCCCATTCTTATTTCAGAAACCTGTTTGCATCTCCCTTTTCTGCTTATTTTCATAATATTAAGGGTTCTTACCCTGGGGTTTAGGAAATTCAGGAACTCCTGAAAGTAAATGTAAAGTTCAGTCTGTGCTTGTGCGCGCGCGCGCGCGCGTGTGTGTGTGTGTGTGTGTGTGTGTGTGTGTGTGTGTGTGTAGTATTTCTGGGCAGGGGGAGCCTCATAGCTCTCATCAGGTTTTCAAGAGCAAAGAAAAACTGCTGTAGGCGGTCTATTAAAAATATCCTAATCGTATTATTTTGCACTGTTAGTCTTAACCCCTTCCAGTTTCCTTGGACATAAGCAGAGAAGGAAACTTAAATGGATCAATAACCACAAGGGATCTTGTATGTTGGCCTTACTACTCCGCTGCAGGCTAAATAGACCCACGAGGTTCTGTTTGTTCTGTGTTCTTTGGCCAAGTTAGGTGACAGGACTTGGATACTCTAAGCCAGTGGTCCTCAAAGTGTAATCTGCACTCGGCAGCATCACCTGGGAACTTGTTAGAAACGCAAATTCTAGGACCCCACCCCAGACTGACTGAATCAGAAACTGTCGCAGGGGATGGGGATGTGTGTGGGGTGAGGGGGATGGGAGGGTGGTGGGTGCAGCTGGGTATAGAGTCTCAAGCCCTCCAGCAACGCTGATGCACACTCATGTCTGAGACCCTCTGCCCCAGGGAAAGACAGAGGGCAGCGGGGAGTAGGGTTCCGGGTCCTGCACCCCCAGAGACAGAGGGAGAAGCAGACCGGCATCTGCGGGCGCCTCTGGCGGCCTGATTGGGCTCAGTGTTTCTCTGAGTTTTCACATGCTAAGTGACCTCTTTATATTCCTGAATGGTCACCACCCATCTGCTTGTTTGGCCTATGGAAGCAATTTGTTTTTATAGTTAGTATCAATATGTTGAGGCTACATAGGCAGAGAAAATCATTTTCATATCTCAATCACGTCACAAATGAGGTACTGCATCAAGAAGCTGTATTCCCTGGAGGCACTGCACTCTGCATGGCAAACAGTAATCCATTTTGCTTGTAAGCATTTGTCAGCACCTTGGAAGATCTCCCTGTTAGAAGTTTTGGTCCTCCTTGATGGTAAACCCTCAGCAGCAGTTCCCTGGCAGAGAGAATTCTGTCCCATGGAGAGTGCTTCTATTTTGGCTTTTTCATGACAAAGACTCTCTCCTTCACCAAACATTAGACAGGCTCCTCCGAACCCTCTTTTCAACTATGCCTCCTCCTTGGGCCCTGTCCTCAGCCCACGTAGCCCAGTCTTAGTGAGAATCCTGCTAAAACAGTTTAGCGAGAACCCCCACCCTTGATATCTCATCACCTTTGGTATCGGATCGAGTTGCTCATCCCCCACCCTCATCTAAGCCCTTGGCCTGCTTTTAGCAAGAATCCTGTTCAGTTGGTTTAGCAAGAACGCCCCCAACCTTGATGGCTCCTCTTAGTAATTTTCCGTCTGCAGACCCTGCACTCTTGGTCTGGGCTACCAATCCCCAGCTGTCTGCAGGATTCAGAGTCGAGCTCAGCTTTAGGGAAGCCTCTCTCGCCTATTGCAATAGTACTGACTAAAATCTGTTTTTACTGCCTTTAACTGTTGTCTGGCTCTATTCTCTCTAACATTCATCTCTGCCTGTGACTATCACCTATGACACACCAAAGATGCTGCCCCTCTCCCTGGATGTTGCACATGATGCGAACCTTCAACATCCGTCTCCATGCACGACAGACTCTGGGAGAATTGAAGAAGAGCAGTGTTCCCCAAAGTTGGGAGCACTTTTGTTCAGGAACTGTGGTTTTATTTGGCAGCTCTATTCAATGTGCGTTTGTGTTTTCATGCATTAGTCAATTAGGCTGAGTGCAGTAACAAGCATCCCCGAGCCCTGGTGACCTAAGATCACAAGGCTTTGTTTTCCACTCAAATCACAATCTAAAGTGTGACAGCGAGGCCCTGAGCCATGTGGCCATTCGGGGACCTTCCAGTGGCCTTGCACCCCTTAGAGCCTCCAGGTCCTCCACTGCAGCCTCCGACTCCCACCAGCATGTGAGGACCGAGAGAAGGTGTGCAAGGTGTGCCTGCACTGAACCATCTCAGCACAGAGGAGAAGACCTACCCTCCCACTCCCGCTCCAATGTTGAGACTCAGTCATGTGGGTGCCAGTGGCTGGGAATGGCCCAGCTCTGTTCTTGGGGAGAGAAGGAGGCACCATTGGTAAGAGGTCTGCAGTCTCTGCCAGTGCAGACAGTGCATAAAGCAAGTGCTTAAGATTAGAGAGATGTGGTGGGTCAGCCCCCTGGGGTGAGGGCTCATGTGACAATCACTGCTTAGATGGTACACTAGGTTGGTTCAAACAGGCCATCAGTCCCTGGAAATACCATCTCCTCCTGTCCCGAGTCATGCAGGGCCGACCCTGGTGAACATGGAGCCCCTCCCCAATCCCTCGATTCAGATGGTGCCTCTATTCAGATGGTGCCTCTATTCAGATGGTGCCTTTCTAGATCCCACGATCTCTCCAGTGGCTCTTGTGTCATCCACTCCTTCTCCAACTAGCCCTTCCTCTGGCCTCTCTCTACCCCTGGCATCCTGCATACACTCCCAAGGACAGCTGGGAATATCTTTTGCTTCACATTTCAGGATATCCAAATCCCTTTTAAACCTCTTGGACTCAGGGGAGTTGCAGCCCCTTAACCTCACTATGACCCCCCGGCATCCTAATAACACGAAGTGCGTGTCGGTATTGACATTGAGTCCGCAGATTTTCTCCTGAGTTGTTTCTTCTCTCAGTTTCTCTATCTGTTTCTGCCCTCATCATCTCCAAGCCTACTAACCTCAGAGCTGCCTGGGGCTCGTCCAATGCCCCCTCCTCCACTTTGTCACCAAATCCAACCCATCACTGGTTCCTATAAACAGTTAATATTCTTATCAGTGACCAAAAAGTCATTCAAAACTCCCGCATCTTCCATTAGATTTCAGAAATGAATCACTGTGCTTTTGCTTTTAGAAAATATTATGTCTAAGTTAGAATAACTCCCCCCCAGACAGCCCTGTGCTTTATCAGACCTACTATGTGCCAATGATCATGCTGGCAAAGTACCTCTCACCCTAAGAAATCGACATTGCAAGGCCATGTTTGAGGAGCAAGATAATAGCTATTGCAACATCTATGTACATAAGAGCTGGTTCCATCCCTCATAGAGCCTCTTGCATTATCTCTTCTTTTAATTTACTCCGGGTTAATTCAGTGAGAACCAAGGAATTAGACAGGGGTTCATGTTGTCAAGGTTTTGGCTATCAGGTTACTCTCCCCAGACCTTCATTCCAGAAGACTCCACATTGTGACTTGGGACTAGGTGTTCCCTCACTAGGTCTCCAAGCCCGGTGGAAACACCTTGTCAATGCATTTGTATTTAGAGGAAGGTGCGTTTTAGCGCAAGAATGTCGACTGCTGGTGGTCTGTAAGTCTTGGAGTAGGAAGGTCAGGAACAAGGTGTGAGGGCCCTCAGAGGCCCAGGCATCCTGACCTCAGGTGGAGAGTGCTCTGAGCAGTTAACATCCTGCCTCCCTCCTCTTTCGGGGCAGGAGGAGCAGCTGACCCCATGCAGGGCCTCCCTGCACTGCAGGACTTCCCTGGCCTCCAGACCTCAGTGAGCATCTTAGAGGTTTCTTTCCTCAGGAAAAAAATAATAATACTTAGATCTTATACAGTGCTTTTCATCTTCAAAGCAGTTGCACACACGGAGCTGTAAAAATGAATGCAAACTTGTAAAAGTTACACTATAAAGATGCTTAGGAATTATGAATGTGCCATAAGTAAAATTAAATTGTAGTGATAGTAGAAGCATTATTTTTACGCCGAAAAACCCTTAGTTACAGATAAACTGTAGAAAATATGATGCTTATATATTTAATGTCTGTATTTTAAAACAATCATCAGCTATGCACGTCTCCTAGTCCGGCCTCCGGGAAGAAATTAACCAATTATGTTCCTGTGGCTTCAGGTGGGATCTGAGGTTTCTTGGGCAGAGTTCCCACCCTGCCTTCCATTGCCCACAGCCCTGTGGGATCACACCTTCCTGTTCCATCTGTAAGGATGATCAGGGTCTTTTCCTTTCCGTAGTCTCCCCTTTAGAACCGTGGGAGATGCACTGGGCATAGAAGATAGAGATCCAGTATCTACTAGCTGTGTGACAACAGGCAAGTCAGGCGACCTCTAAGAGCCTCAGGGTTTATATCTCTGTACAATGGGTACCATGAATCCTTTCTTTCTCACATAGGCTCTTAGGAAAATATGAGTTGTGTATAATGATATGCAGATCCTAAGCTTTTCACACATGGTGATTTTCATGCTTCTCCTGGTGGCGACATCTGCCCACCTTCTCTACCCTCTCAACCTCTCATCTCTAAGGCCATCAGCTCTTAAAAAGAGTCCTTAAGGTTGATCTCAACTAGCCCCCAGCCCAAAGTCCGGGAACCCATGCTATAACCCCCTTTGGTGCAGGAATCACCCAGCCTGTTCACTCAGAGCCGTCTTGGACTTACTGCCACCAAATCCAGTTCATCACTGGGTGTGGAGCAGTGGACGCTGTTGTCATTAGCTACCAAAACACTATTCAAAACTCCAACATCATTTATCAAATTTCAGAAGTGATTCACTGTGCCTCATATTTTAGAAAATGTTATGACTGAATTAGAATAACTCCCATCCCAGCACAGCCATGTGCCGGCGTTACCTCTGTGTATAGAATCACGTGTCTTCCTGCAGTTTCTCAGCTGAGGCCTGGTGTTTCTCTCCTAGACCTTCCTCCAGAGCTGAGGCCGTGTTTTAGACACTCCGCAAGGCTCCTGCCCGGTGCAGCGCCCACAGCCCCACCCTCCCTGTGTATCTCCATCTCAGCCCTCCCAGTACCATATGGGAAGTCCGTGCAGTTGGGAGCTAGGAACTGCTTTTCCTCACAACACTTCTGACACCAATTCTCCAATTCTCTGGACACCAACTGGTTGTCCTACAATTCAATTCAATTCTGACACTAAGTACCCGAAATTAGCGTCAGATCCCACAGATTTAAGGGCTCAGTCCCACAAGACTGCCTCCAATTCAGACACCAACAGCAAGTATTGGCCACACGGGGTGCCCACACTTGTGTCCAACTTGGCTACAAGTTGAGGGTTCCCACGACCCCCTTCTCAGGTGAGATAATTTGCTAGAATAGCTCACAGAACTCAGGAAAATGTTTTACTTACTATTACAGTTTATTAGAAAAGATACAATTCAGGAACAGCAAAATGGAAGAGATGCACAGGGCAAGGTATGAGGGGGCGGAGCTTCCCTCAGGGAACCATCCTCCCAGCATCTCAATGTGTTCAGCAGCCCGAAAGCTCTCGGAACCCTGTTGTTTACGGGTTTTTATGGGGTTCCGATACCTAGCCACGATTGATGACATCATTGGCCATTGGTGATTAGCTCAGTCTCCAGCCTCTCTCCTCCCTAGAGGTTGAAGGAAGGGACTGAAAGTTCCAATCCTCTAATCACTTGATTGGCCACCAGCTCCCACCGGAAAGCTGTGTAGGGGCATCAGACACCAGCCATCTGCCTGGCATACAACAGACACTCTTACACTCCAGAGACTCCAGGGGTTTTAGGAGCTCTGTGCCAGGGACCCGGGACAAAGACCACATGCATATTTCTCTTTATGCCGCAGGAGCACAGCTTCTTCACCTGCATACATACAGCACCTCACACGGGCCTAGAGCCTACAGCATGCTCCTCATAACGACATAAGATGACAGTGAGAGGAGAAGCTGATACTATGAGCCCTTGCAAGGACCAAGTACCTGGCTCTCGCACTGTCTGCATTACCCCCGGGGCTCCGCACATCTCCTGAGGAAGGGCAGGAGATGCAGAGTGTCACGTGCTGCTCGGCCAGCGTGAGCAGGTGAATCAGTCTGTGGACATCCTGCTTCCATGGCAGGGAGTAAGCATTGCCCCCTGGGCGAGGCTGGCTCTATCCACACGTCTGTCCATCTGCGGAAAGTAAGAGTCAGGCTGGGGTTTAATCCAAGGCAAAGGCAGCATGGAGGCCATTTTTCCTGCAAAGGGCCAAGCTGCCTGCCCATCTCAGGGCATGGCTGCATCGGGTCCTGGTGTGAGGTCGGGGCAGGGACCTGTCAGGACCAGGGAGCATCTGCAGAGGCTGCCAGCTCCTCAGCCTTGGGAGAGACCCCTAGGGGCTGGAGAGTCAAGCCTCTCCATTTACAGAGGAAGCCAGCATCCAGGGAGGGACCAGTCTCACACGTTTATGTGGCTCCCCCATCTAGGATACCTGCTGACAAATATCTCTTTTCAATCTAGAAACAGCACAGAGCACATCCATGTTTTTATTAAGTAGGCATGTGATTTCCTTCTGGTGAACTGCTGAGCGCTGCTCCTCTGAGGGAGTGAGACATGAGAACATCCCCAGCTTATTTCACAGGAAGTTTCAGCCTCGTTCCTTAGATCTGCTTTCTAGAACAGACTCCAGGGTGAGGGGAACAGAGCTGCTTGGCTACAAGTGCCAGGCAAACAGCTCTGCCTGAGTAAGCTGCAAAGTCTTGCAGTCCACGGCTGCCTCCCACGGCTGAGGGCTGTTTCTCTATTAAAGAATAAACATTGAGGAATAATTTAAGAGATCCTTCCTATCCCGGATCTCGTTTCTGAACCAATAGTGAACTCTGTGGTCTGATGTATGGTGGGCAGGAGGATATGTCAAAAGACTCTTGTGCCTCTGACAGGTGAGCTGCCAGGTACCAGCTTTGCATGGCAAGGAGGGCAACCTCAGATGCCCACAGGAGACCCTGCCAGGCAGTGTCTGGAACCCAAAGCAACAGTGAGAATGCAGGAGAGAGAGGTGAGGATCTGAAGTGTGAGACAAAACCCACCTAGCCCAGGGATTCATGAGAAAAGTGATAATTTGAAGTCCTTTTTATGAAAGACAGCAGAACACTCATATACTTGATGGATGTTTGAGGGAGCAAAACCTACAGACCCTACCCATTCAGCCATTCAGAGGATCTCCTCCCTCCCTTCCCCCCTTCCCCTCTCTCTCCATCCCCCCCTTCTCTTTCTCTCTCTTTCTCTCCCCCCCCCCCCCCCCCCCCGTCTCCCTCCCTCCCTCTCCCTCTCATCCCACCTGCATTTCCATTTCAGGGCCCTGGCAGTTCCCGGAGGGAGGGAGGTTTCCCGCATTTTTGTGTCTCCTCATCTGACTGCCCAGCCCCCTCTCTGAGCACAGTGGGCACATCCTGTTGGTTGCCTCCCTGGCGCTCCCAGCCTGGGCTCTGCAGCCTCACACATGTTGAATCTGTTGCAGAGCAGTCCACCAGCTCTAGTCTTTTGTTATAGTCCCTAACTGGGAGATGAAGGGTGCTACGGGGTGCCTGAAAGGAAAAAGGCTTCTAGAAATCCAGGTACCCAAAAAACACTGCTCCAAAGCCTGCACAAGAGTTTCATAGGACGACTTGATCACCTCTCCATATGGCTGCTGTGTCCAGGATCAGCCTTCTCTGAGGATGCTGCCTTCAGAGTCCGGATGCATTTTGGAAGGTCCTCAGGTGGAAAATGCTGCTGCTCATTCTGTTTGTCCCCCACCCCTTGCCCTCCCCAGATCTACCTGCAGTTCTTGCCTTGCTGCATGCCCTGGGGGAGGTGGGCCAGAGCAGAGCCCAAGTAGGGGAGCATCACCTGGCTGGCATCATGGGGGATCCCCTTCTTTCTGATTATCAGGAGGCTTGGCCAACACTAGTGACACAGGATGGCGGGAGGAGGAAAATCCATGCCCCCCACCCCACTTTACTGCTTCAGTACCGTGATTATGACTGTGCTTATGTTCCTCTATGACGATACTCTCTTCTACGGCTTCATCTGTCATGAGTCTCTAGCAAGTAACAGCATTCTCTTCCATTTTCCTTCCTGTCTGGAAGGAGTAACAGGTCCTACATTTGCCAGTCTTTGGGGGCCTCAAAATCTCTTACTGGTTCCCTTAACCCTGTCCTCACCTCTCCAAATAGTTTATTCATTAAATTCTCTTCAAAATTCCAGATCAGCGTATCTTCTATTTCCTTCTGGGACCCTGCCTCTTTGGAGTGAATTTCACTTTTGGAAACAACTATATGCCATTATGACGCAATTGAAGGAGAATTGGCTACATCTCTGACTGCAAATCCCAAGAATTTTAAGGGATAAATAAGCTAATCTAGGGGCCAGCCCCCTGGCTGAGTGGTTAAAGTTCAGCGCGCTCCACTTTGGTGGCCCAGGTTTGTGGGTTCAGAGCCCAGGTGTGGACCTACACCACCTGTCAGCCTTGCTGTGGTGGTGACCTATGTACAAAGTAGCAGAAGATTGGCACAGATGTTAGCTCAGGGCAAATCTTCCTCAGCAAAAAATAAAATAAAATAAACCAATCTAGGTGGCTGGAAATGCACCCCAACCATCTCTCTTCTCTCCGTGAACCACCTACCAAGCCTGCACACTGGATAAAAAGAGTCATTTTCAGGTAAAGGAGGAATTTTTGTTGCCAAGAGTAGATAAATAACTACCTTTCCTTGCAAGAACCACCTAAACCAGGGGTAGTAGAGACATTCACGGTCACCTAAAATTACATGGGTGCCTCAGCGTTTCTCAGCCGCCCTGCAGTTAGGTAGGGCAAAGGATGTGTTATGGCCAATGATCACTTCCAAAAAGAAGCCTAGAAAAGGGGATGTGGGTCCTCCATGGACCTTTCCTGCTGTTGGAATGACCGGCACCATCTAGATGATGGGGCCTCAGTCCCTGAGGGACTATGCGGAGAAAGACCCTCCCTCTAACACATGAGGCATGAGATGTGAGCAATAAATACACCTTTGTTGAGTTTAGCCATTGAAACTCTGGGGGGAATTTATTATTGCACCAAAATCTAGCCTGAACTGACTAATAAATCGTAGGCTAAGGGGATAATGAAACAAAGGGATGCTACCTTTGGAATTGGTTGGGATGGGGAGGAGAGGGGCAGGATAGGACTTTGAAATAACGTCATTGAAAGTTTTTGGTTATTCCAATGGAGTTTAGAGTCAGCGGCCAAAGAAAAGTACCAGAAATGTCCTGAGCGTTAGTAGGTATAATCAACCACACGTCCACCATAAAGCACAAAATACACCTGGAAATGTGACACGTGTGTGTGTAGCAAGATTCAGAGCATTATGCTAAGCTCATGACTCCAATTTGCCAGGCATCTGTGTAGACTGCTCATTTACAATGTGGGATGGGAGGAAGGCCTCACCTCCCTCTGAAAAGCTCTCTCTTTAAATAGAGGTTTCTTTGTGAATGAACCTGATGTGCTTTTCTCTCTTTGTAATCAGCCCAGCTCAGGTCTCACCTACTCCAGAAGGCTTCCCAGATGTCATTGTCAAAATGAACCTCACTGCTGGCCCATGAACTCCCATCTTGTGTTTAAGATAAACTAATAATACATAACTGTCTATGTGGCTTATCTCCATTTCTCATGTGTAAATAGCTCAAATGAGTTACTTATTTGTATGCCCAGGGCCACTAGGCGAAAGCAAAGGAGAGAGAGGCTGAAAACCACAGAAGACAAATCCCAACATCGCTTCTGTCTGAAGGAACAACAGGAGGCATGGAAAAGCAGCTTGAAGTGAGGCTGAAATTGCAGAAGATCTTCCCAGAAAAGAAGCAACTGGATGGGCCCACCAGCCTTCTGACAGCCCGACGGAGGCCTGCCAGCACACCTGAGAAGCAGAAATTGCGTTGGATCTCAATTGTGTGGGTTTCACGAGCCCACTCGTTCCCTGTATGTTCCAGTGACGGAGTCTCCCACCATTGCTACATCAAGTCTAGAGAGATTTTGCAACCACTCCTCACTCAGGTAAGCCATCTACCTAAGAATGGACATGTGGGCTGTGGAGATGTAAAGGATCTGTGGAAAATCAGGGCAGCAATTTGCTTTCACAAATGTCTAACTCCACATACCTGGCATCTGGCTGTACCACACAGTAAACGAGCTGGGAACTGTTGGAGATGCGAACACCAAATCAAGATATCCTCCACTGGTGACTGACGGAGGAGGTTTGTCTCAGTAAGAGCAGACTGTGAGAGAAGATTCCAGTAGAACATGACCCATTAATACAAGGGGAGGCCGATGTGTATGCCAATGAGTGGACCGAGTTCAGTTTATCCTAGGATTTATGCAAAAATAATTTCTTGTCAACTTTTGTTCTATGGATGGTTACATCCTGTCTGCACTGGGAATTTCAGAGTGATACAGAATCCAGAAACCCTGGAAAGAACAAATTTGGTTCAGGTATCAGATCAGGTATTAGGGTGCCTGTACCTGGGCTCCTCTCAGTCTAGACTTTTATGCCTGGATGGTTGCACCAATACTGTGGTATTAGTGAGTATCGCTTACCGGACAACAGCAGTTATCATGGCACGATCTGTTTTTCTCTAGTGTTGAGGATTTAAGCAACAGCTCCTCTGCTGCAGGGCCTTCTTGATGGAGGATGCTGGGAAATGTCTGCCCTGTTCTTAGCTTGCTCTTTTTCCTGCTTCATGTGCGATGTCTACAGCATCCTGCTCTTTCTCTGTGAACCGTGCATGCACGGTGCCTCCACATCCCACACTGACCTCATGCCAACCCCCATTAGACCGGCCATCTTCTTGTTTCGGAGTTCCTATCACAATCGGACAGTTCTCGCTATCTCAGCCTTCCAAAACTCAACGAACATTTACAGAACTAGGCTTCACTGACGGTGCTTCTGATGTTCTGATTATTTGGTTCCCTGGTGTAATTTCGCAGGTATGTGCAGTGGGGGAGACTAGAGGCTCACATGAGTGGCAGTATTCTGCTAAACCCATTGATAAAAACGCCTTCCCTTTACAACTGAGGTGAGATGATGTTGTCAGCCTCCCTAACCCTAAACAGAAAAAAATAACTCTGTCCAAGCAGAGTGCTCCCTGGAAGTTTGCACTGACCTGAACCTCTACCCCTTCTGCACCTGAAGGGGGAACAGTGGGATGTGCCCCTGATGGTCCCCCACGTGTGGCTATGTCAAATGGGTAGATTTTTCCAGGGCTTCACTAGAGTCCACATTCCATCCTGAATGTCGACTTCCTCAGAGAACATGTACTGGAAAACAGTATCAAGGTTTCTGTAACATTAAATTTTTCCAAAGTCCAAGTTCACTTGTTGACAACAGTGTTGCAGAGGAATAATTTTTTCCAAGAATTTGGTCAACTTTGTCTTGACTTCTGGGCATTAAGCTGCTAATGTTTAACCAATTTCCAGTACTTACAGTCAGCCAAGTTTGAAGGTAAGAAACACGTCTATCTAAAAAAAAAAGGCAACAAAAGGGGAGAGATCCATAAGCAAAGTAGAATTTTTTCCTTCTTTATGACAATGATAGTGCTCTCTGAAGGGAGTAGGAGGAAAAAATCATTGCTTTTGCTGAAAATTCAATGGTCTAATCATTTAGAAAATTTTACGTAAAATCTGCCTGTCACATACATAGCTTTTAGTAATAATTTTCAGAAAGGAAACCTTGCTGTTAAATACAGCATTTATCATGTAACGTGAGATGTCACAATCCAGGACTTTCCATCGTGAGGTAGGTCGTGGGAAGAAAACGCACAGGGGAAAGCAGCCAAAGGGGCTTGCTTCCACCCCAAGTTTCACTTTCCAGCCTGCACAGCTCCAGTGGCACTGCCATCCCCAGCACCTCTCTTTACAAGTGATAGATGTGCATTTTAGCCGAGACCATCTGGAGACAGAGCCATAGCTTTACAGGAATGGCACTAATGTGGAGCGCCGTGCAGGATTCTCTTGTCAATGTGACACCACTGCCATCCATTCTAAAGGCCTGTCACTGCCTTGCAAAAGGAAGCCAGAAACTGCATGAGTTTCCCAAGAGTTGCTTCTCTACGTGGTCCTGGATTAGAATCATCCAAACAGAAGCATTTGCAAGTGATTTGCAAGATGGGATACAAGGAGAGGCATTTTTCTCCAAAGGCAGGTGCAGACAGGACATGAGCCCATGTCAGGTTCTTAGCAGCTCTAGGCGTTGAGTTTCTTGCACACAACCTGTGGGGTCCTGAAGCCTGAGATAGAGAGCAGGAGTTTCTACAGGTTCTTGAGATTTGTTGAGGGCAGGGTGAATCCAAACTGAGTGTCAGGCCCTATGTGTCCCTGGGGACATGGAAACGAACTTGATAAAGTCACTCTTCTCAAAAAGCTCAGGGCTGTCATTTAGATGGACAAATAAACAAAAGTTAGTCCATGGTCCTGTGACGTGTACACACAAGAGGTTTGAATCAGATGCTGAGGGAACAAGGGAACACCCGACAGGTGAGGGCAGGTCTCCAAAGGGTGGAGATGTCTAAGCAGGATGGGCTGGGGCGAAAAATGATCTATTGCTCTTTGAGAGTCCTCCTAGAGAGACATGCTGATGCAAATCCCCCACTAAAATTAATCAGACTAACAAAATATGTCCATAATCTATATGCAGACAACTACCAAACTTTGATGAAATCAAAGAAGATCTAAATAAACGGATATATATTCCTTGTTTATGGACGAGAAGATTCAATATTGTTAAAATGTCAGTTCTTCCCAAATTTATCTATAGATAAAGCACAATCTCATTCAAAATACCAAGCTGTTATTTTGTGGATATTGCCAAACTCATTCTAAAGTTATATGGTAAAGTAAAAGATGAAGACTAGTCAACACAATAGTGAAGAAGAACAAAATATGACACTATCTGACAGGAGAGTAATCAAGACAGCACGATATTGGTGAAAGAATAGAGACATAGATCAATGAAACAGAATAAAAGCCCCAAAATAAACCCACACAAATATAGTCAACTGATCTTTGGCAAAGGAGCAAAGGCAATTCAATAGAGAAAGGTAGTCTTTTCAACAAATGGTGCTGAGAATAACTGAACTTCAAAAATGAATCTAGATGCAGATCTTATGATTTTCACAAAAATTAACTCAAAATGTCTGATAGGCCTAAATATAAAGGCAATACTATAAAATGTAGACTCAAACGTATAAGAAAATCTATGTGGCCTTGGGTTTAGCTATGAGGTTTTAGACAACACCAAAAGCATGATCCATGAAAGTAAAAATTGATGTTAGACTTTATTAAAATTGAAAAATTCTAGTCTTTGAAAGGCACTATTAAGATAATGAAGAGACAAGCCACAGACTAGGAGAAAATATTTGCAGCATGTACCTGATAAAGGACAGGTATCCAAAATATACAAAGAATTCTAAAAACTTGGCAATAAGAAAACAAACAACTCAATTATGGGCAAAAGATCTAAACAGACACCTCCCCAAAACAGATACACAGATGGCAAATAAGCATATGCAAATATACTCCACATCATTTGCAATTAGTGAATTACAAATTAAAAAACAATGAGTTACCACTAAACACATTAGAATGACTAAAATCCAAATCTGACAACACCAAAAGCTGACAAGGATGCAGAGCAACAGGAAGGCATTTACTGCTGGCAGGAATGGAGGAGGGTACAGTCACTTTGGAAGCTAGTTTAGCAGTTTCTTTCAATGTTAAACATAGTCTGACTATACCATTCAGCAATCATGCTTCTAAGTATACATCCAATTGATCTGAAAACTTCCTTTAAAAAAAAAAAAAACAACCCTGAATGTGAATGTTTATGGCACCTTAATTCATAACTGTCAGAAACTGCAAGTAATCAAGATGTCCTTATAGGTGAATGGATAAATAGACTGTGGTACATCCAAACAATGGAATATGATTTAGAGATAAAAATAAATGAGCTATCAAGCCACAAAAAGACATAGAGAAACCCTAAATACATATTACTAAGTAAAAGAAGTCAGCAAGAAAGGGATCCATGCTGTTATGATTCCAATTATATGACATTCTCGAAAAAACAAAACTATAGAGATAGAAAAAAAATCAGTGGTTGCCAGGGTATTGGGAAGGGGAGAAGATTGAATAAATGAAACAAGGGATTTTTAGGGTGTGAAAGTACGCTATATGATACTATAATAGATGCATTTGCAGCATGGAACTTTACAGCACAAAGAGTGGTCCTTAATGTATGCAAATTAAAAATATGATTTAGGGATCCCAGGAAGGAATGCAGACAGTGACGAGAGAATCTACTTCTACTACAAATATGGGAAACAACCTCACAGAAGACAGGTGGGGAGGTGCTGACATAACTAACTTCGGGAATGAGTGGATTCTGTAAGACTCTAGGCAAAGACATGCACATAAGCACTGTGCTATACTTGATAAGGCTGTGTCCCACAAGGATACTCATGAACAATTCAGATAATGCTACACCTGTATAGCAGAACTGAACAGTTAAGTAAATGAATGATAATGGTGGGAGCTTGGCTTCTCTCTGTTAGAGAGGGAATTTTCAGATAAGCAAGGGGAGGAGGCTAGAACGATTTGTGAAGTACTCGACCAGAGTTTCAGGCATCAGTAAGAACACGTTTAGTCTAATATAGACAAAGATGTTTACATACAGAAATATTAGTAGAAATGTGTACACAAATATGTTAGTACACACATATTTTCCTTGCTCAGCCAGCTGAAAGTTCTAAAAGAAATGACGCTCTAGGACCTGAGTCTTTGTACCAATAACATAATCCATTAAAAGGAACCAGGGCTCCTTGGAGAAATGGATGATTCTATGGAACAGGACATACATGAGATCAGCCTGAATCATCTTGCAGTCCCAAAAAGTAAGGAAGTGCTCAAAAAACATCCACATTGATGGATGTTATAAACCAAATGTTTGTGCCCCCCAAAAATTCACGTATTGAAATACTACCCCTCAGTGTGATAGTTTTAGGAAGTAGGGTTTTGGGGAGGTTATTCGGTCATAAGGATGGAGCTGTCACAAATGGGATTAGTGCCCTATAAAACAGACCCCAGCGAGTTCTCTCACTCTCTTTCTACCATCTGAAGATATAGTGAGAAGATGACCACCCGTGAAACGGAAGCAGATCCTCATCAGACACCAAATCTGCCAGCACCTTGATCTTGGACTTGCAGCCTCCAGACTCCAGAACTGTGAGGAATAAATGTTTGTTGTTTAAGCCACCCAGCCTACAGTAGTTTTGTTATAGCTTCTCAAATGGACTAAGACAATGGGGTATGCCAAAGAGGCCCAGGAGCCAAATGAAAGAGATCGCAATGTCCAAAGCTTGCATGATTTAAGTGACAAAACAAGTAAGTAGCATTGGATTAAACCCATAATACAAAATAAAATATTCACATGTTCACTCCAATGTAAATAAATGATTAATAGTTTCCAGTGGCTGTTGTAACAAATTATCACAAACTTGATGGCTTGGAGCAAAAAACATTTATTCTTTCACGGTTCTGGAGGCCAGAAGTCCGAAATCAGTATCACCGGGCTGAAATCAAGGCGTTGCAGGGCCACTCTCTATTCAGAGGCTCTGAGACAGCCTCCTCCAGCTTTTGGTGGCTGCCAGTACTCCTTGGCTTGTGGTCACTTCTTTACAATCTTCAAGGCCAGCTTATGCAAATCTCTGTCTGCTCTGTCCTCACATCTGTTATGTCTTCTGCATAACCCTCTACTCCTTAAGTGGGGGCTGCCCATTGTGACTTCCTTCTGAAGAAAACAGCCTGGAAAGGAAGGAGAAGTGACTGTATAGTGGGGAAATCTGACAAACCCTACCTCAGCCAGGTGAGCAAGGTCAACATCACAGTCATCAATCACGTGGATAGTGCGTACCCTCAACATGTTGTGACGAAAATGGCACTTTACCTCTGTGATCTTCCCCCCCAAATTCATAACCCCAGGCTAAGCATGCAAAAATTACCAAACAAACTCCAGTAGAGGGGCACACTAAACAGACCTGATCAGTACTCCTCAAAATTGTCGAGGTCATACATGATAACCAAATGGAATAAGGAATCTTGGATGGCATCCTAGTACAGAAAAAAGACATTAGGCAAAGACTCGGGAAATCTGAATAAACTATGGATTTAGCTAATAATATTTTTTGACACTATTTAATTAATTGTAATAAATGTATTATTCTAATGCAAGATGTCAATAATAGGGGAGACTCTGCGTGGTGTATGGGACTGTATAGGATATCTTTTCACTTTTCTGTGAATCTGAAACTATTCTATAAAATAAAGTCTATTTATTAAAAAGCTTAACCAGAAATGAGGAAGGAGTCCACTTCAATTATGTATCACCTGCACCAGGGGAACTCATGTCTGTATTCTTACTCATTCTCAGTACGGAAAATAAATGAGTAGAGAGCTGTTGCAAAGACGTTCTTTAGAAGCAAGTCCTCCTGGTTTGCTTCTTAAATTTGTTCTGAAAGTGCTCAACTCCAGATTTTGATGTGGGTTTTGGAATTGCTTTCTGAAACACACATTGTACATGAAGTACATGTTGCTAGAAGAGAAGCCTTTGTTAAACCACCGGAAAATTGGCAGCTCCTTGCCTTAGCATATCTGAGGGTCGCCCCTGGCGTGGGGGGAAATGTTCAGGGAGATTTATCACTGTGAAGCTTTTCATTCCCCATCAGATTTAGAGGCGAGATTAACCACCCTCTCATGCCCGGTACACAGGCCTGGATCACCGAGATGATGTCAAGAACTGAGCAGCACACTCCAAGGTGGCAGGGTCAAACTTCGGCGACCATCTCTGAGTACGCCTCTAAATCAGCCCGGTGAGCTCTCCATCCACACTCCCTCTGTTATTCCCTCTTTCCTTCTCCCGGAACTCTCGCAGCATCTCTATGCAAGGGCATCTCCCTCTGCTGATGGAGTCCCAGAGCTGAGAGTGAGGAGGGGGTCTGTCTGCCCGTAGTGCAGAGCTCAACGATGGTCCCCAAGCATACCACCCAGGCTCGGCTGCTTGCTAAAGAAACACCAAATTTCTTTAAGCATCAGTTAGCTCTCCATAAAATGCAACCTCATAGAGTTGGCGTGAGAATTAACACAAGTAAAGAACTTAGCACAGATGTGGGCATACATTAAGTGTTCAATATATCTGAAATAGTTTTATTTTCCTTGCTTTAAAAAGAACATGAAGCTTGGATGCAGTTTGATATATGAAGCTGGCCCTGAGAGAATTCAGCACAGGCGATGTGGTTTCTTCAGTACTTACCACGAGCCAACTGTTGCCATGACTTCTGAGGACAAAGATGCATCCACCCCAGCACCTTGCCCCCACGGTGCCCGAACTGTGCGTTGGTCTGTGGCACAGGCAGGGAGGTGGTAAAACTCTGGTTGGCTTACTGTTTTCTTCACGCTGTTCAGAGAGATGATCAAGGATCTCTTTAAGGATGGTGGTGACTTCTTTGTGTGTGTGTTTAAGGATGGTAGGTAGGTGGAAGAAGCTTCTGTACCATTTTATGCCCAGAGTTTTAAGCATTCTTTCTTGCACCGGAAGGTGACTTTGTTTTCAGTTTCTCTCCATTATGATCACCCCAGTTCAGAACCTTCCTCTCAATTCAATAGCTTGAGGAGGGGTCTCTCTTGTTCCTTGTGATGGTTTTGCAACCCCCTCCCCTAAGGGCTTTCTGCCAGGTCCCGTGCTCTTTTCTACACCCCCAAGGACCCACCTCTTCTCTCTCTCACCCTTCAGGAAGCTCCCTGTTCTATTCAGGTCATCCTTATGTAAGGGACTCTTCTGTCCCTGGTCAAGGACACATTATTTATGCACACATTGGATCCCTACTTTTTCATTCATTCATGAGTAATTCATCGAGATCTTTGAGACTGCCAGGTCCTGGGCTAATGGGGGGTGCTGGAGCGAGCAGACAGTGCCAAGGGACAGGTGAAGGACATAGACGTGTACACCACCCACCATACTTTTAGGTTGAATGAAGTCAGTGTGACATCCTGATAAATGCAATGTGTCTGGGGAGGGTTAATTCCACTGGGACATCAAAGACAAAGGTTTGATTCCCTAAGCATCTCCTTGAGCCTGAGCCAAAGGAGGTGCCATCTCGACACGAAACAGGAAAAAATGAGGTCGAATATGGAAAAAAATCAGGAAGCAGAGATACAGCTTCCACAGGTGAGAAAAATGAAATAAATCATGAAGTTTGATGAAACGTCTCGATGGCTGAGAGATACAGTATTTTTATGGTGCTGCAGGTACATTGAAATTGATCCAAAAAAGCCCTTTCTACATAGAAAGTATTCAGGTCTATATTTGATCTGGACCATGAATCATGTCAGTTGTGTCCCTTAGTTCACATGCCTGACTGGGGAAGAGTATTGATAAAGTTTTTGATGGATTTGCTTACTTTTCTCAGGTCTCTAAAAGTAGCCACGGGGATGGAGGTAGCGGCTGGCCTGTAATTCACACATTGCATCCAGGGAGGTTGAGGCCAGCTCCAACGTGCCCGGTTCAAGTACTCAAGGTAGGAATGTGTGGGAACCTCCTGGGCTGAGGGATCTCCACTCTCTTCCACATGGATTCCAGTCCAGCATCGACACTGACTGTTGGGTGGACGGTTCTTCCACTACAGCTAGCCACTGGACAGACCAAAAGGTGGCACCATGGTCCTACCATGCCAGACTTCTCCCTGGGTCAAGCATCCTAGGAACCCAGGGTAAGGGTCTGAAGGCAAATTAATTCTTTGGCAATTTAGGAAGGTTTCCCCTCCTTCATTTCATGGCTTCACAGGCCTCCAGCCCATCTCAGGAAGGGAGAGAACACTCAAGAAGTTTCAGTGATGAACCACTACCTATTAATGTAATTCTTTTGATAACCATGGTTTGAGCAACACTATGTGTCAGGTGCCATCCTGGGAACTAGGGGATTGAGAATAAATCAGACAAGGCTTTTTCCTCCCCCAACCTCACCTTCTGGTGGGAGAGGTGGGCTGCTTTTATAAATATATAAAACAAAATAAATGCATGCATCCCATAAACAAAACTGGGTGCACACTTTAATTTTTGAGGAAATCTATAAACAGGGTAATCAGGAAGAGGAGACAATGAAAGAAAATCATGCACAGCTTAGGAGGCATGACTTGGGAGGTATGACTGAAGAATAGGAGGGGCATTTCACAGAAAGAACGGAACCTGAAGTAGGCTACTTGGCATCAAGAAAAAGATGAACTCGGACAGGTTTCTGAATAAAACGCAGAGAAAACCGTCAGCACAATTCACCCCAACTCTGTTTTATTCCAGGCTCTCTGGGAACCTAGAATAAAATGAGGCAATTCAGAGATTCTCATGGCACCCTCAATGGAGAGAAAACAGAGAGAGGCAAGAGTGCAAGGGAAATGCTCATCACCCACAGCCCGCATCAACTCTGTCGAAATGTCTGGAAATATCCGTGTAGTTTGGCCTTAGTGTCCAATTATTTTGTTCCCCCAGAATGCTGAGAAGCCCTCGATAATGTGTCATTTGCAGCAGGAATGGAGGGAAGTGGCTGGAAAAGGAGTGTTGTGGAATCAAGAGGAAGCACCAAGCACAGGGACAGTCTACATCTCCATCAGTTTTTCTTAGACCTCACTCCGTACACACCCACGTGCGAGACTTCATCGCAAGGTCATCAGAATCCATGGAAAACAATGATCACACTCCACAATCCCTCTTTGGGAGGTCGTTAACACAGTAGGAAAGAGTGCTGGTCTCAAAGGCAGGGGACCCAAGTCTGAATTCTGCTGCTGCCAATTCCCAGGGAGTGATGTGAATAGAGTCTCAGGTTCCTGGGCAACAAAAGAACTAAAGGGCAGAGTGATATTTGCCCTGCAAAGCTCAAATATAATAATGAAGCATGATGTTTGTAGTCATGAGTTCATGGTCACTAGTCAAGGGAGACCAGTTCTAAGTGCTAAAATATAGCAGTAAACAAAGCAGAGAAAATCCCTTCTTTTATGGGGCTTACATTTTAGTGGGGAGAAGAGATGGACTATATATGTATTGGCACTACACACACACACACACACACACACACCTATATATATATACACGTGTACTATAGATACACATATATATTATATACATATATTTTTAGGGAGAGGAGCTGGGACTAGGACTCAGTTACTCAGATATTATACAGCTCTATGTTCTTTCAACTCTGCCAAGCTGCCTGGACAACAATTTGGGGGATAAATCACATAGAAAATAGGAAATGTGGTAGCAGCAGGCCATGCACAGAACACTCAGAGCAGAGCTTCAGGCAAATTTGGGCTTTCTTTGTCAACTGCCAGAAGATAGGACTGACCCCAAATCACACACCAACATTAAACCTATAGGAATGGTATAATGAGTGTAAGTTCAGGCTTAGAGAGCTTTAGGAATTTGGAAACAAGAAAGTCTAATAGAAGCAGCAAAGAGCCCAAAGCCAAGCTAAAATGTCTACAGTTAATGGGGAGCCATGGGAGGTTTTATGGCAGAGTGACAAATAAAAACAGAGTTTGGAGGAGCAACAGGGAACCTTTCCCCAGTAAAACAATCGTAATTGGGGAAATTATTTTTATAATAACCATTACAGTTTCTGGGAATTGCTCTAAGGGCATGTTTGCTCTAAGCAAATAAAGAAACATTTATTCAAGGAAGTTTCTTAAACCTCAAGCCCAGATGAAAAATTCTCCAGGATAGAACATATACCAGGACATGAAACAAGCCTCAATAAATTGTTAAGGGATGAAATAAAACAAAGTATGTTTTCCAGACTCAAATTAATAAATTCCAGAATGAAAGAGGGGACATCACTACAGATCTTATAGAAGTAAAAAGGATTATAAGAGACTACTATGAACAACTGAATATCAATACATTAGATAGCAGATGAAATGGGAAAATTCCTAGAAAGACACAATATACCAAAACTGAATAAAAAATAAATAGGAATCTGAATAGATCTATAATAAATAAAGAGAAAATTTTCCTCAAGTTGAAGCCCGGACCCATATGGCTTTACTGGTGAATTGTACCAAACAGTTAAAGAATTAATACAAATCCTTCACAAATTCTTCAAAAACTAGAAGAAAAAAGACCAACTCATAACTCATTCTATGAGGTCAGTATTATTCTATATCAAAATCAAAGACTTCAAAAGGTAAGAAAACTACCAAACAACATCTCTTATGAATAATGGCTCAAAAGTCATCAACAAAATAATAGCAAACTGAATCCAGTACAAAAGAATTATACACCATGACCAAGTATGGTTTATTCCATGAAAGCAAGGTTGATTTAACATTTGAAAAATCATTTTATAACACACTAAATCAATGGAACCAAGAAGCAAAAAATACATCATCAAATTAATAAACACAGTAAAAAGCATCTGGAAAAAATCCAATAACTTTGCATGATAAAAAAAAAACCTAGAAATAGAAATGAACTTCTACAACCTTATAAAGAGAATCCATGGAAAACTCACAGCTAACATCTTACTTAATAGTGAAAGAATGAATGCTTTTCTCCAAGATCAGGAACAAGACAAGGACATAAGCTCTCACCAATTCTACTTGACATTGTACTGGAAGTTCTAGCCAGGGCAATTATGAAAACTTGAATGTGAATATGAATTAAAATATGAAATAAAAGCAATTGAGATTGAAAGAGAATAAGTAAAGCTATTTCTAGTTGTAGATGACATGATGTTATATACAGAAAATCCTAAGAAACCACACTAAAACACTTTTAGAACTATTAAAGGAGTTCAGCAAGGTTACAGGACACAACATCAATATCCAAAATATGTCAGTTGTATTTATATTCACTGGTAATGAACAATCCAAAATTGAAATGAAGAAAACAATTCCATTTATAATAGCATCAAATAAAGAAAATGATTAAGAATAAATCTAGCCAGAAGTGCGAAACCTGTGCACTGAAAACCATAATACATTTCTGAAAGAAATTAAAGAGGACTTAAGTAAGTGGAAAGACATCCCATGTTCATGGATTGGAAGACTTAATTTTACTAAGATGGCAATACTCCCCAAAGCCATCCACAGATTCAATGCACTCTCTATCAAAATCCCAATGGCCTCTTCTTGAGGTGATGAAATGTTCTAAAATTAGATTATTCTGAAAGTTGCACAACACTGTGAACACATGAACAAAACCTCTAACTGTATACTGTAAACGGGTGAATTGTATGCTATGAAACTACATCTCAATAAAGCTATTAGAAACTAATGAGTTTGTAAACAGTATATTGGTCATATAAGATGGAAGAGATTCTGAGACAGGGAGATAGCTGTAATTAAGAAATAAGCAAGAGAGATATTTATTCAACATTATATTTGAGGGTCTACTCTGAGCTAGATCCTGGCTAATCAGTGGAAATTACAACCACCTGTAACCTCAATTGCTTACACCTTACTGAAAGTGTCGTGACATACCAGATGCCAGGGGGAGAGGACTGAGCTTGGGTGTCACCGATGGGAAAGGAAAGGGAAGTATGGATGGGAGAGACGGTGGGTCTTAGGGCTGATGGGAGAGAGATGAGCCAAAACAAAGCTTCAGGGTAGAACCTGAATGACAATCATGTCTTTATTAGTCTCCCCAGACTTGATTCTTTAGGAGTAAATTAGCTTATTGACTATATAGAAATCAGTGTCTAATTTAAAAGTTTGCATAAATATTAGAATAAAAAGAAGTTGATGGCAGTTTCTTATAAATTTAACCATACCCTTACCATGTGACCCAGAAATCCCACTTGTAGATATTTATGTAAGAGAAAAGAAAATACATGTTCACACAAAATTTGTACATGAATATTTTTAGTGGCTTTATTCATAATTGGCCAAAAATGGAAACAACTCAAATGGTCTTCAGCAGATGAAAACTATTGATTCCAGGGTCATGGGTGAGAGAAAGACATGACTAAAAATGAGAAGCAGGAGGGATTTTGGGGGGAATGGATCTGTTCTGACTGTGGAGGTGGACCATGAAACTCTCACAAAACTGTACACTAAAGAGTGAATTTTACCATGTGTAAAGTATACTTCAATAAACCTAATGAAAAAAGAGAGAAGAAAAGAAATGCAACATAAGCCCCTTAAAATATCACTCTCTTCATCCATCTGACTGGCAAAAATTTTAAAAAGACAGCACAGAAGGAAAGCAACGAAAAGTTTGAGTGGAAATACTAGGAAGCTGGTTGCATTTCTCAGAGTCGGACTTTCTGGAAAATGCATTTGCTGAAATAATCTGCAGTGACCAGCTCAGTGGCTGCTGAGCAATGGGAAACCCCCCTCAACTTACTGGAGGATTGAGTGCGTCATGGGCTGATTCTAGAGTCAGACCCAGAAGGCATGATCAGAAAGGCCAATTCCTACACTTCACAGACCCCAGGGTGCCTTTGTCCTGAAAATGAAACCTGAAAACATCAGATCCTCTTTAACATGCACAACTGCACACTTCCATAGTCAGTGCCGTGGGCTGGATATTGGGCCTCGGGAGGGCCTGCAGGGCTGTGTCTGCGGAGCTCAGCACCTCCCTGGATACTGCTTTATTTGTAGGGAGGGATGGAAGTGACTTTTGTTCAGAGCCTACTCAGTGCACTGCACTAGCAGCTCTGTGCATATCATCTCAGCCAAAAGACAATGATGATTGTCACATCGTTACCGTCCTTTTAACAGGTGGGGAAAATCACACGCAGAGACATAAAATAACTTGCCCCAAGTCGTATGCTGGATAGAGAAGGGGATGGACCGAGCTTGGGTCAGCCTGTCCCGATATCTGTGCTCTTTCCATCTTGCCACACAATCTCCCCCGTGAAGGAAGAGGAAGTGAGGAGAAGGGAACTCTCTTGCGGCCCGAGCCCTGTGATTTCCTGTCACCCTAGGTAACGGCCATAACAACTGTAAGGACAAGCTTATTCCCCTCCGTTGCACGGATGAAAGAAAGCACCCGTCAGAAGAAGGTTCAACCACCTGGCCAGGTCCTCTGCCAGTAAATGGTTCAGCCACGACTCGAACTTGGGTCTTAAAAACCCCACACTGGAGGCTTTAGTGTGCTCTGCTGCCTCCTCGTGCCATGGGAGTTATCTGTCTGAAAGACTGGGTGTTGAGAGACACTTTCATAACACTCTATGATCAATATTTTGCTGCTCTCTTCATGGATTCCTAACCCTCTGCGTGTCTGCAGCCTTTTCACAGCAATTAATCATGCACGACATTGTGTCAGTTCTTCCATTTCCAAGGGAGTTGCTATCTACCTCTTGCAGTGTGGCCTCACTTATCTCAAGTCTTTCCTCCCAACAGACTGAGTTCCCTGAAGCCAGGGGCCCTGCCTCTGCCATCTCCGTGTCCTGTTGACTGATAGAAGGGCTCTCTCTCTCAGACAGTGCTCAGTGGGCTCTCCAGAGAGAAAATAGTTGTTCCTGAGCCTAAAGCCCTGGACAGGTGAGTCTGGAGAGGGTCTCAGGCAGGACAGGCCAGCTTCTGCTGCGGGAACAAACAGTTCTCAAATCCTGGGGGCTTCTAACAGTGACGGTTGACATCTCCCTCAGTGTCTGTCCATCATGGACCACCCAGGGGCTCTGCCCTGTGACCCCTGGATCGAGGGAAGTTAGCCAGTGAGCAGGGGCATCCAGGCAGCATGTGCAAAGGCCGGTCTGGTGTGGCCAAGGAAGGAGTGACAGCTGAGAACTGAGCCTGGGGCAGGGCCAGATCACTGGGGTGTGGGGACAGGAGGTGGCTGTCAGGCTAACGAGTGTGGATTTGATCCTGAAAGCCTGGAGCCTGTGATGGATACAAGCATGGAAATCAACTCAAGCTGTGGTCTTCACTTCACTCTTCTGGATTACAGGAAAGAATTAGCCGTGCATCCGTGGTGATTTCCCTCCCCCTCTCCACGTCTCTCTGGCTATCTTTCCATGAAATATTCTGCTATCACTCAGATCTCTTCCAACTCTGGCTTTCCATGACTCCAGAGTCTACTCATACTTAAAATCATGTCTCTCCTCCACACACACACACACACACACACACACACACACACGTATATATATGTTGTTTAGATTTAATCTTGGCAGCCTATAGCTTGAGTTGGGTCTCATCTATGGCCAAAGGTGCCTCAGAAAGCCTCACAGTGCCCAGGAGGACAAGGCCTCTGAGAAGGACCCTTCCACCCTAGTGACCTACTGTGTCCCTGGCCTGAGGGCTCAGGGACAGTCAAGAGCAGCCACCTCTGATAGGGTAGCCATGTTTTGGGGGCACATGGCAAGACAGTGGTGTGAAATGAGACCAGCTGACCCCGCCGAAAGTGACCATAATTGAAACTGTCCCAAATTACTGCTAGCTCCATTGTACAGAGATCTTCAGGTGTGATGTCATTAAAGAATCCCAGAAGGAGGCTTGTGTACACCTTCAACCCCAAACTCACGAATTAACATCTGCCCCATGGTTCAGGGGACCACTGCCCCTGCTCCAGATGGGCACTTGTCTGGAGAGATGGGGCCACAAACTGAGAAGAAGGATTTGGCAGATGGGAATCCAAAGTCAACGTGTCACACCAGGAGTGGAGAGTGGACTTCCAAAGTCCCTTGACAGGGCCGGCCCCGTGGCTGAGTGGTTAAGTGCACGCACTCCGCTGCTAGCGGCCCAGGTTCAGATCCCGGGCGCGCACTGATGCACCACTTCTCTGGCCACGCTGAGGCCACGTCCCACATACAGCAACTAGAAGGATGTGCAGCTATGACATACAACTATCTACTGGGGCTTTGGGGGAAAAATAAATAAATAAAATTAAAACAAACAAACAAACAAAAAAAAAAAAAAAACAAAGTCCCTTGACAAACATATCTCCTTTTGACCAAATAAAAGCATCAGCCTTCCTGCAGCTCTGAGTTTGGGGATGTGGGAGCTGCCTTGAAGCGGGGGTGACGGCTGGTTCTGAGAGGGTGGAGCAGGGGTCCTGAGGAAAAGGTCAGACAGGACTAGACCCACGTGTGCCCTTTTGTCCAATGGTGATGGGTTCAGCCCCAGACAAGGAACTGGAGTGGAGTCTACACAGGGACAATTTTCCCTATCAGGCTCTGGATACCTGGGCCACCTGATCTCTGCCTAGAGTTCTCATCTCCACATGTGGGGACACACCCCTTGCCAAGTTGAACTCTCAGCACTGATGTAAACATCATGGGCAATGACAAGTCACCTCACGCTGGTTTGTCCTTTTCCAAAAGTCACATGAAGTGGGTTTAGGGTCCCTTTGGACCCTCAGGGCACAGGAGCATCAGGGCCCATAGCAGTTAGCTATCCCACGTGCATATATTACCCTGAGCTTCAGTTTCCTGTGCAGAAAGAACCTCAGGGTCTCTCTGCATGTGGTGGTCAGGAGAGTCACGAGCCAGAAAGATGAGCTGTGGTGGACTGCATGAGAGGGTTCCTGCGGCAAGTCTGTAGCAGGGGTGAGGGGAGCAGGGGCAGTGGTAGGGAAAGTGGGAAGGAAAGTGGGGGCCCAGTGAGAAACCAGGCTGAAGAAGCACCTCCAGCTAAAAAGAGGACACTGCCAGAATTAGGAGACTAAGAGGGGATGCTCCTTTGCTTACCACACACCCCCTCTCCCCCGTCCTTCCCTGACCGTCAGGGACTTCCCAGCTCCGTCCTCATGAGACACCTGCAGGCAAACAGGTTCTGCCTTGCTTTGTCCTCCACAGATGAGCGAGTGTATGGGAGAGGCTATTTCTGGGACAGAATGGGCCCTGGGTTTACATTCCATGGAGCAAAGTGATCCCCCAGACCGGGAGCCCAGGGGGTGCAGCCCAGCATGGTCAGAATGGAAAGGATCGGCCTGGAAGCGGCCACTGCTGGTCGGGGAGCCTATGGTCCAGCAGCTGGACAGCAGCTCCAGGTCTGGAGCCAGGACAGAGGGAGCACCAGTCCTGCCCCGGGGTATTCCTCTATTCCCAGTTTTAGCATTTTACTTTGAGACTCAGAAAAAGGCTAAGAAAATTCCTCTGGCTTCAGGCTAAGATACTTGAAGTAGTGCAGGAGGATTTGGAACATCCGGGCAAGAAATACAAGCCTAAACCTGGTTTAAAAGGATGTGAACAGCCTGGGGCAGAGCCATTGACCTGAGAGCTCCTGCCTGCTGGCACAGAGGTCGACTCCTCGGTTTCCCAAGCTCTGCAGCCGGCCCCCGGTTCAGCAGGGCCCCTTATCCTGAGTGCTGGCGCTTTTGGGGCTCAGCTGTCCCTGCTAGTCTCCTAGCGATGTCTCAGCTCTTCTCTGAGGTCCCCTGGGTCCTTCCCCACAGAGGAGTACAGATGCGTCCACTGGGGTCTGGGGTCTGGAGAGTCTTCCTTCCCCGTCAAACTGAGTTCCATGGTGGCAGGCACCTATCCAAGCCCCTCTCAGCCCTGCCATCCAGTGGGAGCTTGGCCTCCCTGGGGCCAACAGAATCAGCTAGTGGAGAATAATAAAATGGTAATGACCGCTATTTACTTAAGACGAACAGTTTTATCACCTCATTGTACTTTGTGAAATGCTGTTTTAAAAGTTTCTTCAACATGCAAATATCCTCGACAGTGAGTTGTTTAAAAGATTGGAGAAGGTTTTGTCTTAGCCACCTGTGATAGAAGCTGATTTATAACAGAATGGCATTGACGCAGTGTCAGAAAAACAGCCATTGGGGCAGAAAAATGATTGCTTGCTGGCGAGTTGAACCTTGGGAGTTCATGGGTAAACAGCTGACTTTGATATTCACAAATCCCCCAAATCCTATTACAGACCAGCTTACTTGTGCTTATGGTATGTTCAGGACTTAAAAATTCCTTTATTAAACAGTTGCCGAAAGTGGTATCTACTTTCTATTTCTGATTCAGGTAAGGTCAGAAAAAGTGCTAGAAATCCTGGCAGAGAACAGATCTCCAAGACATGTAACCTTGAGAGTTAGATTATGGAAATGGGGTGACTGAGGTTGAGATGAATATATGGATTGAGGGCTGCTGATGTATGCTTCTCTCCGGGTCAGGGACTTTGATCAAGGTAATTTTCAGTAAGTGAAATGCCAATGTAATCATGGGCCCTCCAGAACCAGTTCAACTGACCCTATCTTATCAACAGAGTAACGAAGAGTGCTTTTTCAGGAACTGAGACCCCTTGTCCAGCTCAGGCTGGTTGAGACCACCAACCCATCAACTGGGCCTGCAAAAATGCTCAATAAGCAATCTTTTTGACGTCAGGGAGCTAAAAACTCCACCCTCAGATCATGGTAATGCCAACACTCTGTGAACATGCATCCTGTGAAGAGGCAAAAAGCTTGACTATGCTTGCACAGATCATCAAGTACTTCACCTCTCCTCACCTCCAATCATCTATCTCCACACTTCAGATCGCCCTACTCTTCATCCCATAAATTGTGCCCCAAGCCCTGGATTGGAGAGACAGATCTGAGACAAACACACGCCCCCTGTCTCTTTGCAGATCCATCTAGCAATAAAGCCAATTTCTTTTCCCAAAAGCTGATGCTGTAATAATTGGCTTTTATTTATTTATTTTTTGTGTGTGAGGAGATCAGCCCTATGCTAACATCTGCCAATCCTCCTCTTTTTTTGCTGAGGAAGACTGGCCCTGGGCTAACATCCATGCCCATCTTCTTCCACTCTATATGGGATGCTGCCACAGCATGGCTTGCCAAACAGTGCATCGGTGTGCGCCCAGGATCTGAACCAGCGAACCCCAGGCTGCAGCAGCGGAGTGCGCACACTTAACTGCTTGCGCCGCCGGGCTGGCCTCCATAATTGGCTTTTTTTATGCACATCATGCAAGAGAGCCCCAGTTTTGTGCGGTAACGCCAACAAGTGTCACAGATGTCATATGTTTGTGATTTTACAGTGCAAAGTGATGTCATCCACCCCATCCTGCCTCTTGTAATCATAGAGTCATTGTCCTCTATATATAACAATTTAATATTAAGTTTTCATAATTTTTGCAGTCTAGAGAAATTACAAAATACGGACAATACTCCTTTTTAAAATCATTTATGTCTCCCTGTCATGCAAACCTTACATTGCCTTTGGGAGGACTGGAGCCTGAAGAGCTGACTCAGCCTGACAGAAGCTACAGAATTTACATGGAGGTTCAGCTGCTCATCAGCCAGTCTTCACCGGGCAACGTCCTTCCCAGAGCCCATGGACAGAGCTGACCAGCTCTCAGATCAGCTGCTGCCCCTTGGGTCTCCTTGCAGAGCTAGCTTCACAGCTGCTCAGACGACAACAACAGTCCCTTCAAGATTTTCCCTAGGAAGCATCAAGGAGACTGTCTTAGCTCTTGTGGAAGATTCCCCAGGCTTGCAGGGGCACCACAGCTGTAAATAATACATAACTTCCTGAGTTCTTTCTGATCTCCCGGTGCCAAGAAAGCCAGAGGGATTCCAGAGGCAAATGTATGGCCTCTCACTTAATCTAGAATTACTCACTTTACCTTGAGGATGTCCTCAGGCTACTTCTGTATGCTTCTCACTGAAAGAAAACACGAAGGGAGCCTGAAGAAGCAGAATGAAAGAGGAAAACAAGTAACCCTCCCAGTCACCTTCACATGAGGCCAGCCCATGGATCGGCTGGCTTTACGGTAAGCTCCACGATTTGGAGAGAAGCCTGTGCTCCCCGGGCAGGAGCATGAGATCATAACACCTGCACGAGTCGGGGGAGAGGCTCACTTTTATGGCTCCCATGGACAAGGAGCTTAGCTTCACCCTTGAAGACACTCATGAGCTCGTTGTCCAATAGACGATGAGACCATCTGGCATGCCGCCATGCTGCAGGCGTTCCCTCCGCATGGCTCTGCCATCCCTCAGACATCAGGAACTGGGAAGACAGAGGTACTGCGGACCCATAAATCTGGATGGGAGCCATTAACCATGGCAAATCGTGGAGCAGGACCGATTCCCGCTTATGAAAAACGAGGAGGGAGCAAGGCACTCGACTATCAACGCAACCTGCCAAATAATTTAGTTTTTCTCGATAGTATCACACGACATTGTAGGAGAAATCTTAACTAAATTGATTCTATTTGGCATGCAGATAGGTGTTTGGGGATCACATTAAAATGACGTGTATTTCCAGAAAAGATGGAATGAATTATTTTTTCCAGCTACTCCTTGTTCTAAAATTCCTGGGAATGTAAAGGGCCCTCCAAGAAGAGAATTCCATGTGCATCTTCTCACTCTGGGGGCAGCTTCCTTCTATGCTCCTGTTTGCAGACACACGGTCTTGTTCTTGACTTCCCCAAGTGCAGGAATAACGTTTGTCTTTAACTTCAACTCTTGGTTGAGCCCTGCAGGGGGTTCGTGGGATGCAGTGAGGCAGGATGAGCACCATTCAACCTGGAGTCCCGGGGAGAAGAGGGACAAGTAAACCCACAGGGTGAACCACAATGGGGAGGGGATGTCACAGAGACAACAGGGAGGTCCACCCACCGCACTGCTCTAGGTCTCCATCAGGCAGAATCTCCACTGCAGACCAAAAGTGTTCCAGCTGAACTTCCATGAGAAAAATGGGCACAGAGGGAGTGGCGCTGGGGAGACAGTATGGTCACTATGCACAGGATGGCACACACGACATTCATGCAGTTGGTTGTATGTCAAAAAAAGATGCACAGTCTTGTCTGGGGAATTGACCATTAAATAAATGTTGTAAAGTAAACTTTTTCCGATCCTTGAAATTGTGATGGAGTTTTGCTGCAAAGTAGAGGCCTGAGAGCTGTGGTCCCTAACATCCCCATCGATGTCCCACAGAAAATAGCTCCTGGCCACTTCTTCAAAGTCCCAGCTTCTGCATTGCCTCAGCTCCTGACCCAGCCAGCTCTCCTCCCTGTGGCCGGAGCTACCCGTTTCTGCCCTGGTGCCCCTTCACCCCTGCCCTGCTGACGACATTGCTTCCGTCCCCTCACACCGAAGGTGCTCAGCCTGCTGCTCCCGGCACAGGCAGCTGAGCAGGTCTTTCGAAGTCTCAGCAGCGAGTCTGGGTCACGTTGCTCTGCTCCCACCCTTTGGGTCCTCACTCTATGGGGGTGGAACAGAGCAGCAGCGTCACTGTTGCCATGGCATTTTCTCCCGTAGACTGGGTCGCTTCAGCCTGCACGCCCAGTGCCTAGCACCCAGATATCTAGCAGGTCAACACAGAAGCTTGTAGGTCATCAACAAAACTCCTGGTGGAAAATGCAACAAAGGCCGAGACTCAAGAGATGTCTGTGCCGCACAGAGTCGACAAAGCCATTTCCTGGAAGCATCACTTTTCTCAGTGATACTGCAGACTCATCAGTGTTCTCCAGAACATCGATAGCCCCAGTCCACCACGTGGTGACTCTACTTACTGGAAGGCTCACCACCACTCACCAGCAGTAATGAACCATGCCGGGTGTACAAACACCAGCCCCATTCGCAGGGTCTCTGAGCACAGAAGAAAATTCAAGACTCCTCAATCCATGGATTCTGACAACTGGCCACTGACTATTTTCCTAAAATCAGAACAGCTTTTCCCAGTAGAATCAAATTTCCAGAGCCTGACAAGCTGAGAATGGAATGTTGAGACGGAGTGAATAAATACATGTTGGCTGTTAGGGGATTCTGCTTCATCACCAGCATGGCCAGTGTCCATTTACCTGCACAAAGAGGGGCACGGGTCAGAGGTGCTCTTCTAAGATGTCGATGCTAATGACCTTTTGTGGGCTCCGTCCAGAGACTGGAAACCCAGACATTATTAACTCATCATGATTTAGCATCTCTGTAATCCTGGCACACTTACAAAGACTGTCCCCACCTGTGGTATCATAATCAGCTCCCAGCGTGGAGCTGTCTTTGAACAGCTTGCTCTCTGAAGCGGTGGGTCAGCCGGCTAGGGCCCCACTGCTCCGACCGTGGTCTGCAAACCCCCAGAAGCAGCAGCCCTGGGAGCCTGACAGGAGGACTGACTCTTGCTCACCCCCAGACTTACTGAGCAGGAATCTGCATTTTCTCTGGACCTGCAGGCCATCTGCTTGCACACAAATTTGAGGAGCACTGGAGCAGAGCACTGATTCTCAACCTTGGCTGCACATCAGAATCTCCTGGGGTTTCAAAAGTAGCGACGCCTGGTTCCCCTGACAGACTGTGCAATCGCAGGCGCAGGCGCAGCCCTCTGTTGGGTTGATGGAGACTCTCCAGGTGGTTCTGCTGAGCTGTAGGTGTGAGGATCGCTGCATGAACACGTATCTGAATGCCCACCTGAAGACCTGATGAAATGTGAGTCTACAAACCCTGTCCCTGGAGAGTGCGGTCCTGGCCGAGGCTGGGACTGAGATCCGTGTTGTTAACTCCGTCTGCTCACTACTGCTGATGTTGGTGGTCCGCAGTCCTTAGAACACACTTTGAGAAACACCATCTATCAGGGGATCAGAGGTGTGCAAAAATCACTGGTCCAGTCTTTGCTTCTTTTAACTGTTCTCAGCTCATTCATGAGCCCCATTGTAGCCAATGGCAGGAAGGAACAAGAACAAAACAATCTTCTCAAGGAAGCCATTGGTGATTCTCCCCATTTCGAATAAGATGTCTGAGGATGATTCCACTTCCTTAGAGCTAATTCCTCAGTGTCCCAGGGTTGCTCCCAGGCACAGGTTATGGTGGGGGGGGTCAGTCCCAGGCACAGGGTCGTGGGGGGTCACTGCCAGGCACAAGTCATGGTGGGGGGGTCACTCCCAGGCACAGGGTCATGGGGGGTCACTCCCAGACACAGGGTCATGGTCGGGGTCACACCCAGGCACAGGTCATGGAGGAGGGTCACTGCCAGGCACAGCAGGAATCACTGAGGCCCTTCCCCCAGAGACATAGTAAATGTGAAATTGAGGGGTCACTAACTTGGTCCTTTGGCCTTGATACATTCCTCAGCTATTTCGGGACCAGCCCCCGCTCTGCCTTGTCGCTCCAGGGAGACTCAGTGAAGGGCTTGCAGCCTCCCAGGCTAGCCCCTGAGAAGCCTAGCCTCTGAGAATCTGAACTTTGAGTAAGAGCCAAGACCTCAGATCCTGGCATCTGACCTCACCCTCCTCCGGCTCCTTCAGGCTCCACCGCCCGTGGGAAAGAAGGAGATGATTCCGGCTGTGGTTCTAAACCCTGGCTACACAGCAGAATTAGCTGATTACCTGAAGAGCTTTCTAAACCACAGGTGCCCTAGCCTCACCCTGGAGGTTGACTTAATTGGCCCAGAGTAGCGTGCAGGCACAAGTGTTCTTTAAAGCCTAGTGGGTGGTCATGATGCAAGAACCCTGGCTGTGTCCTTCCCTGAGGTCTTGCTCTGCTTTGGAGTTGACCTCTATGCCTGAGGCTCCCGGGCCAGCTCTCCTTTTGATGGGAATTGAAGCTGTTAGGAATGTGGAAATCCTTTGAGAAGCCTCACTCATGACCACTCTAAAAATTGTTTAAAACCTAACAGTCGATCAAAGAAACATCTCTGATGTGTTTACCTTTTACTCTAAACACGGAAACCCAGTTGGTCCCATGGGTGGAGTCCCAGGATTTCTCATTTAAAGGGAAAGAATATTTGCTGGTTTAAGGAGGCTCTCAGGAAGGAGTGGATTAGAGGCAGGACACCTGTATCCCCGTCGGGAGATCCCCATAGGTGTTGGGGAGTGGTTGGCAGTGTGGGGAGCACTGTCGTGTTCTCTCAGGTAGGCCTTGGGTGCACCCTCTGCAGGCACCGTCTGGTCTGGGAGGCAGCAGTGGACAGACCAGGTGCTGGTCAAGCTAAAGGAAGGTCAGTCAGGATAAGACTATGCTGGGAGCAGGAGGGCCACGTCGGATAGAATCCGTGCAGTGAGGAAAGTCCATGAAAGCTTGTGTGTTGGGGGGCCGAGAGGCTCTGCTGGACTGGGTGAGGAAGACCCTTCTAAGCTGATGGTTCACAGTTGTCCACTTCTCACAGGCCAGGACCCCCTGCCGACCAGGACCCCCAGCTTAGTGGGATCCCCCTACGGACTGGGACTCCCCCCACTGGTTGGTACCCCTCGCTGGTCTGAACCCTCACTGAGCAGGACTCCTTGCTGGCCAGTGCTGCCCGGTCAGAACCCCATGAGAGAACAGAGAGCGTGCCGGCTTCTTGCCACTGCCTCCTCCCTGTTGATTGAGACACCTGTTGGGGGAGAGGCTGCCTCCAGGAGCATCCAGGCTCTGACACATCTGCCCACAGGGCTCTGGCATCTCAAGGAGGGCGTGTGAGAAAGGTACCTGTCTATGGCTCCAGACAGTAAGGTGTTCGTGGCTTTGGGACACGGCCATCACACAACATAGGTGGTGGCCCCAAAGGAGTCCAGCTGAGTCTTGAGTCTTCTCCGGGTCTTTCTTAGCCTGAAGGGTGGGCGGGCTGGCCTTTCTGACCTGTGAATCCCAGGTCCACTGCAACAAGCCTCCACACTGGCCTCTGCACACCAGCTCATGGCCCTGGTGCCCCCTGCCCTTTGTACTTTAGTCTGGCCATCCATCCCCATCTGTGGGTCAGAGGCCAGCTTGAGGCTCTTCTCAGAGCCCAGCTCTGACCCTGTGGACCTCCAGACTGTGTCGTCTCTGAGCAGGTCCATGTTCACTCGCCAGGCTGGGGAGGACCACCACACCCCAGAGCCTCATCATGCTCCTGAGTGTGACAGAAAAAGACAAAAGAAAAAATGTATCTTAATCCAAAGCCCCCATTCTGCACCCATAGCAGCCTTTCAAACAGTAATATGATTTGAATTTCCCTTATAAGCAATTGCAATTAATGGATACACGTTCCTTTCTATAACTCAAGTAATACCATTGGCAACTGTCATCACATATAAAAATGAACAAACACGATCACATTCGAGCTGCTGGGGCAGAGAGCTGAAGGCCTTCGATCATCGGTTCATGTGCTCAGACTGAAAATATAAAGCGCTTCTGAGTACAAGATCTGTTAAACTGGATCACGTGCGATGCACAGACCGCTGGTTCTGGGTTAGTGGGCTGCGGTTTGGTTTTGTTTCTTTGTTTTTTAGATAATGTTTGTTACGTGAATCCAACAGCAGATGATAGCTGCAATAGTTTCTTTCGAAATATGAAATAAAATCAGACCGTGTGTGTATTTCAGATCCCTAAGTCTCGGGATGACGAGGGCAGAAGTGGTAAGGAGGCCCCGTGCTGAGTCCGTTCGGGTCTGAGCGGCAAGCATGTGTGTGAGCCTGCAAGATGTCCTGGTGGGACTTTGCCTGATGATCAGAGAATGTCCAACTTGGAGGGGCTAAATGACCCCAAATCTTGAAATAAGACTTTTTTAAATGAAAGATTTGGCAAGGGCAAGTGCAGGAGGTGCTATATCACGTGACTTGAGCATTGTTCTTCTGGAGCGGTTTTGTGGTTTCTTATTTCTTGTGTCCATCCTCTGATGATTTTACCAGAGGAGTCAATGACGCCTGAGGACTCAGGATTATGGCAATTCCCATAGTCTTGTATGTGGGTGAGGGCTGCCCTGGACAGCTGCACAGAGTGGGCACTGCCCAACACCAAAGCCACCTCAGGTACCTTGGGGGCTGTGCCATACGGAGACCCTGAAGAAACATCATCATTTTTCTTCTTGGAATTGCTTAGCTTGTCTCTAAATTTCCATCCAGCTGAGTTAATAAGGAATGCAACCTCAGCTGTTAGTGGGGATCCTGTGGGTGGAGTTCAAAAGGATACTGTCTCCAAGGCAGTGGGGAGGCCCCTCCAGCCACTGGTCAGCAATGCATCATAATACCACGGGGACACCCCTGCCCCGACCCACACGGGTCCTGCAGCGGCCCTGGCGTGGGGGGTAGGAATCTTTGGTGAGGCTGGGGATGTCTCCACCATTCCCTCTGGCTCTTGCCATCCCCCAGGCCTCCCCGGAGGCCTCTGAACCTACAACCTTTGGACTTGGGTCCAGCCTGGGCTGCTCCTACATATTCTCCAGAATCCTCAGGGTTGCACATTATTCAACAATGCAGACCTCCCTATACAGGGACCAGCAAGGGGCAAATGTCACCTTGACATAGCAGAAATGCCTAAGAGGGGCACTTTGCTCTGATGAGTGACCTGGGCACTAGAAGGGCCCGTGCTGAGCCTCTCCCAGAGCAGGTGGCAGGTACATGCCACTGTACCAAGAAAGCAGACTGAGTGTGCTAATGTACAGCTGGATGCACAGCTAATGTACAGGCCAATCCTCTGCTCTAAAGCTTGCCATGTGAGCAAATTACAATCGTGCAACTCTCCATACAACGGCTCTGTCACTTTCTCCGAACGTTCCTGCCACCCCTCCTCTTCACATACCTGGGATCCAGCAAAGACATTCCTCACTGTGTGCCAAGTGGATCCCACACTCTCACATCCCTGCAGAGGTTCTCTTGCTGCTGTCTGTGCCTGAAATGTTTCCCCTGCTGCCCATGGTCTGAATCCAGTGACCGCTGTCCTCTCGGAGAAGGCTGCAGTGTCGGGTGCTCAGAGGTCCTCCAGGAGGCAGCAAGTGGACAGAGCAGCACACTGGAGCAGGGAGGTCTCTGGACAGAGCCGTTGCAAAGGGGGTGGCTAGGGGGGCTTGTTAGCTCAATACATTTTCAAACCTATTTCAACAAAATTATCCCCTAAACTGTCATTGTCACGGAGATAGAAATAGATACTTAGTCTTTATGGGCTTAGCAAATACGTTGGATCCATTCGTCGAGTGACTTGTGGTCTTATGCCAGGCGAGCCTGAAACTGACAAAAGTCCACTTGCACCAGCTGGAGACGGAACGAGAACAAGAGTGTGAGAATCAAGAGTGGACGTCCTCCCGGCACCAAGCCCTGGCCTCACTGGGATGGTTTGCCCTCATCATGCTCTCAGAACACACCCTCCTCTCCTCGACGCTGACAGGATCAGACTACGAGTTTTCAAAGGAGCCATGGTGTGCGCGACCTGTCCAAGGTGCTGGACCTCTCCCCGTTGTGAGCTCATCTTTCTGAAAAGATGCATCTTTTCATCAAATACAGGTTCTGAGTTTCGCCACCAGGCATTTTTAATTCAGTGCGCTCTGGCCTTGGCCTTCAGCCCTCCACGTGCAGCACTGCACGGCTTCTCAAACTCTGTTGGAATAATGAGGCCCCTCGTGAATCCTCTCGCCTTTCTTCCATATGTTCAGGGCTTGGTTTTTTTCTTTTTTCATAAATAGGTGATGAAAACCTTGTGTCAAATTGAAAGCTGTAAGTCAAACAAGTCATTTTGAGACTCCTTGGAAACTCTGGCTTGTGTTTACCAAGAAGAAAGGTTTGTAACCAAGCGCTGAGCTGTCGGTTGGTTCTTTCTACATACTCCAATAATTTTTTCTAGCATACTGGTTCTTGATGTTAAGCTACTGAAAACACAGTATCAATCCCCTTCCCACTCACTGTTTCTCTGCTGCCTGATCCTCCTGCTCCTGCAACAGGCCTCAATTAATTATCTGAAGTTTACTCGTTCTCACCAAGGACCCAGCGCGTTCCCCACAAAGGATGAGATATGAAAATGATTGGAGTCCATGAGCCAAAACAGAGGTTTGCAGTGGTTTTCAAAATCCATCCAGGAACAATTTGATCTTGCAAAGATCTCTTTTTTTCCCTCTAAAGTGCGGTCATATTTTCAATCCCGCCATGCTTTATATCGTGTAATCTTTATCCTTGGTTTTCTTTTAAAAATTATTCTCTTACCAGAAAATAGAAGACAACTTTTTGCATTGCTTATTCACATCTTACATAAGAAAAAAAATTAATCATCTGTCAGCCTCTGTGGAGTGTTCGCCTCTTGAGTGGAGATGTGTCAGGATGTGCATTTGATCCTGGGAACAGTGGGATGGTCTGTATGTTAGGTAACACTCCCAAAAGAATCTGAGCAACATCTCATGGTCAGATGCATTCATATTTCTGCAGATAAATGCATGAATATTCACACTAAGAGGAATGAATAAATATTATAAATGGCCCCGCATCAGCTCAGATCAGGTTTTGCTGCCACATGAGTTTTTGGCGATAATGAGGAACCAAAAAAAGTATTAGCTTTTTGGATTTTGGAATTGCGGACAGGGACTGTGGCCCTCTCTCCCTCCATTGTGTCCTCGTAGGTGCCAGTCACTCCCCAGAGATCCAGGAAAGATGATCCCTAGGTATCACCAGCATTGCCAGATGGAAACTGCTCCAAGCATCCCTGCCAGTCTGACTCATGACCCCAACGTGGCATCTAGGACAAAGCCCCAAGGGTCCCACGCCTGTGGGTCAACAACCTGGAGGATCGTGAGCCCGTGGGTGACCAGCAGTCCTGAGGGTCCCAGATTACTGATCAGCAGCCCCAAGGGTCCTGAGCTCTGGGCCAGCGGCCGCAGTAGCTGCAGAGAGAGACACAGGGCTGAGGACAGTGGCCTCATCAGGAGCCCTGGGAATGACAGGCAAGGACGAGCAGAGGAATCCCTTTGAGCTGAGGGAGGGGAGGCCAGGCCCCAGAAGCAGAAGGCACGGCAGGTCCAGTGACAACGGTCCCATCAGTTTTTTGATTTGTAATTCCATCTTATTGTTCCCCTTTGAAACTGCTGATATCTCCACAGACCAGATCTAGACCGAAAATGCCAAAGATTCCCTCCAAAGGTGATTTTGCTGGCCCCTTGGCGATGCTCCGTGGGTGACTTTGTTACTAATCGTCTCCTTTCCTTTCCTCCGTCTGCCCTGATTTGATGGAGATGACTTGTTTCTGTCCTCAGGATCTCAGCTTGTGAGCAGAAAACAAGCGTATTTCTTTGCTGTTACAACAATGCCACCTACCCCGGGGCGCTGCCTGCCCTGTGTTGACACCCAGATTCGAAAACATTCCTTTCCAGAGTCTGCAACGAGTCTGAGATCTAAAACCTGGACTCCGGGCCCTCAGAATCAGGGAGGAGGAAAAGAGTGGCTGTCAGCTCCATTGGCCAAGAATAATATTCTTGCCCCCATTCTGCTTTTTATTTTTTCCAGAAAGGGCCCAGATTGACTGATGGCAGTGGGAAAGGCAGATGAAGAGAGGGCTCAGAGCTTGATAGGTTTGAGTCTCTTTTTGGGATTTGTGAGATACAGTTTTTCATTTAGTCCATGCTATTTCTGCAGAAACCAGAACATGCAAATATTGACTTGGTTCTCAATACTACCAGACATCTGTCCAGTTTAAGAGCCAGCCTACAAAATTGTCACTTTATGTAAACACAGCCATTCTTTAGCTAGAGAACAGCTTTAAAAGAAACCTCTGAAATGCTAAAAAAGACAAACAAACAAACTTTATTTAATCAGTGTCAGATATGAGAAGTAATATTCCCGGGCTAAAATACTCATAAGTGGAAACTAAGTTTAAACAGACCAGTGGTACTTTTTATTGCATAGAATTGCTCCTTTGGTTTCTGCAAAAGTTATGATGGTTTAGCTGAAACTGGTGTGGGGATATTTTAAGTTGATGTAATCTGTGCCTCTAACTTCTGCAGCCTACATCAGACTGCGTCACAGAGATAACATTTCCCTCAATTCCTGAGGTGAGAGTGTTAACTGCAGGCCACTTTCCTTGAGGCCCCTGAACTTACACAATTTTAGCAAGAAGTGTGGGGCCCTGGGGAAATTGAGGACATTTATTATGGACCAGCAGACATAGCTTCTTCCTGCCTCCAATGCTGTGTCTCCAGGCCATTCCCACTAGCCGGTAACTGGGAGGACCCAGACAGAAAGGGGTGTGTGTGTGTGTGTGTGTGTGTGTGTGTGTGCACGCCTGTACACACTTTAGGTTACAAGGAACAGCATGCTGGCCCAGTGATGGTGGGGGCTAAAGATGCAGCTGTCACCCTACTCAAGGTGCCCGGTGTGAAAAAGCGGAGGTGCTCCCATCTAGAAAAGGAAACAGCATGCAGGCTCCCTCACCGTCCACCATCACACCGCACACTCTCACTCGTTCATTCTTTTATTTTTGATAGACTTTTTGTTTTGGAGTAATTTTAGATTTATAAAAAAGTCATAAAGATAACGCAGGGAGTTCTGGTCTACCCTTCACCCAGATTCTCCTAGTGACACCAGCTTACATAACCATGTGCAGTTGTCAAAACTAAGACATTAACCTTGTGCATTACTATTTACTGAAGTCCAGATTTGATTTAGATTTCACCAGTTTTTCCACTAGTGTCCTTTCTCTGTTCCAGGATCCAGCCCAGGGCCCCACGTCACGTTTAGGGTTATTTCTATTATTCGTTCAATGAATACGCTGCAGCATGGGCCTCCCAGGCCATTTGCCTGGAGCCAGACGACTGGAGACCCACTTGTGACCCTCTCAGCGGCCCTCCAACCAGTCCTGCCTCTTTGAGCCGCTATTTGCCCCATTTGGTGCAGAAGCTGATAGGCAGAAAGGTCAACGGCTGCCTTGCCCCCACACTCGTTCTTACTGGCAGAACTGGCACCAGAACTTGGACCTCTGGACTTCTGTTACCCCTGACGTCTGCTGCTGTGCCAGGCCCACAGTGCCTGCTCGGGAAGTAGGCGTCTCTTGACTCGTTACCTAGCTATCTCATATGGCATCCGTCCTTCAGGAGCCGAGATGGAGGGCATTCATGCTCACTTGTACCTCTGCATCAGCCCGAGGAGGGGAGAGCCAGAGGGGCAGACACATGGGAAGGGAGGAGCAGGACTTCCAGAGCCCCCGTCCCACTGTGGCATTGCCGGGCCTGGATGACAACATACACCTCTAACCCTTGCCCATGCTGGGCATCCCAGGAATGGTTGGGTCTGCCCAGAGACATGGTTCAATCATCCACACCCAGGCCTGAGGACACGATTGCAATACTGAATTAGAAAGCGGTGTCTGTGGGCTCGAGAGCACCCTACTTCAATTAGAAAATAGAGTTCAGGTCTAAGCAGTCATCCCCGGAGGGCCTCAGGTTCCTGCTTGATTCTATGGTCGACTTAGGTGGCATCTCCCCAAGCACAGCTGAGCGAAGCTGAGAGTCCTTCAGGGACGGGAGGAGGCAAGGGGCCTGTGAGCTGCCCCCACTCCCACTAACCAGCTTGACCACCGACTTTAATTCCCCAGTGGGACCACTGTGCGTCCCTTCACCTCCTGTATGTAGTATGGGCAAGAACACATGTTCAGTTATTCATGCGTTCCCTCATCCGCTCACTCGACAATGTTTTATTGAACTGCCCACTATGTGCCAACCAGAATTCTAGGAACCCGGGCAACCAGACCTCATGCGATGGGGCCTTGCCCCCACGGGCATTATACTTTATAGTGAGGAAACAGATGATCGATTGAGGGCTGGAGCAGGGGAAAGTGGACAGAAGGGCCTGCCAGGGCTGTGGGAGCTCTGAGTAGGGCATGGGGTCCAGGCGGTGGGGGGTGGGGTGCGGGGAGAGAGTGAGCCTAGCTGGGCAAGGGCACAAACCCTGATTCATGACTCGTGCCCCATCCACGTGTGTGCCAGGCAGGTGGGGACCTAGGACTGCAGTCAAGACACCCGGCTCAGAATTAGGCTGAACGAGACCAGTATTTCGAGGACGTTTTCCCCTTCAGACAGTGAGCCGGCCCACATCTGGGCAAGGACACGGACCCTCAGAACAGGATCCCGCAGGCCGGGCCATGGAAAGCAGGGTTTCCTTCGTGTTCAGGCCGGCACGATTTGGGGTCCCTCTGCTCGGCCTCGCGTGTCCTCTCCCTCTCCTCTCTCCACTGGCTCTGCTCACGTGCTCTCCTCCCACCTGGCTTCAGCTGTAACACGGTCTAGTACGCTCTGACGCTTCCTACCTTCTCTCACCTGCCAAGGGCAAGAGGAATTATGTGAAAAAGCAGCTGTGTAGAGTGGACATTTTATCATTTTTCTTTCGACATGAGGATTGCAAGCTTCATAAAGAGATTCCAGACTGAGGGCAATCAGTGGTAATTGTGTCAGGCTGAGGTACCCCGAGCTGTCCCCCAGCCCAGGCACTCTCGTCTTCTGGGCTCCCCAGAGGGGACCAGGCACAAAGGCAGCAGCTGGGATGGCGCTCACCGTGGAGGCGGTGGATCATCGGTGCAGGAAGCAAATAGTATTGAAAGATGAAAAGCGGCACTGGCCACCGGGTGTGGGATTGTGTTATTTCCCATCAGCACATAATGTACAGTTATCAGTTGAGTTATAATGACTTAGGAATCATTTAGATACATCTTTCTTAGCTTGATTTTTAGTCTGTGATTTAGACAGATGTTTAAGTGAAAAGCTCGCTTGTATTTTCATTACGAAATTTCAGCATCCATCCGAGCACCAGGCACGTGCCTCCATTGCCTGAGTCCCTTCCCCGCACATCCCTTCATGGAGCAGAGGGGGACAGAGCTGACCATGGATGCTGGCTTCAGGACACCAGAGCACAGGCTTGCTGTCCGCAGAAGGAGAGCCCCACTGGACAGGGGCAGGACCTATTCTAGTCCCTCTAGGTCAGGTGCATCCAGGTGTGTTTTCCTCAGCCCTCACCAGGACCTGCAGGTGTGGGCTGCTGAGGCAGGTGTTTTAGGCAAGTGTGGAATGTGCCTCAGACCCAGTCCAGATCCCTCAAGATTCAGCACACTGACAGCAAACAGCCTTGCCCTGCACCAGCCTAAGAGCTTTTGTCTCACACAAGACGAACAAGAGCAGGTGGTAACGTGTGGTGTGGTGGTCTGAGATTTGATTCAAGTTACCTTTTCCCTTGGGGAAGCAGCAGTGAGGCTGACAGGGAAATGAGTTAAAAAACAAGGGTGTGTTTCACAGAGCCCCCAGCCCCAGACCATGGCCTGAATTCTCCGTCAGGCAGATTTCTCTCTGGGTGGAGGTTAGCTGCCTTCATTCTCCCTGACGCTCTGAGGTGCTGTTTGAAGAAGGAGAAAGTACAGCATGGCCACAGGTGTTAAAATTCATGAAGGATCATGCCCCAGGTGTGGGGTGGAGGGAGACAGTCTAGACAGGCCGATTTGAGGCAAGGGAGCCCATGATACACCTGGGAAAATCTCTGCCTCTCCCTCACCCATCCATCTGTCTATCCATCCATCCATCTTTCTTTTCATCCATCTATCCATTCACTTACACACACACACACACACACACACACGCGCGCGCGTGCGCACACACGGAATCAGAGACTTCCCAGAGAGGCTCACAGCCTATTAAGAGGCCCTGTCTAATGCTGAAAGGAAGGCTGGGGCCATGGCCTACCTTTCTGGATGATGGATGAGGCAGTGCTGCGGCCAGGCCTTTCCAGACTACCAAAAAGGAGGAGTTGTTCCTTCCAGGCTCACTGTAGCTTCTTGCTCTGCTACTTTAGGGCTGATGGAGGAGGGCTGTTGAAACCAAAGAGGATTATGTGCCGTAAGTTCTGGTTCTCCAGCTCCTGAGGTTCAGTAGGGTCATTTGTATATGAGAAGCGATTTTAAAAGCCCGAATCCTCCTGTTAAATTGGAGGTAACAGGGATCCTGGGAAGTTTGCGGTGTCTTGATCTTTAGATTGTTTCTTTTTAATTCAACTTAAGGATGATACATTGAGATGCTGCCTTGATTCCATTGATTTGGAAATCTGTGCTATTTTACAAGTTACAACAAATAAACAGTCCCCAGCTCTTAGTACCTACATAGTCTCAGAAAAAGAGTTTCTTTTCTGTCACATGGAGTGCTGTTCCCCTGACTCACAAGATGAACCAAGGAAGACGACTTGTGAAAAGGGTGTAAGTCTAAGTGTCTGGCATGGAGTAAGTGCCCAATAATACTAGCATTATTTTATCATCATTGACAATAAGCCACCGTCAATCCACATTACCCCCCACCATTTTCCATGGAGAACATGCAGACAAGAGACACGGAGGAAATGACAAAATCAGGAGGGCCCGGATTCTAGTCAGCCCCCTGCGTCCAGATCTGGACTCTAACCTCCACCACGTGAGGCTCTCTCAGGACCACACGGGGTCTTTGGGCCTCTCAGGGCTGTTCGCAGGGAAGGAAAGAAATGGTTCCCTGCCTCCCGCTATGCCTCTCCCGCTAGGAACCAGATCAGGTTAAAACAGCCCCAGGTTATCTGTAGTGTGTGTTATAGTCAATTTTTAAATTTCTGAAATAAGAAAATGCAAAGGCAAGTTACAACCTGGGAGAAATTATTCACAATGCTGACCAAGTGTTGGTGTTAAGAATGAATGAGGAACTCCCGCACATCAATAAGGAAAACGCCACTGCCCAGCAGGGAAGCAGGGGCATCAGATGTTTAGCAGAGGAGGAAATGCATGTAGGGACAAGTCCATGAGGCTCTGCTCCAGGTCATCAGGGTCAGGGGACCGCTGACCACGATCATGGGAAACATCACTTTCCACCCACCCCACTACAGGAACGAGGAGTCTAATCACACCAAGCATTGGACAAGTGCAGCTCCTCTGCTCTTTCACATGTTGCTAGGGGCCCAGTAAATCAGTGCAACCACTCTGGAAACGGTTTGGAATTATCTCCTAAAATGGAAGATGCACACCTGCCACTCCACAGTGCTGTTGCTTGGTACATAACATTGAGGAATTCTTGAACATCTGGGGACACTTGGTCAAGACTGGCCCTCAGAGCCTCACAGATGATGGACATGACCCAAAGGACCCTCCCCAGAGGAGGCGAGGAACAGAGAGGGGTACAGACAAAGAATGAACATGATGCAGGGGCCAGAAGGAAAACAGCCACAGCAGGGAGAGATACTGATGGATCCTGGGGAGAGGATTTTAAATTAAAAGAGTGAACTCTCAAGATTGCTTTCAACATTTCTACCTTTTTTCATAAAGATAAAAACAGACTGAATTTAAAAGTATACTTTAGGTGTACGTGCAGATGCAAGAAATCCACATGAAAGGGAGAGCTCGGGAATGATGAACACGGACGGCAGTGAGTTTATTCGGGGTGGAGGAAGGTAGGGGTGCCAGGTGTGAGTTGTGGGACGTGGGGTCATTGGCCCACTATTATCAAGAACCCAGTTCTTGTTCAGGTGGTGCCTTCACGGGGGAACTGTGCGGGTCATTAGCTTTTGCCCCTCAGCTTCAATCCCACTCCTCTGTCCCCTGCACTGCGGTGCGGAGCCCGTGCAAATCCCACACCCCAAAGACAGCTGTTCCCAGCACTCCTCCTCCACGGGATTCTAGAAGGAGACTGGTTTGCTCCACACACGAGTGCCTGTCACCCAGCAGTTCCGGAAGCTCCTGAATCCACCTGGCAGTTTATCCAGCCCTTGGAGAGCCAGCCTCACTGTTCTGCTGCAGACGCCCGCACGGGCCAGCTGGCTCCCCCGCTCACGGCTTCAGGTCCCCAGCCCACGGGACCCCTCCTCTGGGCTCGGAGACCCCAGCACAGCGGAGCAGCACCTCCTCCCAGGAGGTGTGAGTCTCAGCTCTGCAGGCCTGTCCCCCAGGCTTCAATCATCCAACCCCTTCCCTTTGCTTCCCAGCCCAGAGGGCAGCGGCTGCTTCCTGCAGTTCCTCCACACTTCAGGGCTCTCCTTCTGTGCTTTCACTTCTCCAATGCCCAGTTACATCTCTTCTCATTAAATTTTGTCAGCTAAAATAATAGCTGTGGTTTTTGTCCTGACTGGACTCTAACTGCTGTTGGTGCTTATTAAATTTTTTCAAACACATGAAACCAATAATGTTGATCCATGGAGGCAGCGAGTAACTAGAGGAACGAATGCTGATGAATCAAAGCTGAGAGGCCCGCGCTGTCACCCTAGGGTTTGGTCTTAGGCCTGTGTTTTTGTGGCTACGATTTTTCAAACCGGCTGGTATTTGGTTGACTTGAGATGGCAAGAGCATGTTGGAGGGCACATTTCTATCGGCTGCGTGTGCTGCAGCTGCAGGTCCCCTGTTCTCTCCCTGATTATCTCAGTTAGTGGCTTTGGAGTGTCCCCCACTCACGCTGGAATTAGGCTTGAAAGCCTGGAAATCGAGGGCAAGTCCTGGCCACCTGCACAGGCCTGCACACCTGGGGTGACAACCCGTATGCAGGGAGCAGATGCAAGCAATGCATGATTGCAACCCCAGTGATGAGTCAAATGCGGCTGCACAAACACGAGAAAGAGAAACGCATGTTCCCAATGGGGAGAAGATCAGTGAGAAGATTATGATAATGCTGTGCGTCAGCTTCACTGAGTCCAGAAGGGACGCATCCCTCACAGCTTGGAAAACCCAGCAGCTCCAGAGTAGGCTTTTCAACGGAGAGGAAGAGCACTCCCAGCCCCTCCAGGACATTAGGTCCAATGGAGACGCTTTATATGCACTATCTCACCTAATACCGTCAGCAACTCCAAGGCAGGGGTAATATTTTACCCATTTCACAAATGTGAAAAATGAGGCTCTAAGAGTGGGCAGCTTTTCTGATTCTGTCATTCAAGACATCAGGACTCAAATCCTAGTCATGTGTTTAAATCGCTTGACACACACGCACGCTCGCATGCACATGCTGAGAGCAGTGTGGCCTGGTGGAGGGAGCAAGTGGGGTCTTGGAGTCAGAGATCTGGGCACACCCCCACACTCTCACACCTCCGTTCACAACCACACCCCCACTCACAAGCTGGATGAACCCTGGCCCCAGGCTTTGCATCTATAAGCTAGTATCAGTATCCTGTTACATTTTTTAATTTGTTTTTAGGGAGGAAGATTGGCTCTGAGTTAACATCTGTGCCCATCTTCCTCTATTTTGTATGCGGGACACTGCCACAGTATGGCTTGATGAACAGTGTGTGGGTCCGTGCCCAGAATCCGAACCTTAGAACCCCAGGCTACCAAAGCGGAGCTCGTGAACTTAACCACTATGCCACCGGGCTGGCCCCACCGTCCTGTACATTTGCTGTTATTGCACTTTCATTGGACATTACATGTGAGGCCAAACAGTCAGAGTTCCTAGCTCAAGGCCGGCTGAAGAGTCGACTATTAACCCTTCTTTCCTTTTCTTGGAAATGGATATTTTAGTGAGTGTGAGTATTCATTAAAACCAAACCTTAAGGGCCGAGTCAAATATCTTCCAGCCCCTATGGAGCTGGCCCAGCTGTGTTGATTTTTGGATTGTTTGAGTTTTTTTGTTTTTGTTTTTGCTTGTTTGTTTGTTTTGAAACCCTCCCCATTCCTCAGCTCACACTCATGTAGTCAGATAGAAAATAGAGCGGGAGTTCTCCCAATCCCACCGACACTGCCTCATCTGAGAATTGGTGTTAGTATTAATTCACTCATTCCGTGCATTGAATGGGCACTTCCTATTAACGGGCACAGTGCCCTGGGAACCCTGCAGTCAGGGAGCCCCCAGCCCAAGGCCCCCCAGGGGACAGAGGTAAATGAGCAGGTTACTAGGGTGGGCCCAAACCAGGGCCGACTCACCTGGTCTTCCTCCCCGGGACCACTGCCGGGAGCCGGCGAGCCTGAGGGCTCTAGAGCAGCCCTGGCCGAGCTGCTCTGATAAGAGAGGGGGAAGGAGGGGAGAGGAAGCCAGAGCTCAGAGAGAGGACGCCCCAACCCAGGGGCTGAGCCTGCCTTCCCGTCCCTTGTGTGATTTCCACCTGAGGAGCACATGCCTCCCCGAAGAGGCCCGGAGTGACCACCAGCCCAACCACCGCTCCTGTAGTCTCCCTTTCTCTCCCCTCCCTCCATCTAAACTATAATTTCTTAAGATCCCCAAACCCTAAATACACCAGAAAACCTCTAATATAAGCCTAATCCTGCTAATCGATATTGTTTGAGAGCTAATTAGCCAGACCCAGTGCCGGGCACTTGACAAATGAGCAAGGAAGCTCTGAGAGGGGACATCACTTCCCAAATGATTCTGCTCAGAAGTGCAGGCCAGGCCTCTGTCTCTTGTATTCTGAGCCCACGCCCCTGAACACCACTGCGCGGCCACTATAATTGTCTCCCAGAAAACCAGCAGCATTCACTGAGAGCCACCTCTGGCTGTGCACGTGAGGCAAGGTGACACTTGAGTCCACACCAGGAAGGGACATCCAATGTGAGAAATTGGGCCTTGAATTGTAGCCCTGGTCCCTGCACTTCTTCCGATGAGCTGGGCCCTTGGTGGCCTACTTCTCCGCCTCTGGTCTCCAGTTCCCTCCTCTAAGATCTGTTCTATCCAGGTGAGACAGAAGGCCCCTTCCAGCCCTCACCTGCTGTCTCTTTGAGAACACATGTTACAGTACAGCCAGGGCACCCAACTGCTCTGACACTTTTCTCAGTGCTTCTTTTCAATATGTGGTTTGTGCAGACAAAATTACATGCTTGTAAGACTATTTTTTTGAGCTGACAAGAAGGAAATGGCTTCATAGGACAGTAGGTGCAAGAATATTTATTGCACACAGCATGGACCTTTGGGTCAATACAGTTGCCGTGACCTGAAGAAGCCCTCAAATTGTGAGCTAATGCCCTTGCAAATGTGTCTGCAAATGTGCTTGGTGCAATCAGGGTGGATTGCTGCCTGTGCCGTTGGGCTCTGTAAATCTTTGAATGGCTTTACTCATCGCGCCAAAATATCACTGCTTATAACCTGTTTGGGGCTGTGAAATTGCTTACTATTTGATTATAGGAAAACACAGAAAACTACCAATTTGTGAGTACAGAAGTTTGTCACAAATGATCATCTCTATGTTGGGTAAGGGAAATTTGAAGCTTTTTTATCCCTCCCACTAAATTTTACAATAAAAATTAGATCATTTGTGCTATGCTCTGAGGAAGAGATAGAAGCTCTAAGGAATAAATAGGTTCTTGCGTCAATATCACAGTGGCATTCTGGGAGGAAAAAGAACCATATTTATCTGGGCCACGTAGGGACATCAGTGGAAAACTGAATAACTATAATTTAAAAAAAAAAAAGTCTATAAAATATGAAAGAGGTCACTGCACCTTCACTGAGATAAATAAAGAGTAGGATTACTGTGTATGGCGCACAGAGGGCGTGGTGAAACAAAGAATTCTGGGGAAGTGAGGATGTGCTTAGGGGTGTGAAATGGGCAGCATGTCCAGCTGGAGGAGAGGGTGCTGAGACGTGCTTTTTACTGGGCTGCCTGCCTGGCCTCCCTACTCTAGGGCCCTGAGTCTCGGCTGCAGCTGTTGCTCAGTCCAGCCACCTGCCCCCAAGAACGCTGAGTAGAGTCCTTGTTCACGTCACGTAGACCACCAGAGGATCTGTGAGAAGTACCTATGCTCTCACGGTGGAACCAGAGCAATATGACTATGCACAGGACTAGGACACGTTCTTCCGAGAGCCATGGGTACCAGAGAGCAACCATGCATGTTGAGACTCAGTGCCCTTTGTGAAGATCCACATAGACAGTACCTTCCTTGTGTGGTGGCTGGGAGTGTGTCAACTGCTCAGAAAATGTTGTTATTGGGGTTGTTTGTGAGAGCGAGCACATTCATGGGGAAGGGGTAGCAGTATACATTTAAGAACTCTTCATGTCAATGACAGTTAAAAATACGTTCTCCCAGGGCTGGCCCGGTGGCGTAATGGTTAAGTTCATGCGCTCTGCTTCAGCGGCCTGCGGTTCGCAGGTTCAGACCCTGGGAGTGAACCTAAGCACGGCTCATCAAGTCATACTGTGGCGGCGTCCCACATACAAAATAGACGAAGATTGGCACAGACGTTAGCTCAGGGCAAATCTTCCTCAAGCAAAAAGAGGAAGATTGGCAACAGATATTAGCTTAGGGCCAATCTTCCTCACCAAAAAAAAATATATATATATATGTTCTCTATGGAACCCTGAAGTAGGTGGAATTGTTTGAGCAAAGGGTCAAGTCGAAAGAAAAGGCAGAATTAGATATGATGGAAGTCAGGAGCCTTTTCTGTGCTGTGGTATCGTCTGCCCAGCTCTACGCAGTCAGAGCCATGGTTCTGCGACAAACTGGAGAATGTGCTCACCCCGATCCCAGATGGACAAGACGAGGTGCAAGACAAGCAGTGAGGCACCACGTCTCCTGGAGGAGCGCGACAGAAAGTTTTCTCGAGTAGTTCTAAGATCAAACATCTCAGTTGAGGATAAATCGAGATGTACCAAGATTTCCTTCTTTACAGGGAGGAAAAAAGAATCTTCAAATCCTTTAGAAAAAAGTTTTGCCTGTGGCAAAGAACATTATATAAATGTCCACTCTGCCAGAAATTTAGATTGTTTTAGATGTGAAATGCAATTTATCAGCTTCAGTGTTTTGTGTATCCAAGACAACAGCTTCCAACGCAGTAGAGGAAAACATGAAGATGGCATTACCAAGAAAATGTGCTCATTAAGAAAACTATGAAAATAGATAAGTAAATAACTATCATTAGTTACCAACCTCTCTCCCCTTACCCCCAGCACAGGAGATGCACTGAGGTGTCGGTGAGAGGTTGAGGGAAGGGTGAGTTCTCTATGGATGTGAAGAATAAAGCTGTTTGACAATCCTGAAAGCGAATGTGTGTTTACGTACAGTCAGTAGGGATGCTGGCTCTTGGAACTTGAGAAATCCAGAAGCGCAGGTCAGAATTCAGTCTAGGACCACTCTGTATTTTTCTTAACTTATAAGCATACATTCTTTAACCTTCTCATTTATATGCTATGAATGGGGTTGGTAATTCTATAAAATGTTCTGTCTCCCTCAGAGGTTCCAACAAAATGTGACACACACACTGTGTCCCAGTGGACATCAATGTCTTCCCTCCACTCAGGCTTTACTTTGAGTGTCCTGCATGGGAGTCACACTGTATGGCTTATTGAAATGAATGCAAGAGATTTATGAATAGAGATGGTTTAGATAAAGGCAGAACATCATTTGCCAGGGAAGAGAAGCTTATCCGCAGTGGATGTGTGTTTATCCAGGAAAGTCGGCAGCACATTAAACCTCACTGCCTATTTTCAAAGGACATAAAAGGAACATTGATGAGCCCAGTGGCCTATCACGAAGCCCACCCCTGGGCTCCTCCTCCAGATAGATTGGGCAGTTTCTCTCCAGGGCAGAGCAAGGATTATGCTAGTGCAACAGCAAACAGAAAAGAGAACGGAATACACTTTTAGTGTGTGCTGGGTCTCATGTCATGCTCACCGAAGTAGAAATAATGATTTCTAAAGAGATGCATCACAGAGCATTAAATTTTAGGCTGGGTTTAAATTGGTACAAATAATCCAGTCATGACTTGAGACTAAACATGTGCTTGAAGAATTCTTTTCTTTCCCCTCCAATTGAAGGAGTCAGAAGGGATAGTTTTCTTCGATATAACAGGGGAATTTCTAATGTTTCTCTCTTGTTAACTCATCTAACTTTTCTCTCTCCTACGATTTGCAAGATTTTCTTAAGCACCTTTGAAGCTTTTGTACCCAGAGGACAATTTGTGTCACCAGACTGTTTCAAGGGACATTCCCTCAAAGACATTTAAATCTTTCCAGAAAATGATCAGCCATTGGTCCATCTAGTAAGTGTAAGTCAGTTCCTAAAGTACCAACATCTTGTGAACTCACAGAAATAGTTTCACTTTATTAAATAGTGCGAGTTGAATTCTGAGTAAATTTCATGTAATGACTTACTTCCCTTTGATTTTGAAAATATCACCAAATGTCTGATTGTCCCTGTGGTCGTTGAACCCTGAAGCAACATGATTGCTATGGGAGGAGCTGATGGCGTGTGGTCTATGTTCGATACCAGCGTGTTTTGAAAACTGCAGCTGAGCTCAGAAACAAAAGCCAAGCAGCTGTCCCTGTCTAACTCTGCTCTGGGGCCATGACTGAACAAAAGACAGTTTGCACGACTTCTCTCAGTGCAACAGTGTGTCTCCTGAGCCATTTAATAGGAGTGTCAGCTGTGGCTATGAGTGTCCTGGATAACTGTCATGATAGCCAAGATTTATGGCTTGGATATAGACACAGGCCATTGGTTTGGCATCCTCCAGCAGCACCCAGCGAATGCAAGAGTCCCAGCCTTTGGAAGCGGAGATAGCAATGGTCGATGTCGACTTGAAGAACTGGTATCAGTGTAAGCTCTCAACAGTAGTCAGCTGTCACAGCCACGCGACATGCTCCACAGAAAACCGTGCTTCGTCTCAGCACCCCATGGCCTCTCTGCCAGTGTCTTCCAGAGTCGTTACAGGGACTCTGCAGAAAGAAGAGTGCATCAGTCAGGGTCCAGTCATAGAACAGGAGCCACACCATTATTTAGCAGAGATAAATTAAACACTCTAAAACTAGATGTTGGGGAACTCAAAAAGCAAAAGGAAACCGAGGAATCACAGGGGCAGTGACTTAAAGAAGCAGCTGGAGCTTCCCAGGGGAGCAAGGGAGAGATGCGGGGAGTATTCAGATGTAGGAACACGGAGGAGGGATCCACAGAGCTGGTATTCAGAGAGGGGTGCTGTTCAGGGGCTGCTGACACCCCAGCAGCTCACGGAGGGCCCCCAAGTTTCTGAGACTCAGACAACCAAGGAGGAGGTGCTGGTCACCGGGGGTATCTGCACAAGGAGATGGTTCCAGGAGCGAGGAAAAGATAAAAGCAAACCAGAGCCAACCGTGGCTGTCGAGACTAACTGCCGCTGCCAGGGAGGAGGGCCGTGGCTGAGATGGCCCCGACAGCAACGGGAAGCAAAACAGCAGGGAGCGCCTCTTGCCTCTCTCCTCCAGCCTTGCAGCTTCCCTTGCAGCCCCCTTTGCAGGGCCCTCCAGGGAGCAGCTGGCAAAGCAGAAACGTGATTTGCAGAGGCCTGGCCCCAGCTTCACTGAGCACAGCACAGAAGTGCACTGGAAGCTGAGAGACCAGCACAGCCCACCTGTCTGACTATTCCACATGCTTGTTCTTCCACACATATTCAAGCTTCTTTTGAACAATATAAACAACTTGAAGGATCTCCTCACTAAATACAACCAACCTTCACACTGTGAGGATGCTCTTATTCTGATCCCGAAATGAGGGGACACTGTGTCCCAAGAGTCATCTGGAAGACATTCACACTATCCATCCGTATGAGTGTCCTGTGGCTGCTGTAACAAATTATCACAAAGTTAGTGGCTTCAAAAACACAAATTTTCTCTTATCCTTCTGGAGGTCAAGAGTCTGAAATCAAAGTGTGGGCAAGGCTGCATTCCTCCGGAAGATTCAGGAAAGAATCTGTTTCCTTACCTTTTTTAAATTTTAGAAGACACCTCCATTCCTTCTTCATGTCATTCCAACCATAGCTGGGAGTAGGGGTGGCTCGCTGGGTCATGGCCCTCAAGAGGTCCACATCCCAATCTCTGGAAACTGTGAATGTGACCTTACATGGCAAAAGGGACTTTTCAGATGTGATTAAGAATCTTGAAATGGGGAGACTATACCGGATTACCCAGGTGGGCCCAATGTCATCACAAGAGTGCTTATAAGGGAGAGGCGGAGGGAGATTTGATTGCTGAAGAAACAGAAGTGACGTGACATCATGCCTAGTTGTCACAGTCCTGTTTCCTGTAACTGAGACCAGAGTTCATTGTTATTTCTTCTCTCTTCCACTGCCCATTCCATGACTTCTTCACTCTCATCCGGTACCTTGGTTGGGTCGGTCAGGGCTCTTTACTCCACGGGGAGACACAAACCTTCATTCCTGAAGAGTGTGAACTTTCAATGGCCCTACTCATTTCTTCTTCATCTTCTTCTTCTTCCCTTGTCATAGTTTTCTGTTAACTTTTCCCATTGGGCATGGAAGTACCAAAAGTTGCCCCAGAAAGTTCTCTGGATTCTAGGCATATGCTCCCTGCACTCACGGTGTACAAGCCAATCCGATTTTCCCTCTGTAATGGATATCAATCAGCCCAACTTGTGGAGTATTCTCCCATTTTTCTTGTTATGTTGATGTTATAAGAAGTCCCAAGTGGTCAGGTGGCATTCTCAGTTTCCAATTCGCTAGAGCCATTGTTACATCCCCTGGTGACAGTGTTCCCCTCAAGGGAATTCAAGACTTCCAAACCAGCAGAGGTCAAATTTGCAAGGACAAGAAGAAAAAAATACTCTGCGGGTGGCTTAGTCAGTATTGTAGCAAAAGGAGTAATTTCTACTTCCACCCCTTGATTCCCGCACCAACATATTCTGGCTAAAGGATAAATGGCTCCACATACTGGTTACTTATTCGAAGTGTGTCTATAACACCATCTGGTGTAAAACTCCATCCATTCAGGATATTGTCTAGAAAGCGGCGCTTTAACTGAGTCTTCTGTAGCTCGCTAAATCTTTCTGACAAACCCAACCCTCTGGGTGATGGTATGTGGTAAACTCTCTGAATGCCAAGGGCATGAGTTGATTGTCACACTCCTTTGTTGTGAAGTGAGTTTTTAGGTCAGAAGTGAAGTGGTACAGAAACCATGGTGGTGAATCCAGGATCTCATAAAGTCCACATATGGTGGTCTGGGGATGAATTTTGGTCAAGGAATGCAAACCTGAATCCAGAATATGCATTTGTATGAGTAAGGAAAGTTTCTACATTTCCATGACAGTAGTTATTTAATATAATCAATGTGTAACCACTCCAAGAAATGGTGGCATATGGGGCCTGTTGGCAGATTAGGCATTTACTAGTAGCACTAGCCAGGTCATCCTGATCAGGGAAGTCCATGTTGTTGGTCCCATTCTTAGCCTCCATCACCGTCACCATGATCACTTTATATGGATATTTTGGCCCCTTGAGAAAGCCCAGTGGTGGCTGAGATCTACAGAATGAGTCACATCGCCTACTTAACTACTGACAGCCAGTGCTGCAGTGGACGCACGTTTGTGAGCATGCACCTGGAACACAAATATCTTGATACTCTGTGTCCATTCCAAGAATAACATCCCCATGCCTTCTCCCCAGAACTCCTTGTCACCAATATTCCAGTTCTATTCCTCCCAAGTCCAGGGCCATCCAGGGAAACCCTCAGCCAGTGCCCATGAATGAGTGCTGATCCATACTCTGGACATCTCTGAGCCAGTACTCAGTGAGCTCAGATTGCTGCTCCTGGGAGGACTTCCTGTTCTGCTGTCTTTTCGACTCTGCATTGAGTATCTAACACTTTAGCAGACCAATTCTGTTTAGTGTCAGCATTTCAAGTAGAATCGTTTATAAACCTGGTCTGAGTTTTCCCTCCTCGGTCAACTGATCGTAAGAAACTCTCAGTGAGCTACTTGTGTGAACTGAGATAGAAGAGGAAATACAGTTAGAAGTAGGTGTCAAAAGAGCCTGAGTCATCTTTTCATGCAATTATTCATACCTTCTAGATCTGCTTCAGCATGATCTCTCGTATGCCTTCTCCCATTTCCAGTTGGTACACTGCAGCTGCATGTTCCTGAATGGAGGGGTGAATCAGACAGCATGTGATGTGCAGCTAAAATCACATGACCCTTGGTGCCCCATGGTTAGGCATGTTATGGGTCCAATCGTCTATCCCCAGACCACCCCCCCCAAAAAAAAAAGATGTGTTGAAGTCCTAAACCCCGGTACTATGTCAAAATGTGATTTTGTTTGGAAATAGCGTTTTTGTGGATGTAATTAGTTAAGATGAGATCATACTGGAGAGAGTGGGCTGGGTCTGTAATCCAATATGACTACTGCTCTTATAAGACAGCCATGTGAAGATAGAGACACACACACAGGGAGAAGGCCACATGACTCTGAAGACAGAGACTGGAGTTATGCAGATGCCAGCCAAGGAACACCCAGCTTTGCCGGCAAACCACCAAAAGCCAGGAAGAGGCAAGGAAGGATTCCCTCATAGGTTTCGGAGGGAGGATGGCCCTGCCACCTCCTTAATTTCAGACTTCTGGCCTCTAGAACTCCAAGGCAATAAATATCTGTTGTTTTAAGCCATCCAGTTTGCGGTACCTTGCAAGGCAGCCCTACGAAATCACAAGCATTTAAACAAAGGAAAAATAGTTATCTTCAAAAGAGAGAATGTCTTTACCCTAGAACATGATAGCAGTGTTCTCAGCATGTGGGATCTGCACTGGCAACAGTAGCACCACTTGGGAGCTTGTTAGAAATGCAAATTCTTGGACCCACTTCAGACCACTGAATCAGAAACTCAGGGGGGACCCAGTAATCTGTGTTTGAAGGAGCCAGAGATTTGGATGTGTGCTAAAATTGAAGAACACTGCCTCAGAGGCCTGGGCCCTGACATTCCAATCTGCGCATGGCAGAGGTCTAGATAGCATCCCTATTTGCTGCAGTCACTCCTGTATTACTGTTCTCAGTAGATCTGCCTGCACTATAGCCTGGACTCCTTCTAGAGCATTCTCTTGCTCTGATCTCCACTAAAATGTGGCAATCTTACAGGCTGTTCAGTAAACCGATTAGGGTGTGTGGTGTGCATGGTATATTTCACCTCTATATGTGGTGCGTATTGACTCTAAAACCCAAAACAGCCTCTGTAGCATCGTGCTCTCTTTATAGTGGAAGGTCCAGCAACTTCTCTCTCATCTGGGAAGAGCTGTCTCAACCTGCTCCAGACCCCCAGAGACTCCGTGATGTGATGGACCTCTACATTTTCATGGGATCTTCTCTTACCCTCTGGCTTACATTCATCTTCCTGAGGCATCTGAAGCATTTGTCTCTTCCTGTTCATCAGGCCCAATCAGCATAATTTGATCGATGTAGTCAGTAATCCTCCTCAGAATGTCAGGTAACCGGGTTGTTGAGGACAACTTCATGGCAGAGACTAGAGAGAAGACGTAGCCCTGAGGCAGGACCGTGCAGGTGTGTGGTTGTCCCTGCCAGGGTAAAGTGAACCTTCTGAGGGAGTAGAATTGCAACTGGTATGTAGAAAAAACAATTTCCCAGGTCAATAGCTAAAAACCACATTCCAGCAGCTGTGTTCATTTACTCCAGTAAAAGGAACATATCTGGAACAGCAGCTGCATTTCCTCACCAATTAACTGTATTTATAATAACCCAGGGTTATTCTCCAAATTCCTCTGCCTTTTGCATAGGTACAGATTGTTAAATGCCCATGGAAATGCTATTACCATTCTGACTCTTCCAAGTCTTTGATAATGGATCTAATGTAAAATTTCTCCCAGGATGTTGTATTGCTTTTGTTTAATTTTCTGGTAGGTAAGGGATTTTTCAGGATCTTCCACATGACCCTTTCTACCATACTAGCCCTTAGTTCATGGGTCTGGGGCTGGTATAGATTCCGTTGTTTTCAATTATGCCCATTCTAATTATAAATTCTAGAACCTGGGGGAAAAAACCTCAGGGTAGGTATACAAACCTACTGATAATAATTCAAATTTGGGCCAAAATGCCGCTTATCACTTGACTGCCATTAACCACATTGTGGATGGTAGATCACAGGGGTTTTGTGTGGGGAATAGGATGCAGCTCTAGGAATGGTATAAATTCTTAGACATTGTCTAGAAATTCCTGAAATAACTGGGCATCCTCTTTTCCCCGGACTACAGTCACCCTAGTAAATGACTATAGTCCATTTAGGAAAATCTTCAAGGAAGACTTAATGTGCAATGGTGTGGCAGCGTCTCAGGATCCTTCCTCAGATAGACCCAGCCTCCGCTTGAGTCAAGGCTGTCTTGTCTGAACTGATCTAGTTCTGAAAACTGAGTGAAGGGTTGTATTTCTCCATGTACTAACTCAACTTGGTTTCTGGCCATCAGCTCTGGTGTTCTTCCTGTTATGTGTTTATACATCAGATAACATTTTAATGAGCTGCTTATCTACGTCATTCCTCGGGACACCAGAATCAATTAGACACTGCCAAAACTCTCTATGGGTTAAAACCTTCTGGTTACCACGTTGCCCCTGATGCCATTATAGCAAATGCCGCCACCTTGTTTCTGGCAGCTGAGCGCCCTGCTTGGCCTTGGCTGCTCAGGACCCCCTGCAATGAGACAGGAAACCCGGCTCAATGGCAGCACCTCCCACTGTCATTCCTAGCCTACAAAGACAGCCACCAAGGACATTTCAAGAATCATGCTTCTTCCCTCACTAAGATATTTCTCAATGCTTTAGTAAAGCACTCTTAGGGGGCTTAGTCTGGAGGTGTGGTTATACAGAATACACACCATAAATTCCTCCCAACATTTGCACCCTCTAAAACTTCAGATCTCTTTATATGTATATTGTGTCAGGAGAGTTCTAACATCCCAAGTCTACTGAATATAGGCTGCTGTTGATTCAAATTTCTGTCGAAAAACTAGATAAACTATTAGAACCACCTCCAACCACACAAGCTAACTCATCACATCCAGGACATCTGGTCAGTACACTCATATAAATTGATTTGGCCCATTCCAGGGTTATAGTCCATGCTTCTAATATCTTAGAGTCAATTTCCACACAGATTTCTTAGGTTTCTGCAAAATGAACTAAAAAATCTTTAACTTCCTTTTAGAGGATAGGCTACTTCGTCCTGAGTCAGACTTTGCACTTCCCCCCAGGCACATGCTGAGATTGGACCCTAGTTGCACATGTGGGGATATCATGGGCTTGTTGCTATGGGTCTTAATGAAATAGGGATACCCTTGCAAGGTAACCATTCCAGGTTAGGTTATTCAAGTTGTTTAATCAGGGGATGGTAGTATCTTCAGACATAGGCGAAGGGTAGGAGGGCTGCCTTTACTGGCAGAAGAGGCTCAGGGCTATGTGAAAACTCAACGTCCTCAGCTTCATTTGTGTCCATCATGTCTCCTCATGTCAAGTCTCATGCTCCCACTCCTCCCCTACCAACGCCTCAGTTTTTACATGAGCAACTTGGTGAGGCTGTGAATTCAGCTGACGTTGTAATTCTGCAACCTACACGACTCATATTGTGCCTGATTGTCAGAGAGGTCAACCCTGCAGCTATGTGGAGTAGGAGCTTCTTCTATGGTTACCATAGAAGTTCCGCTTTACTCTGACCATGACTTGACCTGAGAGTTTAAAAATGTGAGTTTGTCAAATTCTTTCTACAAGCCCTTCACATCACCCGGGAGCAGTGATCTAATCCCACAGTCTTAATGGTTATCATTCATTCCACAAGAGACCCCAAAGTCACTTGATGTTTTAATAACCACTTCATATCCATCAACTGCAGGTGGTAATTTGATTAATAATGGTGTCAGTGAAGGCTTTGGAGTGAGTATCTCATTTTCCATGTGCAGGGAACTCAGCCCTCCATTCACATCTAAGGATAAGACCACAGGAATCCCCAGTCACCATTGTGAGTGTCCATTTCCTGAGGCCACTCCTGGGGATAATTTTTACTTCAGCCAAGGTCCAGTCAGGAAACAGATATCACACTAGAGAGAATTTAACACAAGGACTTTGTAGCCAGAGAGCGGAGAATGGAAAGGAAAACAGGAAGTGCTGAGTATCGTGGAAACCATACCTCCAGGAAGCAATTTCCACCCCAGAGATGGAGAAGGAACAATAGAAAGAAGTTAGAAGTACTAGAACTTAGATGTGTGGGAGTGGGTCCCTCCAGACCTGAGATCCAGACCTCTGAGCAGGAGACGGGGAACTGCCTGACTGGGGAGACACTTGATGGGAGCTTTGATGCATGTTTCCCTGGCCATCGAGGGAAGAGAGAGGGACTAGCAGGAGGAGAGATAAGGGACTTTGTGAGAGCGTGGGTCACTCAGGTATGCCGGCACTTCAATATGGCAGGGCGCAGGCAAGGGAGGAGGTTGGGGAAGGTGGAAGAAGATAATCCTGGAAAGTGGTCAAGAAGCATCTTCTGCACCTTCAGGAGTTTAGATTGACCTTATAGGCAGAGGAGAATCATTGCAGGGCTTCAGGCAGAAGAACAAAGGACTAGACTTCCATTTTAAGAAGATAATCCTAGTGACAGTGTAGTCAATCGAGCTCCATCAGGAAATTGCTGAATAGTCTGGACAGAAGAGGACTATTTCATTTTTTAGGCTGTAGGTGTTAAGGGTGGAGGCCAGAGCATGGGTCCCAGTAGGGTTAAAAGGCATCATTGGGCAGTTCTGTGGAACCAAGGGGAGAGGTGCCCTAGCAGGTGAGGAAAGTCAAGGTAAGTTCCTGGGTCTGGGCATGAGTTTGAAAAGGAAGAAAATCCCGACTGGCATTCCCAATGTCCTCACATCATCAGAAACTCTCTCACCAGAGCCCTGGGCTTTCTCCACTTGGATGTCTCTTGTATTCTCCCCAACGCTTTTCTCTCTGGATTCCAAGCATCAGCATTGGACTCGGTTCACAGAAAGTTCTGAATAAGTGTCTACTGAGAGAACACTACCATGACAGCTCATTCTGGGTGACTCTGGATCAAAGAACCAGAGGCATCAGAAAGTATTAAATCATGTCCCCTGAATTTGACTTTTTGGGAAAAGTGAAAGCCAGAATTTAAATTAAAGGTGGCTTCTGGGTAGTGTCAGACATTGAACAGAAACTCTTCTTGACTGGACTACGCGATACCCACATATCTAGAAACGGACATTCCACTGCATGAAAAATCTGTTATAGATTCCACAGAATCTCCTTGAAAATAGAGATGTGTGTTTTTGATCTTTGTCTTTCTCCTCACCTCCAGCCCCAAGAACAGTACCTCACTCATAGTACTTGCTGAATAAGGGTTGTTATTTGCTGAATGATTGATTGTATAAATAACTTGGAAAATGGAAAGATAGTCTATGTTCCTTTCTTTATCACAGATTGCTTCTCCTAATAAGACACCATTCTCAGAAATCTCAGATGGCATGAAGTGGTTAGCTCTAGCAGCGTGTTATCCTTCATCTATGATATGTCAGCACTAATTAAAAACTCTGCAATTAGCACTCTGTTGGCATAGCCTACCTGCTAATGCACGCCACCCCTCTTAAGTGAGAAGAGATTTTTATTCTAAGAAATATGGATACATTTTTATCCACGTCATGGTTTATATTCTTGGACAAAGACTTAAGTCCCGAGTGAATGCTTATTCTAATTTAATTGTATTTCAGTCGAAACTTAGAAGCCACATCTTCCTGATGAGGACTGTTTGAGTAACTCCTTGTTTAACGTTAGTTTTCCACAGTCTCTTCAGATGTGTGAGGAAGATGCATAATCAGTTGAAACACAAGTATTCTTGGGATTGAAGCCTATTTTCTCCAAATGCAGAATGTTTGTCCCTATTTCATTTAGGAACACAATACAGAATGGCTACTGTGTGCCACGCTCCATCAAAACAGGGAGAGGAGGATGCATAAGATAAGGCCCGTCCTTGGGGAGCTCAGAGCCGGGTGGGAAAGATGAGAATAGTACTGTCAAGGCTCAGGCAACCAAATTCCTCCTGGGATTTTGGGAAGGCTCCACGGAAGACCTGCTTGGCGAGCTGAGTCCTGATGGATGAATCGACATTTTTCAGGCCCAAGGCAGGAGCACGAGGTTCCAGACAGAGACAACCACTGACAAGTGTGTCAGTGAGTACGTGTTTAAGAACAGAGGGAAACGCCCCCAGTGCAACTGCAGAACAGAGGCCCCAGGTGTGTCCTGGTAGCAAGAGATGCAACCAGAAAAGCAAGATGGAGTCAGTTGCAAAAATGTCCTGTGTGTCTTTGGGAGAAGACTGGTTCTTATCCTGTGGCAGAAGAGAAATTGCCAGCTTGCAAATTGAGGAGTGAAATATTTCTTTAAGATATACTTAGGAAAGCACAGAAAATGGATAGGAGCCCAGAGAGGCTGGAGACAGGGAGACCGATTAGAGGCCATTGCAATAAACAAGTGAATCAGCTTAGGCATGATGTCAGCAGGCATGAAGCAGAAAGCCTGGGAGAGGAAGAGGTTTAGGTCAATTCACTAGGCAAAATTAGCCAGAAGAGGTTGTTGACCAGATGTGAAAGCTAAGAGAGCAAGAAAGACAAAAGATGGCTCCAGGGTTTCTCATTAGTAGCTGCAGGAGGGTGTTGCCATTAATTTAGAAAAGTAATTTAAAAGGAGCCAGCAAAGGCAACAGAAACAGAAATGAGAGTGAAGATGAGCCCCAGCCCACTACCCGCTGTCCGTACCCAGGACACCCATTACCAGAGACTTGAAAACTAGAGAGGATCAGAGAGAAAAACTCTTAGCTTTTTCCTTTGGCAGCTGATTGTTCACTGAAATAAAAGACAGACAAGAGCTTTAGTTCAGGAAAAAAATTTATATATTTTGTACTTTTAAAGAAAACAATCGAGAATGTGTCTAAGTATCTGAACACCACTCAAGAGAAACCAGGTGATATTAGGCAGTGAATAGAATATTCTGGATGACAGCAACCTACTAGATTATTCTTAGGTGTTGATCTTAGAAAGTTTAGCTGTACTCATAAATGATTTTAAGTGTGTTTATTAGTAATATGAATTAAGCCTTATATTGAACTGTTTTACTAAAGTGTTCTCTGTTTAAAAATAAAAGGAAATCAAGAGGAACATCCGGTGTGATTTGTGATTTGTTATGAGAGATTTCTCCTGCTACAGTAGGTACCCCCTTGTCATATTGCAATTCATGTCACCATCTGGCACACAGAACTTTCAGATTTTCTTTTGTTTTTATTGACATAATTGATATACAACATTTTGTTAGTTTCGGGTGTACAACATACTGATTCGCTATTTGTTTATATTGTGAAGGGATCACCACAATAAGTCTAGTTAACATCCGTTGCACACATAGTTAAAAAAATTTTTTTTCTTGTAATGAGAACCTTTAAGATTACTCTCTTGGCAACTTTCAAATATGCAGTATAGTATTATTAACTACAGTCACCATGCTGTACATCACATCCCCAGGACTTATTTGTTTTAGAACTGGAAGTGTGTACCTTTGCCCCCTTTCACCCATTTCATCCCCCCCCATCACTGCCCCCTCCTACCTCTGGCAACCACCAATCTGTTCTCTGTACCTATGAGCTTAGTCTTTCATCTTTTTTTTTTTACATTCGACATATAAGTGAGATCATATGGTATTTGTCTTTCTCCATCTGAATTATTCACCTAGCATAATGCCCTCAAGGCCCATGCATGTTGTCACAAATGGCAAGATTTCATCCTTTTGTATGGCTAAATAATAATCCCATTCTGTGTATATACCACATCTTCTTAATCCATTCATCTGTCAGTGGACACTTAGATTGTTTCCATATCTTGGCTATCATAAATAATGCTGCAATGAACATTGGGGTGCAGATATCTTTCCCAGTTAATGTTTGGGGTTTTTTTGATAAATATCCAAAAGTGGAATTGCTAGATAATATGGTAGTTCAATTTTTAATTTTTTGAGGAACCTTCTTACTGTTTTCCAGAGTGGCTGCACCAATTTACATTCCCACCAACAGTGCATGAGTGTTGCCTTTTCTCCACATCCTCACCAACTCTTGTTCTCTCTTGTCTTTTTTGATAATAGCCATGCTAACAAGTGTGAGGTGATACCTCATTGTGGTTTTGATTTGCATTTCCCTGATGATTAGTGATATTGAGTATCTTTCAATGTACCTGTTGGTCACCTATATGTCTTCTTTAGAAAATGTCTATTCAGATCCTTTGTCTATTTTTTTAATCCAATTACTATTTTTTTTTAAAGATTCTCTCCCTCTTTTTTTTTTTTTTTTACAGGGAAAGATTTGCCTTGAGCTAAAATCTGTTGCCAATCTTCCTCCTTTTTTTTTACCATCCCCAAAGCCCCAGGACATGATTGTATATCCTAGTTGTAAGTCATTCTAGTTCTTCTGTGTGAGCCACCACCGCAGCATGGCAACTGACAGATGGGTGGTGTGGTTTCACAATCAGGAACTGAACCCGAGCTGCTGAAAAGGTGAGCGCAGAACTTCAACCACTAGGCCCTCAGAGCTGGCTCAGATCCTCTGTCCACTTTTTAATTGGATTGTTTGTTTCTTTGGTTTTGTTTTTGTATTGTTTTTGAAATTGATAATTTGTTCTTTAGAAAATCATCTAACCATACCATAAAAAGTAGAGAACAAACTATCCCACACTTCATCAAAAAATCAAAATGGTTAACCTCTGGCAGAGTCTTCTCATTCTTTTCTACATAGTAATTATTGACTGTTGGCTGTAGTTTACTTTTATGAGCATTTTATTATGCACAGATGTGCGTTTATGTAACCTCAGTGGGCACAGTGCGCATTGCTCACTTAATGCCGCGTCACAAGAACACTCCCGTTACCTCCCGCCTCCCTGGGCTCCATCTTGTTTGGGTATATCCTGCCCCATCCCGTGGCTGGACCATCATGTTCTGAGCTGTCACCTGCTGCATATTTCTGTTGTTTCTGACTTTCATGATTACAAATAAAGCCCAATTCATTAAAGATAAAGATAACATTTTCCATCCGGACCCCTATCCCTTTACAGTTCCTGTAATCTCTCTCCAGGACCAGACTGGTGTGCACCACCCTTCCCCGTGAGGCCCGTTGTCGCAGAGTGCTCAGCAAACGTACAGTCCTTTGTGAGCAGGAAAACTTCCAGAGAACAACCTGTATTTTTCTCACAGTGTGACCCTCACCACCTGCCACGTGGGATCAATGCCAAGAGCAGAGGTGAGTCTGCTTGGAGAATAAAGATTCATGCATGACAGGCAGGTGAGTTGCTAGACTGCCCACTGCAGCACTTCCCTAGGGTGCAGGATGGGGTTGGGGTGGGGCACAGAGCTGGACCCAGGTCAAAGTCGTCAGTGAGCATGAGCAGATCACCGAGGCACCACGTGTGCTGCTGGAGCAGCTGCCTTCACCGCCACCGGTGGAGCATGCCCTGGGGAGGGGCTGAGGGGCCCCCAGGGCGACTGAGCTGGGTCAAGAGAGGGGGAAGCAGATGTCTTCTAGACAGACCAAGGGGCGAGGGGAGGTCACCCCAAGGCAAACAGGGCAGCTGGGCAGACAGGCACTGACATGGGAGTTCTGGGCATTGACGGAGAGTGCTGGTAAGGCTGTAGCTCCCGATTACAAGGCCTGTGGGCCCCCCACTGGGGAAATCAGTCCTAAAGAGCCTGTACCCCTGGGGAGGGGGAGCAGTGGGAGCCTGTCGGGCCACCATGGGAACGTGGGGCTGGGTAGGGACTGGCAGAGGGTGGAGAGGTGAGGGTAGGTTAAATAACATATCTGAGGGAGACCCTATAGAGCAGAGTGATGTCCTACACAACTCCCTTGAAAAGAATCTATGGATGTCTTCCATCAACCCATGTAAAACTGTATTTGCATTTCCTTTAAAATATGTTCAGGGCATGAAAAGAAATACACTTCAGAAGGCGTCTGCTGCCAAACCTCTGGGTTTGTTAATCTTTGGATATTGAAATAGAAACGGCTCACTGTCGGGCCACCAAGTCTGGGTGTGGCCCTCTGCCTTGTCTGTGCTGTGACGGGAACAAGAATTGAGGCCATGGAAGCTGGTACTCTCGGTTCTCTCTTCCAGACGTCCCAGAAGGTCACATCTCCCTGCCCTGTAGCACAAGAAAAATGACATGTTCAAAAGCTCTTTCCTAAATCTTGATTCTGGGCATGAAAGTGTGGGTAAGGACACAGGATCTGAACTGGGGGAAATATATCACATGGTACTGCATTTTTTTTTCCCAGCTATAGGTTTGGTTACATGTTTATTACGGTAGCTAAACACGTTAGCTAAACACGGTATTTGGAATGACGTGGCATGATGCTGCGTTACGATCACTATCATCAAATACAGATTTATGATCACATTCAGAGGAGGTATCACGCCCTCTGTCCAAGTAAGTCCTATAAATCTCTCCTTTGTGCTCCGTGCAGCTCTCCTGCAGTTCTCCTCCCCACAGCCTGATGGGTGATGAGCCGCTGTGCGGAAGGCCCTGGGAGCGCCGGGCGGCCTGAGTGGAGATTACAATCACCAAGCTCACATCCCTCCTGGATCTGAATCAGAGCACTGGTTCACCTCGCCATTTTCCATCAAAAGCTCACGGGGCTGCCGTTGACAGCTGTGCACCCAGGCGTTGGCGGTGAAGGATTCCCTGGGCTCCTCTCAGGTTTCAGCTCCTCCTGGATTTACATTCCTGACTGGGAGCCTCACAGTTGTTTCCCACGATTTTGTTAATGCTGACATTTCCAGCACCACACAGAAGAGAAAGGTCATCAGCCAGCTAATTTTAAAATAGCACTTTGATCACTCATCTTTCTGGAGTGTCAAACCCTGCGGGGCTGGTGGAACAGACATATACTTATTATCACGTTTGGATTCCTGAAACCAAACTAGTAATTTGAAGACCCGTCTGGAGCAGCACGCGGAAGGCCATCAATCAGAGAGCATAATCGTTTAGAACGATCCCCATCAAAGCCAGTGGCTGAGGACTCGGCAGTCTTATCTCTGCTTTGGAAATGTTGACGTGTCTTCCTGTAAAATGGCATTTGGGGGTCAGAGTGATGATAGGAACAATAATAATAATTTATTAGACACTCGCTATGTGTTAGGTTTTAGCATAAATTATTCAATGCAACCTCTAACCACTCCAGTGGTGGGCACTCTCAGGATCTACATTCTTTATAGGTGAGAACACAGGGGTGGGGGATGCCATAGCTGCCCTGGTCTCCCACTCAGGAGGAAAAGAAAAGGGTTTGAATCTTGTGTGATTAAAGGGCTCCATAAATGGTGGTCCCAATTATTTCTCTGCTATCTCTACTATCTCTTTTCAAATCAAAACAACAAAAAATCAGGGCAATTTCTTCACATTGCACAAAAGCTTTTTCCTTTGGAAAGAAGAGGATGAAAGAGGGAAAATTAACACACACTGTGGCTGCCCTGGGTCCCTTCTCTCGTTCCATTCTTAACTAACCCCGTCGGTGGGCACAAGAATTTAGTCCCCTTGGGGAAACAAGAACAGTGAGGCATAGGAATGTCAAACCATGTGCCCAAGTCGCACAGCTAGCGAGCGGCCAAGCCTGGATTTGAACCCGGGACTCCTGGTCTCCACGCTACACTGCTCTTAGGATTTGATGGGACGCTATGCGCTGGGGCACGGAGGGCAGAATGCATGTATTAGATGAACGTTACCGCGCCTTATAAATGTACTTGCATAGAGTCCATGCACAACCAAGAAAGCCTTCTCTTAAAATGCTTCATAAACACCAGTGTCTGTTTTGACAAGTTTGCGTGCCTTCTGCCATCACTCTTTGCCTCACTGTTGTGGTCAAGGGCCAGAATTGGAGCATGAGCATTACTGAATAATTATACCAATGGCTAGGGAGCAGTTTCTGTCAGACCTCTGCACTGTGGCATTCAATTGTTACAATTCCCCTGCAATTCCTGCCCTCTTGTGGATGAGGAAACCGGGCTGAGAAAGGCCTGCCCACAGCACCAGAACTGCCCGCGGCACCAGAACTGCCCATGGCGTGGGAACCACCCACATCAGAGGAACTGCCCATGGCTCCTGCTGGCCAGCCTTCTTACCACCCGCCATGGGCCACACATGAGTTCCACTTTGCCTGCCCCAGGTGTTGGGGCAGGTGCATTAGGAGAGCCCAGCTGATGGCCTCTCCCTGACCTGGGGTCTCCCTGATGACAAGCCCCAGACACTGGTCTGGCCTTGTTCTCCCTGGAGTAGCCACCAACAAGAAGCCCAGCTGCAGAGACAGTGTCTCCATCCTGAATCCCCAGGTCTCAGTGCTTCTCTGCCATGAGGTTTCTCCCAGCCTGGGGTCCCTCCTCACCTGTCACTTTTCCAGGACGTGACAGCCTGGAGCAAACACTTGGGGAGCTTCACATTTCCAATGTCCCACCTCCCTGAGCCTTTCATTCTGTGTCTTGACCTCTCTGTTCTCAGGTGAGAACACGCCAACCCCTGCCAATCGTCCCTGCTCCCCAGGCCTCAGTGATCCTCCAGTCACTCACTTGGGCTCCGTGACAAAGGTTGCCTCCTCGTGTTACCTATTTCACTGTGAAGATTAATAGCAATGTCCCCACTCCTAGGCCCCTCTGGTCTCCTTTTTCTTGTGGAAAGGAGATGTTTTCCCATCCTCCTTGGTAGAAAGCTTGTTTTTCCTTCCTGTCGTTACAGTGTTGATGATGGCTTCTTGTCTCTCAGTGGGAATCTGTTTATTCCTCCATGTAAACATTCTCATTTTGCTATCTAATTTCCATTCATAGTGGAAAAAAAGATATAAGCACGTATCATTTCCCCCAAATCTTTAAAAAATGGGTATCACTTTTGTTTTTCTGAATTTTATTACCTCTGCAAATTACATAATTACTTTCACTTATTTTTCTTAACAGATGAGAAAGTGCAAGTTTCTGTAATTACAGCTTGGATCCCAACTGCCACAATTTCAGATCATCCATCACAGGAGTTTGCTAAGCTCAGAATTCACACCCTTGCTCAGGAAGGAGAGGGCGGATCAGTCAGGACAGTGCTGGCTCTGCTGCAGTAATGAGCAGCCCAACACATCAGTAGTTTGAAACAACAGAGTTTATGTTTCACTCATGTGACATGCGCACCGAGGGTCAGCGGGGGCTGTGCTGTGCTGTCATGGTCCACACTGTAGGGCCCGATGCAGTGGGGCCCCTGGGATCCTGCCAGTGGCTGTGACAGAGGGAAAAGAGATCACAGCAGGAAACCTATGGACTCTTCAAGCTCTCCCCCCTCCAGGGACACACATCACTCTTGCTCACAGTTCACTGGCCAGAGCTAGTCAGCAACCTTAGGCCAACCGATGGGAAAGTAGACTCCTCTCACAGGCAAGGCTCCGAATGCGTGTAAACTTACCCAGTCTACCGCAGACGACAAACCCAACACAGCTTTGGCAAAAATGGAGGGGCAGAGAGGTGACCTGACTCGCCCAGGAATAGCCAATGGCCCAGCCAGCACTGGAATGCCCAGCTTTCTCCCAGGGTAGCAACCGTGTCACTGTATCTCTCCATTCTCCCTGTCAGTTCAGGCAGTGGGTAATGTGGCTTTCCCAGCCACTCACCTGGGCTGTTAGCAGGTGCTTTCTAAGGACATTACCCCACAGGGACCCTCAAGCTTAGGGCTCCCTTGTCCGGCCATCAGTTTCTGTGACATCTCCAGACATTTCTGTAGATGGGACCTTTATTTCAATGATGCTATGTGTGCATCTAATCCCTCTTACCTCTTGAAAACTCATGGTGCCCAAGAGGAGCCTACGAGGAAGGGCCAGCATGCCATGGGAGCAGGATCTAGGGCTGGAGAGGAGGCAGCAGGCAGCTCGGGAATAGGGTTATCCGTCTCAGAGAAGAGGAAGGCGAGAAAAGACAAGGACCTTGGTCTGATCACTGTCAATCTTCATAATCCCGGGGACCCAGCTATCACTGTTGGAGGCTGAACCACCTGGGCCTCTTGGGGCTGTTATCACCAGGCACCAGAGAGGCTGATGGGTTGACTTCTGCTGCACCTTCACCCACGCACATGCACATGTGTGACTATGAGCCATCTCGCACCTTTTAGCTGCTCAGTATATATAACGAGGTCAATGTCGACCCTCATAACCCCACTACTTGAATATTGGGGTAAAGGGTGTGGACCCCGTGCACACTGCTGCATCAAGGTACCACTGTTGGGTAGAATCTACTGATGGGCCCACTCTTACAGCCTGCAGGGCTAGAAGCGGAATTTGTGTAGAAACTGTTTAGTCCAGTTTCTTTCTTCTCAGGTCCTCAAAACCCAAGGTTTTTTTTGGCTCTGAAAGTAACGGCGACTAGAAATGTGATTGAGAAACTCAAATTCCATTCCAGTTGAGGTTTAATTTATAATTACTTCCGGGTAACAGTGACTAGGTCTGAAAAATAAAACCATGCATTGCATGTAGAGATGTACTGCCACAGCGTAAACCACCTCACCAGTCATCCTAGAGGGATATAAGCTGCTCCCATCTGCAGACGCCCACCCGAGTCTGGAAGAACCTGCAGCTCCCATCTCCGTTGCTGGAAAATCCTGGCTGCTTTGCTCGTGAGCTTGTGTCCCACGCAGAGGATGAAAGGAGGAATTGTACTTAGCAAGCCACCACTGCCCCATCAACTGGGGAAGGCTGGTTAGCGGTCCATGAGAAAGCTCTGCCAAGGGCGATGGCAGGCTGTGTACACGTTGCAGGTGGCACTGCCAGGAGGTCCCCACTACTGAAGGACCGGGTGACGAGCATTCTTGGAGATGACCCGTGCACATCAAACCCCTCTTCCTCCTCTTTGTAAACAAACACGGTCCTGCCAGCAGGAGGGATGCATTCAAAACCCAGTTGTTTGCAATGGCAGGAAGAAGGCTGGTTTTGTTCTCTCCTTTGACGGGATGTTCTCCACAGCTGCCACAGTAACGATTTGAGCAGCATCAATCTGTGTGTTACAAATGGAAGCTAAGGCTCCCGGAGGCGCCTGGTGATTCATCCCAGACACACGCTCCTCTGTGAGTATCTTAGCTCCCCCTGTCGATTGTGTTTGTGGTGAGGAAAGGTCAATTCATTTGACTTTAATACAGGGGCTTTCCCCAAAGAGCACCCCCATTGTTTGCATTGACATTGTTTTAGGAAAATAAACGTCATGTGGGGGTCCCCAAAATTCATATAGCCACCAGTCTAGCCAGGTATACCTAAAGGACAAAAGTGAATAAAAGTCAGATGACCCTGCAAAACATCACAGAAACAACCATACATGAATACAGTGGGCCACGGCCATGTTCTGAGAGGAAAGGAGTGACAGAGACAGGGAAAGGGAAGCAAGTCAATCTGGGAAGACTTCTTGGAGGAGGCATGTTAGGTTGCTGACACAACATGGTTTCAGTTGCTAGAGATGGGAGAAGGCAGAGTAGGCGTTGAAGAGGCATGAGCGAAACTGAGGTCTGGGTTTGGGGAATTGGCTTGGCTGAGCCTGGAAACAGAGTCAAGTCCCATGAAGGAGGGGCAGCCCAGACGGAGGGAAGGTGAGAGGTGTGGGAGGTGGTAGAACGGTGTACACAGGGTCCAGAGGACTGGATGGATCCTTGGCCCACTGCTCCCCAGCCCTCTTCCTCCTCTGAGCTCTCATGGACACGAGTCCATTTTCCTGTGCATGTCTGTGCTGCAGTGTGTTGACATGGAGAACAGTATTGCTGAGAACCCAAATCACCAGCCCAAGACACGGAGGAGAGTCAGCTGACAGCCTCCCTGTCACCTGGTCACAGGTGCAGCATCTGTCAGCCTGTGTCTCCACACCAAGACAATGCTGGTTGTCTCAGGCCCTCAGAACGCCTCCCTGGAAACAGTGGGATAGACTCCAGGTGACAGAACGCAGATACCAGTGAACCACCAACACACAACCACTCTCGTGACTATACCAGTGAACACCAACTGCCCGCCCACCTGCTCTGAGCCCGGCACCAGGGTCTGTGCACACAGCATGGCTAATCATCAAAAGAATCCCAAAACAGTGGGTATTTGTTGTGGGCTGAATGTTTGTCTACTCCCAAAATGCCTATGTTGAAATCCTAACCCCTAGGTGATGGTGTTTGGAGGTGGGGCCTTTGGAAGGTGACTAGGTCATGAGGGTGGGGCCCTCCTGAATAGGATTAGTGTCCTTATAAGAGACCCCAGAGAGCTCCCTCACCATCTCTCCCCGCTGTGAGGACACAGTCGTCTGTAACCTGGAAGAGGGCCTCACAAGAACCTGACCATGCTGGCACCCTAATCTCAGATTAGCCTCCAGAACTGTAAGAAATGAAATTCTGTTGTTTATAAGTAACCCAGTCCTGGTATTTTTATTATAGGAGCTTGAACTCAGTATTAGAGAAACGAGGGCTCAGCAAGTTGAAGTAACTGGCCCCAAATCACACAGCGGGGCTCCTGAGTTGGGATCTGAAAGCAAGTCTATTCAATGCCCAGACTCTATGATGTCCTCATCCTCCCTCCTCCCTTCCTTCCTTTCTCCATTGTGTGATCAAGGAGGTTAGGAGAAGAAAAATCCAAGAGGTTGAAGGTCCTGGGAGAATCCTGGCCTTGATGTCAGCTGCACGGTACCAAGTTCCCTCCTTTGTCCCGGAATCGCAGCTCCTTCCATCTGGGCTCTGAGCTCTGAGTAGCAGGAGCAGAAACCATCCATCCGAGGTTCAGAGCCTGGACCCGAACACTGTCTACTCTTATTCAGGCGCCCACTCCAGCTCGCCATGGATTTGACCCTGTCCCTCTGCAGCCGCGTCATTGGAGGCTGCACTGTTGAAGGCTCACTCCCATCGCCCCCTTGTCTCCCCAACATCCGGAGAGACACTCCAGCTGCCACCCTTCCTCCCAGAACTGCCCCCTTCTCCCCAAGGGACCCTCAGCGCCTTGTCTAACAGGTACAGCCCATGGTTGGAGGACATTTTCCTTATAGGAAGCTCTCCTGGTTGGGGAGGGGGAGAGATTATCTCTGCATAGAGATTTATTCTCCCCTTTTGTCCTGAAGGAAAAATAACTGGGTTAACCTCCCGCAACCCCAAGCGTCCCTGCCACGCTTCATGCTGATCCCTGAGGATGCAGTTGGAAGTCAGCTACAGTCCCCAGGTCTGTGGCTGTGTCTGTGGGTGTAATCTCTGTTCCTCCCTCCTCCTGCCCCTTAATATTTTATTTTGTGCACGTTTCTTAGCAATTTTCTTTACACTTGAGTCTCAGGTAACCAGAACCTGAGGGATGTTTAACATCAGCCCAGAGACAGACAGTGTGCCTGTCTCCAGGAGATGAACACAAAGTCTGACGGGGCATGGTCTCCTCAGTGTGGGGGAAGATGAGAAGGCCTCTGTTTGTATGAAGGACGGTTGGATTTTGTTAGGAGGAAACATAGATTGGGTTTGCACAGTACGGAAGTGCCCACGTGAGAGCTGTGTATGGACGCACGGCAGCCACAGGGCTGCACTGTGCCAGCAATCATGCTGCTCTCTCCCAGCTGCAAGCCCACTCTCCTATCCTCTGGTGGTGCTGCAGCGAGACTCTGCAAACAAGGTTTCTGATTCTCCAGCCGGCTCCATGTTAGGCTCTGCCAAGAGGAGATGCCAGCAGGAGGCTGCTGGGCTGGCGGATGAGGACAGCCCTCCTTCCTGTTTTCTTCTTGTCGGCTTCCTAGCTGCTAGTCTCGTGTGGCTCCTGTGAACACCTCCCTAGCAATATGCCTGCACTCGCAGGCGAGGAGGTGCCTTCCTATAAGTGAGTCCAGTTTGCAGCTCTCCACAGACCAGCAGGACCAGCCTGCCACACCCAGCACGTGCTCCCTCCTCCTTATAGCTCCGGGTCACCGCCCCCCGGACCCTCCTCCAGCTCAGAGACTCTAGCACTAGCTGACCAGCACCCCTGCCCCCGGCTCTGTGGGCACCCACCTTCTGGTTCCAAGTTTTAATGATCCCAGCCTCTTCCGTTGTCCTGCTGTTGCAGCTGCTTCCGCAGTTATTCCCTCTGATGCTCCAGTGTCTTGCATTTATCAGTCATGCAGTTAGCAGCTTTATATTAAATTATCTCTGCTTATTAGCTGGTGGATTCCTAACCAGCCACCACCTGGCATACAGCCTTTATAAAAATTGCACCTGCTAAGAGAGGTGGAGCCCAGTGGGTAGGAGTGCTAGCTTACCCACGGGCTTGGGAGGGCTGGCACCTCGGATGGGTGATGTAGACTTTCTGTTCTAATCTGTGAAGTTGAGATCTACTTCACAGTGTTGTTCTGAGGATTGAGGCAGTTGAAAGACATCTAGTACCAAGATCATCCCCGGAAAATAAAGAGCACGACACAAACATTAGCTGCCATTATTATTATTATTATTACTATTGCTATAAAAATGCAGACGAGTACTCTTCAAAAGGTAAAAAAAAAAAAAATTCCCCAAATCTTCCCTCTTAATAATAACCACTAGTAATATTATACTAACATCAATGCAGATTTTTCTACCTACGCACAGCTAGATAGAAACAATGAGTATGGGAGAATAAAATTTTATTGTAATAGAGTCATAATATACATTATTATTTAATAAGTGTGTTAAGTTTGATTTTACTAGAATTAAACAAAAAACAGAAGTAAAACCGAGGGCATCACTGATTTTTAGATAAATGTCTCTCTTCTTTATATTTTACTTCATACAAGATCCCTCTGGGATTTAAAAAATAAAAACATTGTGAAGAATATTGAGATTTCCACCCTTTGTTTACACAAAGTTTCCATTTTACTCAGTAATGATTGACTTATTTTTCTGGAAGAAAAGATTTAAAAGGCATAGGATTTTACCCACTCACTCCTCACCTCCTTCCATTTTTGTTAGCATTGGTATTACAATTCGATTGTTATTGTCGAGGTTTATAAAACATTCTGCTCTAAGACTGTAATTCTCGCAGGTGTTTGTTATCAGCGCCGTATATAAATGGTCCTGAGCTCGCCACAAGCCTTCGTACCACGGATTTTCCATTCCTCAGAGCTCTATTTTCGTTCATCTCTTGGTTTTCAAAATTCAATTGTCAAACAGACATTTCAGGAGAATGTATAGCTGCAATATTCCTTGAACTCTTTCCTGCCGAAGATGGGCTGCTGGTGCTCTAACAGTAGGCACCCACGCTCTTCTTTACTGTGTGTATATTTAGGAATACTTCCTTCACTGCTCATTATTTTCTTAAACTGACAACTAAAATATTCTATCAGGAGTTAAAATGGGTAAACTTGCAAGGTGCTATATGACCACCAGCCTCCATCTACTACAACAAAAACCTTGCTTGGGTGGCCATAGTGACAGGCGGTGCTGGGTGTCCAGCTCCACCTATGCCCCATTCCGAGGCACCTCTTCCCATGACCTGCTCCGACTGAGGAGCTGTGTCCTGGAGGCTCAGCTCGGTGGCCAAGGCCCTAGAGTAAAGCTCTTTTTCCCTCCCGCACATCCAGGCTCCCGTTGAAACAATTTCCCTGCATCTCAAGAACTCCCTCTACTTGGGAGTGCCCCTTGTGATACAGTTCCCAGGGAAATAAATTGTCCTAGCTCTTGTTTTTCTGAAAACATCTTTACCTTTTTAAAAAATGAACTTTGAGGTATAATTTGCATGTAATAAAACGCACCTATATTAAGTGAATAGTTGAATGAGTTTTGACAAAGTACACATGCGTGTAACCGCCCTCACAATCAAGATATGTAGCATTTCCACTACCCCAAAAAGTCTCTCATGCCCCTTTGCCTCTGGTTTCTGGGGCCACCACGCACTCAGCCCCAGGCAGTCGCCTGTCTGCTTCCCGTTACTGCGTTCTGTCTGTTCTGGAATTTCACATCGATGGGACCACACAACACACGCTCTTTCGTGTCCAGCAGCTGGCGCTCAGCACACTGTGGCTGAGGTGGATCACGGTTGAATCCTGATGCAGTAATCCATCGTGCAACACGACAGAATGTGTTCACCTCTTCACGCACGTCTCTGTTGCTCCCGGTTTCTGCACCTTCACTTTTGAACAATACTTTCACTGGGCATACGTGTCTGGGTTGGAAGCATTTTCCTTTCAGCACCTTATAGATGTCATTCCAGCCTTTCCAGGTGGCTGAGGTAATAGTGGACACCTAGATCTGAATGGCTCCACACAGCCTCAAAAATAATGTGCAGAAAAATAAGAAGAAATAAAACATCTTCCACATAACAAAAAGGCAAACAACACTACGACCTGCAAGGTACCTCCTGGCGGAAAAGTAACAACCAGATTGCAGTGGAGGTGTCTCTCGAGCTTCCACTGCAAGTCCTTGTGGAAATCTAGTGGGATTTGGGGAAAAAAGCACAGAAAAGGATAAAGGAAAACAGAAGACTAAAATGTACCTAAAAACATTCCTGAAAATAGCAAGTCGATCCTAAATGTAAATATTCTAAAAATTATCCTGTCAGATGAATACACTGATTCCAGAGAAGTTTCTTAAATTCAGTGGGATTCAGAAAGGCTTTGTTTCTGGGAAAGAAGAGGGTAAAAATTGAGAGAAAGTCATCTATTGGAAATTGGGTGGTGGAAAGAAAAAGGAAAAAACAAGAGAGGCAATTTAGAATCCTGCAGGACAAAATAGATCCCAAACATCAGAGGCCACACAGTGCTTCCATCCGTCACCCTAAGACTCCGTTATAGAAGCTGTGTTTTGCTCTGGTGGCAGAAGTTGCTCTTGAAGTATAAAACTTATCCTCCAAACCAACACAATATGGATAGATATAAACAGTCTTGATCTACATAAAGCAAATACAAGAATAAACAGAAAATTTAAATCAAAGTATTTAAGCTGATGAACCCACCCACCAAAAAATTAAATGCAGAATACAACTAATACAACACTCCAAAGTAAACTAAATATCCTCACAGAAGCATTTGAGGATATCAGAGATTCAGAAATTAAATGTAAAAGAATAAAAACAGACAGAAATCAAACGAGAATTTATTGAACTCAGAGAAAGATAGAAGAGAAAGATACCATCATATCAGAAATTGAAGGCCAACTTACAAATGCCCCAGAGAGAAAGTATTTAAACAGAAATTTATTAAAAGTCATAAAATAAAGTCAGAATAACTAGGAGAATAAAAATATAAGAAAGAAAGAAGTAAAAAGGGTCAGAAACAGTGTTTGAAATGGAGGACAAGCAAGAAAACAAAATATATATAATTGGAGTTCCCAAAAAAAGAAAAACAAAACAATGGATCGCAGCTAATATTTAAACCTATAGTCTATGGACACTTTCCAGAAATAAAAGGAGACATAAGTCTACATTTTTCAAGGGCTTACAGGGACCAGAGAAAATTGACCTGGAATGATCAACTTAGCCAGGCAAAAACATTAAGCTTGTAAAGCTAAAAGCAAACAAACAAAAACACTCTCCAGGAAAAATATGAAAATAACCTACAAGGGCAAGAAAATTAGTCTGTTGCCAGACACCTCAAGGCAACAATGGGGCAAAATTTTCAATAAATTTGAGGAAAAACTATGTGAAGCAAGGATTTTATGTCCAGCCAGAAGCCCAGTTGCCCGGCCCTAGGACAGCAATTTTGATCCTGTAAGAACACAAGGACCACTGTTCTCATGAGCCCGTCTTCAGGAATCTACTGGAAGATGGACTTGATCCAACCAGGAAATGACTGAAGAAACTCGGGAAAAAAGACTGATGATGATAATTTAATATTTAATTGAATATTTTAGACTAAAATAATAGAGGTGGGGATGGCAGTGGAAGAATAGTGTATAAGTATTGCATATTTTGACAAAATGGAAATAATACAACTGAAAAGGGAGATAAAACAAAAAGAGAAAAAAATAAGCCTATTGATTGTGGTATAGAGTACAGGTGACTGTCAAGGACACCACCAAAACTGACAAAAAAAAAAAAATCAGGCAGTAAAATACTAAATAAGAACACAGAAATCTAAGGGATTTAAAAATGTGTGAGTACAAAGGTCCATGACAAAAAAAACACAACCAATGTAAATGCCAGAGAGACAGAAATAAGTAAAATTGTAGAGAAAACATATCACAGAAGGAAAGGAAATAGCAAATATGCATGAAGAACTCTAACAACCATAACATGAAATAATATAATTGCAGTCAGACCCAATACACGGCCATATAAATACATGTGAATGAGTTTAACTGACCTATTAAAAGAAAGTTATTTCCAATTTGTTTCAGAAAGTAAGATTTAACTATGCTGCATGCACAAGACACATCTGAAAACAAAGTGATTCAGAAAACCTAAATTACAAAGACAGACTGAGCTCTACCAGGCACTTAAAAACAATAGGAAAGCAGAGGTTCTGATCGTGAGTGAGAAACGTTCCAAAGAAGGGCGTGTTTTAATGCTAGAAACACACTTCACAATAAAGCCCTAGCAGTCTATGCCAAAAATAACGTAGTAAACACCTCCATAAAGCAGAAAATATAGAGGTGGACCAAAATAAGTAAGGAGGGAAAAGACATTAGCAACATAAGCAGTGAGATAAATTGAAGTCAACTATTTGAAAGTCACTCCTTAGCACACATGGAATTTCCATTGGAACTGACCATTTATTATGTCACAAAGAATGTATCAATACAGTTCACAAAGAAGACAATTGCAAATAGTCTTTTCTGGTCACAATGCAGTAAAACTAGAAACTAACACCTAAACTACATATCAAAAATTTAATTCAGCCTGGAAACTTAAAAAAACAAAACCTTCAATTAACCAACTCTTAGATGATAGAGGAAATGCAGATTGAAATTACAGAATTTCTATAAAAAATTATAATGGTTATGGAATTCATTGAAAGTGGTAATCAGAGGAAACCCTATAGCCTTAAGTGCCTATGTCAATATAAACAAAAACAAACAACAAAGCTAGAAAAAGAACAAAAAGTAATCCCAAATAAAGCACTAAAAAGAAAACAGAAAATAAAAGCAGAAATTGATGTAGTAGAGAATAGAAAAATAGTAGATCTAATTAATAATCAAAGCCCGGGTTCTTTTCATAAAAAATATCAAAGTAGATACACAACTAGCTACCTTGGTTAGAAAAAGGAAGAAGAAAGCAGAAATATATCTATATATATATATATATATATATTAAAAAAAGACAAGTGTGTAATAACCAATCATCTCAAAAATAAAAATTAAGAACTCTCATAGGAGATTATTTGCAGAACTCTATGCAAATACACTTGAAAATCTAGATGAAAGGATGATTTCCTATGAAAAGAGAGTTCTCCAAAATAGACCCTATTAGAAGTAGAAAGTTTAAACAGAATAATTTTTTAGAAGTTAGAAAGATATTGAAGAACTCCCCACAAAAAATATGAGGTCCTGATAATTTCACAAGGAGATTATACTAAAACTTCAAAGATTAGATATTCCCAAGGCTACATAAATTTCTCTGTGCATAAAAAAGTGAAAAAAAAATTCTTTTTATGAAGCAAATGAAGTATTTACACTTACACCTGATAAAGACAATACAAAATAATCTACTCAATATTAGAGGAAAGCTAAGTAAAATCACACTGAAAGACCGTATCTCACTCATCAGATTTTCAAAATGAAAAGTTAGCCAAAACTTTCCGATGGTGGGCTGTGAGGAAACGGGCATTTGCATACATTGCTGGTAGGAAGGATATTGACATGCCCTTAGGTAGGGTAAATTGGCAATACAGTCATGCCCCACATAACGATGTTTCTGTCCACGATAGACTGCATATACGAGGGTGGTCCCATAAGATTAGGACTGTATCGCCTATGTGTGTAGTAGGCTATACCACCCAGGTTTGTGTAAATACACTATATGATATTCACACAACATCAAGTTGCCTAACAATGCATTTCTCAGGAAGTATCCCCATCGTTAAGCGACCCATGACCCTAAAAAACTATGTGTACTTATCTTTGACCCAGCAATCCTACTCCCATGAATTTACCCTGAAGTTGCCTCTTCAACAATACAAAAATGTTATTCGTTGCAGAATTGTTCGTGATTGCAAAATAATGATAATATCCTAAACCAAGAGCAATCAACCTAAGTCCCACCTGCCAGCTGCCAGCTTTTGTACACTGTTTTACTGGAACACAGTCATGCCTATTCATTTATGTATTATCTCTGGCTGCTTTGAACTACAGAGGAGGAGTTGAGTAAAAGCAGCAGAGACCCTATAACCTGCAAACCTCAAATACTGACCATCTGGCCCTTTAAGTAAAAGCCAGCCTTCCTCTGTCAAAAATGACGAGAAATAGGAGATTGCTTGCTTAGGTTACTGGGCAGCCACACATTGTGCTGATATAAAAAAGATTACAGAATATTCCTATTAACTGATATTAACTGGATGTATCGTTAGTGAAACTACAAAGGGTAGAAGGGTATACAGTGTGTAAAAACAAGAATTTAGAATATTTATTGGTTTATTTTTGCAAAAATAAACACAGGAAAAGTCAACCAGAAAGTACTGAGGTTGGTCACCTACAGGGCATGTGTGGCAGAGGGCAGAGGGTTGGGGGAAGACACTGCTTTGAGAATTACTTTCTGTACAGCTTTGAATTTTGGAAACGTGTTAAGATTTTGCATCCTCAAAATCTCTGCATTCTGTTGAATAACACAAACAAGCTGAAGAGGGAATTAACTAAACCAAGAAACTTCGAACAAGATAATTTGACAGCGTAGCCTGATTATAAAGACCAAGAGAATAAAAGACTATAAACAAATACTCAACTCTACCTAGAAGGCTTGTTTCCTCAGTGGTGTAGTCTTCACATCTGCAAACACTGCCCCAGATGCCAGGACCCTGTGGGTGAGTGAAGACACTGAGGGCAATGGGGGAGGCTCCTCATGTGGAGGGGGATTACATATATGGAAAGAGAAACTAGGTCACCCTTGGTATCTTTGAATTGGAACTGGAAGTGTGAATATCCATGACTGGCTGTTATCATCCACTTACAAGAACACAATATCATTTCCTTGCCATTCCTGTCAAGAAATGCAAAACTTGAATCTAATCACGAGAAACATCAGACAAACCCACACGGAGGGACGCTTCATAAAATAACGTTTCCTTACTCTTTCAAGACATCAAAGCTAGGAAACAGAAAACTGAGGAGCTTACCTAGATTAAGAGGCACCTAAATGAATCTGGCTTGGATCTTAGACTGCAAAAAATAAAATAAAATAAATAGAAACGACATTATTGGGACAACTGAAGAACTTTGAATAATGATTTTGGATCAGATGATGATGTATCAAGGGAAAATTTTCTAATTTTGAAAATTTTACTGTCATTAGGTAACAGAATGCCCTTATTCTAAGGCCATACACACTGAAAAGTTTAGGGATGCAGGGGCACTGTGTCCGCAGCTTTCTTCTAATGAGAAGTACATATGTATATTACTTGAGTTACACATAATCACTGAGAGAGAGAAGATGAACAGATGATAAATGGATGGAGACGTGGAAATACTTGGTGAGTTGGGGTAAAATGCAGATAGGGATAGCTTATTATTCTTACACTTTTCCTAATTTTGAAATTATGTCTAAATAAAAAGTCTCCCCAAATGATATTATTCCACAGTCTTCTGGATGCCATTTCCACTGAAAAGTCGGCTTTTCGTCCTAACGCTGCTCCCTGAATGCAGTAACTCTTTTTGCCCCTCTGGCTGCTTTTCAGATTTTCTCATCTTTGCTTTCCAGCAACTTGAGAATACTTTCTTTGTATTTATCCAGCTTTGGGTTTGGAGAGGGTCTTAAATCTGTGACATGGTATCTTTAAGTAGATTTGGACATCTGTTATGGACTGAATTGTGTTCCCCCAAAATTCGTATGTTGAAGCCCTAACCACCAATGTGACTGTATTTGGGATATGGCCTTTAAGGAGGTCATGAAGGTTAAATGAGGTCATGGGGTGGGGCCGTGATCCAGTAAGACTGGTGACCTTATAAGAAGAAGAAAAGACACCAGAGAGCTCTCTTTCTCCACCTGTGCACAGAGAAAAGACCACTCAAGGACACAGAGAGGAGGTGCCCTGTGCAAATCAAGGAGAGAGTTGTCACCAGAAAACAGCCCTGCTGGCACCTTCACCTTGGAATTCCAGGCTCCAGAACTGTGAGCAGATAAATTTCTGTTGTTTAAGCCGCCCAGTCTGTGGTATTTTGTTATGGCAGCCAGAGCTGACTGATATAGCACCGGTTTGAGGAAACCTACAGCCGGCATTTTTAAAATGTTACTTCAGATTTATTCTCTCTCTGCTTTCTTTCTAGGATTCTGATATATATAAAGTAAACCTTTTTGCTATGCCCCATATGTTTCTTACACTTTTTCTTTGCCTTTTTAATTCTTTTTCCTCTATGTGCATCATCTGGAATACTTCCAAACCAATTATCACCTGGATCACTAACTCTTTATTCTGATGTGTCTAATCTATTAAACTCATTTGTTAAATTATTCATTTAATTTATGGTTATTTTAGCTCCAGAATTTCTGCTTAGTTTTATAATGGATGCTAGGTGTCAGATAAAAGTTTCCATCCTTTTCTCTATATTCTTAATTATATTAATCGTAGCTATTTTAAAGTTCATGTCTGGTAACTCCAAAATCTGAATCATCTGTGGGTCTCTTTCTAACATCTATTGTTTTTCTTTGTTCCTAGTTACTCAGTACTGATTTTTAGCAGGGCTTGTAATATTTTATTGGATATCAGACTTTCCAGCTTTGCAAATAAAAGGAAATTTTAGAGGCTGTGGATGATGTTTTTTTCCTCCAAAAATGTTATGTTCTGGCATGCAAGTTAGGGTATCATCAGAGCACACTGGCCCTGCCAAAGATTGGTTTTAGGATTTGTTACGGCCGACCTGTATCAATCTTTCTGTTACGGTTAGGATGTGGTCCTTACTACCTGGATGTGGCTCTTCTGAGCTCTCAGTTGAGTCTGTGGTGTTTACCAAAGCCCTTCACCTTGGCAGGATTTGAATTTCTGCCTCTTCTGCATCCTGTGACTGCTGAAAACATCTTTTCAGTGTTTTGACCTGTCAGTCACTATTTTCTCTCATTTCTAGAGTTCTTGCCCTGCATATAGGCAGTTTAGGAGTTAGCCAACAACTTACAAGAAAGTTGCTTACAGATGTTCAAGCTCATTTCTCTCTGGGGTCCCTTCTCTCTGGAATTTAGACCCTTAATTTTCAGCCACTTTGTTCTCCTTGAACTCTGATTATGTCTCCTCAGCCTAGGAAAGCTTTTGCATAATGCTTGGGCTCTCCCTAGCCCCCTATCCCTCCCCCACTCCAATCCTTTGAAACAGAATGCATCCTCAGGGAAAATATCAAGATAATTGTGAAGCTCACCTCTCCTTCTTCCGTCCTCCCAAGGGTCATAGTTCTCAAGTCCTGCCTGCATTAATTATTCCTCATCTCTCCATACCAATTAAGTGCGCATGCATACACACACACACACTTTTATAACTGTTTACAGCAGGAGGATTGTTTTTGATTTTATTTATTCATTTCTTTTGTGAGGAAGATCAGCCCTGAGCTAACATCCATGCCAATCCACCTCTTTTTGCTAAGGAAGATTGGTCCTGAGCTAACATCTGTGCCTATCTTCCTCCACTTTCTGTGAGATGCCGCCACTGCATGGCCAGACTAGTGGTGCGTCAGTATGCGCCTGGGATCCAACCCAGGCCGCTAGCAGCGGAGCGCGTGCGCTTAACTGCTACACCGCAGGGCCAGCTCCTCTTTTTTTTTTTTAATGTTTCTTTTTTTTCTTTTTTTTTTTCTTCTTTTGTGAGGAAGATCAGCTCTGAGCTAACATCCATGCCAATCCTCCTCTTTTTCTCTGAGGAAGACTACCCCTGGGCTAACATCAGTGCCCATCTTCCTCTACTTTATATGGGACACCGCCACAGCATGGCTTGAGAAGCAGAGCATCGGTGCATGCCGGGGATCCTAACCCGGGCCGCCAGCAGTGGAGTGCATGCATTTAACTGCTACACCACGGGGCCGGCCCCAGGAGGATTATTATAGCATATCTGCACGGCCAAAACTGAAGTACCAGATCTTTTCTGAAGTTTATGTAAATGAGGGACCAGAAAAATAATATCTGATATTGAAAATAACCCCAGAAATTTTGAAACAATTAGTAAATCTGAGTAAAGATAGCATTCTAAATAAAACTACAACTAGCAAAATTATTTGATCAGTAAAGCCAGATAACAATACTAGAATCTTGTAGAGCTACTTATGTTCAAATTTAAAAAAATAAAACCTGTTTAAAATATTTTATTAGCTTCATTAAAGCAAGATCCAGTGTCATAAATTCATTGTTAAAATATAAGGACTGGATAAATAAATTAAAATCATCTTCCAGCTCATCCAATTATTTTAAACACATGTGGTACATTTGATTGAAATCTGGAATTTCATCTCAAATTATTAGAATTAAAATTATTTGCTTGCATAAATGATAGTTGATTTTTATTATACTAAAGGCATATAAATCCACAAGCCAAAAAATGATCAGGATAAAGATCATTCTGAAGAGTTCAGAGGAGTCAGGCACAAACCTGTGAAACTTTAGTAAGAGATAGAGGTGGCACAGGGTTGTGTCTGAGTCGGATGGCCTGGGTTCAAAGCTGGTAGCTTTGTTCAAGCCTCGATGTGCACATCTGCAGTAACAGCACCTTCCTCCTGGGGTTGCCCTGAGACTAAACGGGTCAACACAGCAGAAGCTGCTGCAACAGTGTCTGGCACACAGCAGCACTAGATACTTGTTGGTTCTGATTCAGAGACGGTTGCTTCCAGGGCGCCCCGGTCTCACCTGCTGGCAACCCTCAGGATGGCATTAAAGGGAACTTGAAGAGCACAACCTTCCCTGCCTTGGACGTCCCTCTGAAGGACGCAGCGTGTCTGAAAGTGCTGCTCCTCTTTTCCACCACAGCAGGCTTAAGATGACATGTGCTCCCTGCTCCAGGCCCCCGCCACCCCCAGAAAATGGGGAGCCCTCCCCTAGGAGTAGGAGGGCAGAGCCAGTCCTGTCTCTCCTGGGGGTGAGACAGGGAGCATGCCATATTGTCACCTTGGAGGGACGATGCAGGAAGCAGCCACTGCCTGGCAATGAATTGTGACACAGAAAGGACTCAGCATAACTACATGCTTGTGACCGAATGACACCAACCCTGTGACTCTGGAGCCTTTTCCATGGAAACAGGACATTGGAGATGAGAACTCGGCCCACCTCCGCCATTGCCTCGCTTTGTGACCTGGGACCCATCAGCTGGCCTCCCTGGGGCCCTGTGTCTCATCACTGGAGTAAGGCACTTGGACTCGAATCTCAAGGTACTCTCTGGGTACCTGACTCTAACATTCCAGGACGCTAAAGTGGACCAGTTAAACCGCCACCCAGCTCCATCTGAGTATGCTGCAAGATAGTCGGCTATTTAATGACAAGAATGTTTTCCTTCATTTTAGAAGATGTTAACTTGCTCACCTGCTGTTATGGGCTGAATTGTGTTCCCCTAAAACTCATATGTTTAAGTCCTAACCCCCAGTACTGCAGGATGTGAATGTATTTGGGGAAAGTGCCTCTAAAAAGGTAATTAAGGTAAAATGAGTTCATTAGGTGGGCCCTTATCCAATCTCACTGGTGTCCTTTTGAGAAGAGATTGGGACGCAGACACACACAGAGAGAAGACCATGTGAGGACACAGGGAGAAGGCCGCCATCTACAAGCCAGAGACACCTCAGCAGAAACCAACTCTGCCTGCCGACACCTTGATCCTGGACTTCCAGCATCCAGAACCGTGAGAAAATAAATTTCTGTTGCTTAAGCCCTAGTCTGTGGTATCTAGTTATGGCAGCTCTACCAGACTAATTCCTCTGCTGATCACTGATGTGCTGTTTCTTCGTGACCCAACTTTGGTTTTTTTTTTAGCTTTATTGAGGTATGATTTATAAATAAAAATGTATCTATTTAAGGTGTACAGCATGGTGTTTTGATGTACATACACACTGGGAAATGATTCCCACAATGACATTAACCAACACATCCATCATTCACATAGTTACCTTTGTGTGTGTGTAGTGAGATCTACTCCCTTAGCAGATTTTAAGTATACAACACACTGTTAATAATGATAGACACCATGCTGTACATTACATCTCTAGAACTTATTCAACTTATAACTGGAAGTTTGTAACCTTTGACCAACATCGCCTCGTTTCCCCCACTCCCAGGCCCTGGCAACTACTGTTCTTCCCTGTTTCTCTAAGTTCAACTTTTTTTGATTCCACATGTAACTGAGATCATGCAGTATTTGTCTTTCTTTACCTGGCTTATTTCACTTAGAATAATATCCTCCAAGTTCACCCACATTATCTCAGATGATAGGATCTCCTTATTTTTATAATGGATTAAAGACTTAAATGTAAGACCTGAAATTCTCAAACTCCTAAAAGAAAATACAAGGAAGAAGCTCCTTGACATTGTTCTTGACAATGATATTTTGGATTTGACACCAAAAGCAAAGGCAATAAAAGCAAATATAACCAAGCGAGACTACATCAAACTAAAAAACTTCTGCACAGCAAAGAAAACCATCAATAAAATGAAAAGGCAACCTATGGAATGGGAGAAAATATGTATAAATCACATATCTGATAAGAGATTAATATCCAAAATATATAAGCAACTCATACAACTCAATAGCAAAAAAACACATAAACCAATTAAAAATGAGTCAAGGATCTGAATAGACGTTTTCCCAAAGAAGACACACAAACATGACCCAGTTTTAAATGCTCTAGGTGTGCACCTCAATTACCAATGCACTGTGACCAGTAAGTGAATCCTAGGCACCAGTCCTTTTGCTATCCCCTCTCCACTACACCGTACCCTTGCGTGTAAAGTGGAGCTAATAAACGTCAAGGTTGTCGTGAAGATTAGAAACATGTACACAAGTGCCTTGGGTACCAGAGATGCAGCAGACAGTCAGTGAGATGCGGTCATCATCATCCTTGGAATGGAGGGATGCCGGGGATGCTCTTATTGCCAATGTTTCCCATTATTGGAATACTGCACATACTTTTTGACTTGTCAATTTTCTTTAAAAAAATTAAAATATAGAAATAGTTCGAGGAAAACTCTATGCATCCCGCACAGCCAGCTAAATCAGGTCTGAGGCTTGCTGCTTGAAGGTGTATGCTGTAAGCCTAGTCTCTCTGCAAATGATAATCTGTCTTAAAATCATCATCAACTTCAGATCTGTAAATTGCAAGTTGTAATGATGAGCATGACCCATGAGAGCCTCTCCCAGGGGGCATTTCCTTGTACAAGTCTTGGATTGATCCACAGCTTTGGATTTTGGGAAAATAAGTCAAGCAATTCCAAGGGGCCTGTCAGCTCTGCGCCAGCTTTCAGTGGGTTCTGAAAGATGCTTTGATCTAATTTATGAAAAGAAGTGCTGCCGGCTTGAGGAATGGAAACAGACAAACACCCAAGCAAGAGGGCGCCCGTAAATCACCAGCGGAGCCGCAGCATCTCCCGTGCCCTCCCGGATGCTGGACGGAGGCTGTTAATCCGGCCGTGCAGCCACTCAACCTCAAGAACGTTCAGGTGAACCTGGCGGGTCCCAAAACCTAGGGCCTTGGCTGTTCTATCAAGTTCCCTTCCTGAACTTATTTCTGTAAAAAGACTGGCATTTTAGTTTGAAAAGTGAACAATGGAGCATTGATTGCCATAGAACCTCTTAATTTTCTTGTAAAAATTATGACATGGATACAAGAATTTGTTAGCCTTAGAGTTATTCTGGAAGTTAATGCAATGTATAGAAGGATTTTTAAAATGTCTTTTCCAATTTAAATGTCAGAAATGGAGAATGTTATAAAATACATGTTAGTTTGTGTCAAAGGAAATACTGAAATTGTTTCCTTGTCTGAGAACGAATCCAGGGCTTGCTAATTTGTCTGATACACTGGGAATGGCTGTTTTAAAGCTAGCTTTACAATTATCAGAAGAACAGAGTATGGCAGGTGTCCTGTGGACCATCCTGTGTAAAGCCTGCCTCAGGCCCTGCTGCCACCTGGCGGTGCCCTTGAAGCCAGCCTTGGGGTTAGAACCTCCTTCTCTGGCCTGGGAATTCCAGTCCTAGTATGTCATGCGGTACAAACCCCTGGGTCATGAAGGGTTGTCCAGGGGTAGTGGATCCTGAATCTCAGGATGCGGGGGAGCTCAAGTCTTGAGTCAGAAGAAACAATTGAATGCCAGATCTGACTCCTCAGGGAGCATCTCCCTGACCCTGACAAATAGCCACCAATGCCTCCTCTCGGGAGATGGTGAGGGGTAAGGGAGGAGAGGTGTGGGAGGCACCCAGCACATGTTCCCTTATGGCGAGCACTTCATCAGGGAGTTCTGCTGCACACTGAAGTGGCAGACTTTCCAACTGGCCTGAGGGTATGGAGGTCCCGTGTCTTCTGCTACCTCTCAGGTCATGCTGTTCCCTGAGCCTCACCTGTGATCATGTCCAAGAGACATTGTGCTTACATACTTTCTGCAGGCTTCCTCCTCCTGGACTAGGTGTGCTCTTGTTCATTCAGGCTTCTGTACAAGGATGAAGGGCGAGAGGATGGACCTCTGTTCAGACATCATGTGTGATGTTCACTTTCCTCCAGTAAGTTGAAAGTCTTCTGGAAACCAAATCTGGACCTGGTTACATCTCTGCTGTAGGATTTCTCCTGATCCTCTTTAGAGGCAGTTCAGCACGGACCTGTTTACTGTGCACTGCTCACTAGCGGGTAGCTACAATTGTTTTACTTCACTTGTAAGGACGGTAGTGAAAAATTAACATGTCCTGAGCTAGATCTCTTACTAGAGAACAAACAATATTAATTAAAGACAAGTCATGAGTGATCGGACATATTTACTCAGTGACAGAGAAGTTCCCAACAACACGACTGAAGAATTCCTCACTGGTGCCATTGGAGACACAAGGATGCTGAAGACCAGCCGTGCCCGCAGGAGCCTGTGGTCTAAGAGGCTCGTGTGGGGTGACTGCGGGGATAACATTTTTTAAACATGAAATTAAGATCTCTTTATTGCCCATAACTTCCTACCAGTCTTGGATTGCCCATGGCAAATGCGTTCATTGATTCAGGGGAAGACAACCACTACCTAGAACAAAATAGTCATGTCTAAGTGTTAAGAGCATTTCTTAAAATCAAGAATGACATAGCTCAGAAAATGAATACTTTTTTTTTTAATTAATAAACTTTATTTTTTAGAGCAGTTTTAGGTTCACAGCAAAACTGAGTAGAAGGTTCAGAGAGTTCCCTGCCCGCTGCTCCCACTCATGCACAGCCTCCCCCATTGTCAACATCCCCCACCAGACGGTACATCTGTTATAATCAAGGAACCCACATGGACACGTCATCATCACACGTGGTCCATAGTTTACATGAAGGTTCACTCTCGGTCTTGTATGTCCTATGGGTTTGGACAAAGGTATGATGGCATGTATCCACCATCACTTTTGATTTTTAGAAACCAAGCTTTATTGAGAGGGAAATGTTTCTAGGAATTCCTGGAGCTACGTGACCCAGAACAAGGATGCCCTGATGTATAAAGGCATGGAAAAGGGCATTGTGGAGTTTTCACAGAGAATCCTGGAGTGGGAAGGGCATAACATAAGGGCCCATATCTTGGCACACAGAGAAGGGAAGCCTTTCCTAGATCTGAGGGTGGGGAGGAAGAGGATGGTGCTGTGGGCAGAATAACCACCCCCCAAAGATGTCCATCCTTGATCCCCAAAACCTGTGAAAGTGACTTCATATGGCAAATGGGACTTTGCAAATGGGATTAAGACTAAGAATCTTAAAATAGGGAGATTATCGGGGCCAACCCGGTGGCACAAGTGGTTAAGTGCGCTCGCTCCACTCCGGTGGCCTGGGGTTCACCAGTCCAGATCCCGGGCACACACCGAGGCACTGCTTGGCAAGCCATGCTGTGGCAGTGTCCCATATAAAGTGGAGGAAGATGGGCACGGATGTTAGCCCAGGGCCAGTCTTCCTCAGCAAAAAGAGGAGGATTGGCAGATGTTAGCTCAGGGCCAATATTCCTCACAAAAAAAATAAATAAATAAAAATAGGGAGATTATCCTGGGTTATCCAGATGGGCCCCAGCTCAAAGAACCAGAGAGAAGGCTGCGTGAGAGGGACCTTGTCCAACGTTGCTGGCGGTGAAGGTAGAGGAAGGGACCATGGGCCCAGGAATGTGGCTGGCCTCCAAAAGCTGGAAAAGACAAGGAAATTGTCCTTCCCCAGAGCCTCCAGAAAACATGCAGCCCTCATGACTCCTTGATTTTAGCCCAGTGAGACCCGTGTTGGACATCTGATGTCCAGAACAGGAAGGTGATAAATGTCTGCTGTTTTAAGCCACCCAGTTTATGGTAATTTGTTACAGGGGCCCTGGGAGACTCATACATATATGGTCACAGGTTCCCACTGTCCCTTCTTTGACCTCGAAGTCCAAATCCCAGGTGGGGGTTGGGATAGAAGGTGTGGTGGGTAGAACCACCCAGATACGTTGACAGACACGAGTCCACCCACAGTGTGACTCTGAGCCCCCAGCAGCTACACAAACTATTCCACACCCACTGAGAACTGTGCCCAGCTTCCAAGAGTTGCATGATCAACACCTGATCACCAAAAGGACCTTTCCATCCACTGCTAGCCGGCCAGACCTGCACGCATGGCCCTGCTTGCTCCTGGCACCTTCGCTTTTTCCTCTATATCTACCCCTTAGCTCTTCCTCAGGGATGAGCACTAGTGAGGAAAATAGAGCCAGGCGGGGGCACTAGGGATTCCAAAGAGGGGGCACAGGTGCACGAGGCCTCACTGAAAGTGACTCTGGAGCAGACGAGAGAATGAAGTGAGAGATGGAGCCCTGCAGCCTCCAGGGAGGTTAAGTGCAAAGGCTCTGGGTTAGGGATGTTCTTGGAATGTTCAAGAAAGAGGCAGATGTGCTCTTGTATACACAGCTACAACCCTAGAGTCCTGAAAGGTGCCTGACACCTCGCAGGCGATAATAAACGTGTTGAACGAGTAGACGGAGTCTTAGACACTCAGTAAACATGCGTTGAATGGAACGAATGTGCACTGCCTCCCAGACACTGAAATTATTAAAAGAACGGCCAGTCCTTTCCTGGAGGCCTCAGAGCCCTGGGGAAGCAGCAACACAGACATGGAAGAGACTCAAGTACAATAAGAAAGCAAGCCCAGAGATAGCAAGCCTGCTTCCCAGGGTCACGCACAGAAATACGGAGCAGGTATCTCAATGAAGAGACCTGCCACAGTCCCGAAATTTCTCAAAGCAAATGGCAATTATTGTGAATACATGAAGATAAGATCTCGTTAGTCTTTCCGCCGAGGAATCCAAAAATGAATTGTGCTCCCCGCGTGGAGCTGGGAAATAACGTCGTTAGCCATCTGGGCTCCGGACACATCTCTGCGCCACAGGAGCGTCAGCCCGGCGCCCAGCAGAGGCCTGGGGACGAAGGGCCAGGCTCCCCGGCTGGTCAGCGCTGACCTGCGGCGACATGGAGTTTCCTCGGCCTATTTGGAAATACACAGTTCAGAAAAGTAACCTCAGCAGTAGTCACAGATGTCGCCGTCTGATTTCCTCCCATCCCTCACCTTGGAAATAGCTTCCTGCCATTTACTGACCTGTAGAGCCTGACACGAAAGCTTCATTTTCCCTCCAAGACACTTCGTCAAGGAGAGTCGCTCTTGTCTTGTTGCCTCACCGCGTTTCAGGATCAGGAGGTTATTTTCAAGCGTATAACTAGAGTTCTTCCAGGCCCTTCCTCTCCCACCTCCCGCCCAGGTAGGCTTAAAACACACTTTTTTTTATTGAGGTAAAATTGGTACATAGCGTTTGAAGTTCCAGGTGAACAACAATAATTCGACATCTGTACACACCACAAAGTGATCACCACCAACTGTCTAGTTACCATCCATCCTGCTGCAGTCGACCCCTTCCACACTCCCCCAACCTCCTTCCCACCTGCTAACCACCAGTCTGTTTTCTGAATCTATGAGTTCATTTCTATTTTTTTTCTGTTTATTCTTTTGTTAAGTGAAGTAAGTCAGACAGAGAAAGAGGAACAACATATGATTTCTCTTATATGTGGAATTTAAATATACTTTTTAAAGAAAAATAAAGTAACAAAGAGCTGCTGGTGTCTTTGCATAGGTTATTGGTGAACACACACAAAAACGGAAGTGAGAAAAATGCTATCATCTCCAGGCTGTGGGGGTAAATCTCGTTTACCAGGGATTACTTTCACCCGACGGGGCATGGTTCGTGGATAGTGATGGTCGCTGGTGCCGTCAGTGCAGACATGCGGATGGAGCCACACACACCGCCAGTCTCCTCATGGCGGGGGAGACCTGCCACAGAGCCTCAAGGTCAGGTCCTGGGAGGGCCATCAGATAGTAGCTGCTGCCTAAAACCTGTGTATTCGTGTCCTGGGGCTGCCACTGTAACAAATTACCTCAAACTGGGGAACCTCAAACAGCAGACATGTCCTTTCTCACAGATCTGGAGGCCAGAAGTCTGAAACCAAGGTGTGAGCAGGGCTGCGTGCTCCCCAGGGCTCTAGGAGGGATCCTCCTGCCCCTTCCAGCTCCTGGTCATTCCAGGAGTTTCCTTGGCTTGTGGCCACGTCACTCTAATCCCTGCCTCTGTCCTCACGTGGCCTTATCTCTGTGTCTGCATCATCTTCTCTTCTGCCTCCTGTAAGGATGCTTCTCACTGGATTCAGGGCCACCCTAATCCAGGATGATCTCATCCAGAGATCCTTAACTAATTTCATCAGCAAAGACCCTTTTTCCAAATAGGGTCATGTTCATAAGATCCGGCAGTTAGGACATGTACATGTCTTTTGGAGGACCACTGTTCAACCCACGAGACCATGTGACTGCCCTAGTATCTTATACTTAAAGATTTGAGCCACCACACTCCTAGAGTCACCACTATTGAAAGAGTGGCGTTGATCCTTCGAGCTGGGCACTTTCTCAGGCACCTTGGAGGGGGGAACTCAAGCTTCTAGTCACATCCAAAGATAGATGATGGAGAAGAACCAGGGCAGGAATTTGAATGGCGTCCAGGAGGTCCACGCAGGAGCCCCAAGGGCCTCCCCTGGCAAGGACAGACCAGCAGAGGGGCTGCAAGCAGGCTCAGGGAGGCGAAGCCCTCCGTCCTGCCGGGGGAGTTGGTGGATGAGCCCTCCAGCCCCCTTGCCCCTCGGTGGGAAAACTGAGGCATATTTCATACCAGAAGGGGGCAAACTATAGCCTGTGGAGTGAATTTGGCCCCTCCACCTGTTTATTTAAATAAAGTTTTATTGAAACACAGTCACACCTATTCCCTTAGGCATGGTCTCTGGCTGCTTTCACGCTACAAGAGAATTGAGTAGTTGCCATCAAGATCCTAGAGCCTCCAAGACTAAAGGATGAACTATCTGGTAGTTTACGGAAAATGTTTCCCAGCCCCTGACCCACATTCTAGAATCTTTCGGGGTCCAGCAGTCCTACCCAACCTGTCCACTGCGGTACACGGGTCAGCAGCCCGCATGTGCTGACCTCTTGTTGACTTCCCCACTCTCCCCGATGACCCCGGGATACCCTTCCAAACTAACTGCATGCACCCACCAGCGCCTCAGGGACTGCTTCCAGGGGAACCTGAAGGATCCCTGAGAGGTTAGGATGTTGGGGGACCTCACAGATGAAAGGTGGCGATGTGGGGGCACCTGTGGAAAGGCCGACCAGGTAGGGGCACAGCAAACGCAGAGCCTTGAGTAGGGTGGGGCTGTCCCTGGAGGCTGGCTGGAGTGGAGGGAATGACCAGGAAGACTGTGTGCAGCGGTCAGAGCCCAGCACTCACGGGCCAGGTATGGTCTGGGGACGAGTCTCCGTGAGAGGCAGGTGACGCATGCGTGTTTGGGGTGTGGCAGTGGTGTGCGGTGTTCCTGCTTGCCCCCTGTACCCACAGTCACAGCAGGCAGGCCCCGTGCCCTCACCCCGCATTGTTTCTCTCAGTGGGACATTACAGGTGACTGCTCACAACCACACTGTTCCACCATTTTTAAGGAAAAAGACAGGGATACAGAGGGTTTTCTCAGCCAATCTCAGCGTGTGATTTGCTCTCTTCCTCACCAGGTGTGGCTTAATTTGCTTCAACGTGTCCTGAGCACAGAGATCCTTTGTTCTTCTCCCTCTGTCCAGGGTCCAGGTCATCGGGAATGGCCAGAGAAGTCGCAGGTGGACGTCTGCCCAGTGGGTGCGAGCATGCGCTCTGCGGCTGTCCTGATCTGCATCTGGGCCCGGGGCCGTCCCCCGCCAGTGGCCATGCAGGTGTCCCTGAAGCTCAGGCTCAATTTCAAGGCTCCAGGAGCCCTGAGGGGCCCTTCTCCAACAAGGAAGGGGGACAGCTGTGTGCCTGGTCCAAAAAATTGACAAAGTGGCCTTGAAATGGGGAGCTCCAGCTTCATGAAATTATCAATTTTCTTGCTGTGCAAATTCAAGCCTTGGGTAGGGCAGCTGCAGTCTTTGTAGACATAGCCTTTCCTTGGGTGAAATTTTAATTTTCCGTCTGCAGAAAAGCACTTTTCAGGTGCTGGAAACAACATGGCAGGGGCAGCGATGCTGGTTTCCAAGCCTGCGGGAGGTGTGCTGTTTCTGCAGAAGTGCTCCCCACCGGAGGGTCTTGGCCAGCTCTGCTCAAAAGCGAAGTCATGATGAGAGCATCAGAGCTCCTTGAGTCCTGAAATTGAGCCTGAGCTGCAGCGACTCGTGCATGGCCACCAGCGGACGGCCCCGGGCCCAGATGTAGATCAGGACGGCCGCAGAGTGCGTGCTCGCACACATGGGGCAGTCATGATGAGAATTTACTTTGAGTTATAAAAGCAACATTTTGATGGGGGGGAAAAACCCTGTAGAATGACACACCTTGTCTGTACTGAGAATAAGTACATTCTCATGGAGCAGAGTTAACACACTCTGCGATTCTCGTGTCACTGAGAGTTCATAATTGTGGCCCGGCTGCCCCGAGGGCGGCTCTCAGCCCCAGCAGGATGCCAGCCTGGTTGGTGAGACACTGACTCGCCTGGGGGACAGCCGCACATGACGCGCAGCCTGGAACAGGGCTGCCAGGGTGATCCTAACCAGTGCTGGCTTGCTGGGGGTGGGGAACGGAGGGGAGACAGCCCTTGCTGTATTCTTTTCAAAGGATGGTTTGCTTTTCTTTCAAATCATTTGAAGACTGTGCTTCTGGGGGAAAATGTAGGTTTGGAGTTATTCCATGTTGAAGATCAATGTTTCTTGGCTTTTTTATCAGCTAATTATCATTCTTCATTTCACATGGAACTGGTGACCTTCTGTTACTAAACCTCTCTCTCAGCTTGTTCTGCACCCAGGTGGGTTTCTCTGTAGCTTCAGACCGGCCCCGCCTGCTCTGTGGAGTGAAGAAAAGGTGCTATCTATAGCAGACCCTGGCGAGACCAGCAGAGCCCTTCTAAGAGACCCCACAGCCGTCGGGAACAGCTGTCTAGAAACAGCTTGTAACAGGCCCCGAGGTCAACTGCTCCAATCGGAGCCTTGTCTCCAACATTAGGAGCCTCTTTGATCCTCTTGATGCTCATCCTTAGAAGTGCCACATGTTATTCATGTGCCTTGTTCCTTGTCTCCCATGATGACACAAATGTTGAAAGTATCAACTTCCAAGTAGAGTAAAAGGGCTCTGTATTCATGTAATGTTAATTAAGGACACCCTGAGTTCATTATTTCAAATTTTTAAGAAAGGAGTCACATTTGTTGTCCTGCACCCAGAGTATTTTGGTGCCTATGGCAGTTGAGTGAAAAGGATGCATAAAAGTGTGCGCGCGTGTGTGTGTGCATGTGTGCACGTGTGTGTGTGTAGGCAGGGTGGCTATCAGTCTTCAGGGATGCATTAGATAGTCCTTTCCTGGGAATGGCTAGAACCTGATCTGATTCACGTCAGCACTATTTTAGAGCTCAGAAGTCTACACTTAGGAACTAACTTATTTCAAAATGGTGACAGCTGTGCCCCACGGGAATGTTACTCCCAGAGGCTGAGAGCTAGGGTGTGCTTAGTCTAGAGAGTGAGTAAACCGTGTGAACATGGGAAGTGTCAAACGGGAGGAGAGGGATGCCACGGCTGGCAATATGCCATACAGTCTCGGAGGCATGTGCAAAATAAATCATGCAGGATTGTTGTGTGCCTGTGTGTGAGTGTGTGTGTGTGTGTGTGTGTCAGGGGCCGGTCTATTAAACCTTCCACCTGGGACCAGGGCTCAGAACTGAACAGGAGGAGCTGTAAGGGAAGAATGATCATCAGAGACAATACTGCTGTCGGTTTCCTAAGAGGGGACCATAGATTTAAACAACAGCATCCACAGAGCGGCGTCGCCAGCACGAGCTCAGAGTTTGGGATCAAAGAGAGCAGGATTTCCATCTTGTCTAGCCAACTTTGCAACCTTAGACATGCCTCTCTTTAAATCTCAGTCTCCTCTGTGAGATGGGAGGACAATGACACCTTTTTCCGAGCTGAGGGTGTGAACAAATAATGCATACGAAATGCTCAGCTCAATGTCTGGTTTAGTATAGATGTTCTAAAAATATTATTATTGGTAACCACTCTCTACTGCTTACTTTTAAGTAGATGTTATTTTGGAACAGTTTTAAATTTACAGAAAAACTGAGCAGATGGTACAGAGCGTTCCCATAGACCCACACCTGGTTTCCCTACCATGAACAACTTAAATTAGGATGGTATATTTGTTATAATTACTAAAGTAACGTTGATACATGATTATTAACTAAAGTGCACAGTTTATTCAGATTTCCCTGATTTATTCACCCAATGCCTTTTTTTCTTCTCCAAGACCCCACCGAGGACGCCATGTTACATTTAGTCTCATGTGTTCTTGGCTCCGTTGGCTGTGACAGTTTCTCGAACTTTCCTTGTTTCTGACAACCTTGATAGTTTTGAAGAGTTTGGTCAGACATTTTGTAGGATGCCCCACTACTGTAATTTGTCTTATTTTTTTATAGTCTGCCTGGGATCGTGAGTTTTGGGGAGAAAGCTCAGAGAGTAAAGGGCTGTTTCCATCATAGCGTATCAAGGATCCGTATTGTCCACGTGACTTATGTGGATGTTGACCTGATCACCTGGCTGAGATGGGTTCGTCAGGTTTCTCAGCTGTGAAGTCACGTTTATTCCATCCTTTCCATTCCGTACACTTTATAAGGAAGTCACCATGCACAGCTCACACTTAACAGGTGGAGAGCTATACTACATAAATTATTTGGAATTATTCTGCATGAAATATTTGTCTCTTCTTCCCATTTATTAATGTAGTGAAGCATTTATTTATATCTGTATGGAATTGTGGATATTCATTTTATACTTTGTATTTGGGGGATTAGAGATGCTGTTAGATTGGCACGTACTGTGTGTAACCGCTTCCAAATGTCTTTGTTGCTGTCTACCCTGCTGTGTGTGGGTCTCCCTAGGAACTCCTTCTTAAATAGAGGCTGTGCCTTTCACTCTTTATTCTAATAATCTCCTGTTATTATCCTGGAGCCCTGTTGATATGGTGGGAAGGGAAGGGGAAAGGGAGGCATTCTATAATCTTATGATTAAATTTAAATCTTTAGTGGGCCTGTGACTCTGGACTTAAACTTCACAAGTTTTTTGTTTGTTTTTTTTTGGCATCCCCCTACCTAGGTCAGACAGGAAGGCTAGAGGGGCCGTACTCCCCCCACCATGGAGTGAGGCTTTATTAAAGTCTGTCCCTGGAGCAGAGCTTTTCTCATGGAGAACACTTGGGCTTATTTCTGAATGATAGCTTTCTGCCCACCACTGCCAAAGCCATGAGGGGATTCTTTTCCTTGGCTCCTCTCTGTGAGAACCTGGTGGGGTAAAGCATGGGGACGCCTAAAACTGTAGCCCCCAGGAGTTTCTCCCTCTCACACCAGTCCACACTCAGCCTCCAGCAACTCATCGAAATCACCATTAAATCTTCCTACCTGCTGTGGGTCAGTTGGCTTCTGTTCCTGGTATGTTGGTCCTGGCTGTGATTCTCTGGATTTACCTGTCTCTCCAGGTGTCAGGTGGAAGACTGCCCTGCAGCCTCAGTTCCTGATGCGTCCAAGAATAGTCATTAATTTTCCATTTGTTCGGCTTTTTCTTGTTGTAAGAGCAGAATGATGACTTCCACACTCTTCATACGTCAGAGTTTAACCTGAAGTGCCCATCTGCTGCTTCGAGTCATTCTCATGGAATGGCACCATTGCTAGGGGCCACGGGGGGCACAGCTCCTTCCACTGTGGGGCCAGGCTCCCGCCTGCTTGGAGTCGCTGTGAGAAGCCTCTGCCAGACCTGGCACGTTTTACAGAAGTGACTGCGGCTGATGACTCATTTCTGCAGGGTGATAGTAATCAGAATCAAATGTTGACAATGCCTTCAGGAGGTGCTTTAGAAAACTCTGCTTGATAAACTAAGTAGAGCGTTACTTAGCAACTGGAAGATAATTAGGAAGCAATTACTGAAACAAAAGGAAACCCTGAGTACACAGGGAAACAATTAGAATCCTGTCCAAATTTATAGGCACGCCCAAAGACTCTGTTTTAATACCTGCGTGGCAGGAGCATACTAGAAAACCCAAATTAATGCCTAATTTGCACATTGGACCTACTTATCCTTTTATACGACTGGATTTCTGGCTGCCTTATGTGATCAGAGAAGGCCACAGATCTCCTTATCTTCGTTGCATTCCATGATAGTGCGATAGAAGGGTTTTTTATTGTGTTTGCACCAGAGCACCTAAAGTTGGGCCTCTGACTCATGGCTGGGGAATGCTTTTCAGCAGACCAAACAGGTGAAAAGGTAGCGCCTGTCGCTGCTGCCTTTGCCTCGTGCCTTTCGCTGGGAGAGTGGTGCTGGGGGAGGGGCTTCCGCCCCTGTTGCCTTGCTTGGCCCTGGTGTCAGTACCCAACTTAAGCTGAATCTGGGGGGCTGCAGGGGCCACCCTTGGCCAGCTCCCTCCAGCCTCAGTGACTTTCCTGTGGCCGTGCAGGGCCCGTGGTTTAAATCACTATGGGCTGCGTTTTCCCAACCCCCCTCTCATATCGCCTCGGAGTTTGTCCGTCCAGGTCCAGCCATCCTCTCAGACCCGGGCACGGCCCAAGCTAGGAGTGGGGGGGCCTCCCGGGCTTTGTCCTGGACCATCCCTCTCAGTAAAAGGGCCTTGGACTGGAGGCTCCAGGACATGGTCTGAAAATGGAGGGCTGTCGGGGTGTTTCAGTCGCGGTGGCTCCGTGAGGCCCGTTGGAGACTTTCTGATGTGGCCCTGGACAGGAGGTGAAGCAGGAGCAGCGGGGGCAAGTAAACAGGAGGATGGAGAAAGCACGGATGGCACCACCACACTTGTAGAGAGTGAGTCTATAAGGGGCACACGTGTGTGTCTGTGCGCGTGTGTATTTGTGTGTCTATCTGTGCCTGTACTTGTGTGTCTGCATACATCTGTGTGTGTGCTTGTGCATGTGTGTGTGTGATTTGTGTGTCTGTGTGGGTGTGTGCATGGGTGTAATTGTGCGTATGTGCGTGTGTTCTTGTGTGTGTACTTGTATGTCTGTGTATGTACTTGTGTTTCTGTCCTTGTGTGCTAGTGTGTGTATGCGTGCAGGTACTTGTGTGTCTGTATTGTGAACTTTTGTGTCTGTGTGTACTTGTTTGTGCATGTGTGTGTGTGCTTGTGTGTATGTAAGCATGTCTGTGTGTGTGCGCATTTCGATTAGAGTTACCTGGAGCTGTACATTTGAACATGAGGTAAATCAAGTGATCATCCTTCATTAACTCCAGCCTACCAAGCACGGGCTTTGCGGCTGGTCTGGGTTCTCAGGAAAGAGACTAAAATGGGTGAAAAGCTGGGTTCCCACAGCATAACCCGGTACCCCATTGTCAGAGATGGAGGCTCAGAGAAGCCCCTGTTCGCTCATGCTAGCGCGATCTCCGTCCTCTCGACTCCTTCCTCCAGGTGAGAGAGGACGGCCCTCTTGTGAGAGCCCAGGAACATGGACGCCAACGTGGTAAACGCTTACTCCATGGCTTTTCCTGTTAGTTTATTCATCTTGTGACATGCTATCTGGCAGTGTTGACAGAACTCATCCCACAGACACAGCTTGTCACTTCGGCCATCGTCCCCACTGCACGATGCCCGTCAGGCTCCAGTGGCCTTGTCAGCAGGGGGCTCCAGGGGTGGCTGGAAGTTCCTTCGGAAGCTCCTTGTCAGGAAAGCACCTGGGCGCTGTGCACGCCATCGCCTGCATGCTTCATGTAACCCTGGCCTCTCTGTGGCGCGAAGCACTCACAGGAGTGGGGAGACCCATGGTCACACTCCGGCCCTCTCTCTGGCACTGCACAAGGTCACACCAGCCATTTGAGGCTCATTGGAGCTCAGGGGTCGGTCTGCTGTGGTTATGGAAAGAGAGGGTCTAGAGTGGCTTTTTGAGTGTACCAGCTTCATTAAAGATGAGACATTTCCCCAGCAGGGTGTGGCAGATGCACAGGACCTCCTAACCAGAAGTGGCCTTGGCAATCCTGGGACAACAAGGTCTACCTTCTCGGGCACGGAAGCAGGGAGATCAAAACCAGACAGGTCTGGCACATCGCCCATGGCCGCCGAAGCAAAATGAGATCTTGTTCGAAAGTTGTGAAGACTTTCAAGTGGGGACAGCAGAAGATTAAACCACAAGCAGGGTCTCCTGAGGGCAGGGCCTGTGAGACTGGGCCTGGGTCACAGGTCCCTGAAGTGGCCCTGCAGACAAGACCAGACAGGCTGCTTGGCGATAGTCCCCTCGCTCCTGGGCAGTCAGGGGTCTGCCTGTCTTTCAATACACCCCGCCTGTTCCCTCCTGGGATGACATGATCGGGGGCCTGATGCCAGCAGCCCCGTCCATCAAGCTTGCTGCCCAGCCAGCCAGTCATCTGCTCCTCTGGCAAGTGTTTCTGAGCACCTCGTGGGTGCCTGGCACTAGCCGAGTTCAGAAGAACAGCTACTTGTAAAACAGACATAGGCCTGAATCGACAGTCCAGTGAGAAGGACAGACGTTCGATAATTAATCACCTAAAAAATAAATTACAAAGACAGATCTGATGGTCTAGTGGTTAAAGTTTGACGCTCAAGCTGGGTTCATTTCCCAGGCATGGAGCCACACCACCCGTCTGTCAGTCACCATGCTGTAGTGGCGGCTCGCATAGAAGAACTAGAAGGACTTACAACTAGGATATACAAACATGCACTGGGGATTTGGGGAGAAAAAAACATAATAATAATAAATAAATAAAGAAATTACAAAGACGATCAGTTCTATCAAGTGATGCAGAGTGTCATGCAAGGGGATGATGGCAAGCCTCAGTCTGGAGAGACTCCAGGCTCTATGCGTGTGTGTGTGTGTATGTGTGCAGGCAGGTGTGCGTGTGCTTGTGCAGGGTGCGAGTCAGTGATTCCATGTGTGCATGCAGGGACATCTGTGAATGCAGGGGTGTGCATATGATTGTGTGTGCATGTTGTGCATGGGCACGCAAGCAAGTGCAGTTTTGTACGGGGAGTGTGCCTGAAGGTGACTATGTGCATGCAGGTGTGTGACTGTGTGTGCACATGTGAGTGTGTACACACATGGGTGGGTGTGCATGCAGATGTGAGCATGTACACAGGTGTGTAATTGTGTGTGTGCTTGTACAAGGTGTAAGTGTTTGTTGGGGTGGGGTAGGAGAAGTGCAAGAGAGGCCAGACTTCCCTTTGGGAGTGCCATGAGCCTGTGCTAAACAGAAGAGCAGGAGCAGCTGGTGAGAGGTGACAGGCCCAGGTCACCAGGGAACAGGATGCAGCTGCAGAGGGCAGAGTGGCTGGAGGTGCCAGGGGAGCAGGATGGAGGCCACCTACCCGGGGGGTGGGGACTGGTCCAGGATTGGACCGGACCCCAGGAGGGGTGGAATCCTTGAGAGGTCTTGGGCAGGGGTGACAGGGTCAAGGGCAGTTCTAGAGGTCACTGTAGCTGCAGGCAGGGATTCAATTGGGGCGGGGGGGGCGCCCCAGTGTCTGAATGGCCCACGAGCCCACCCTGAGTGGAGAGAAAGCTGAGGTCCTGCTATGGACAGCACACACCCACTTCAGAACACAGATGGCTGCCCCTCCCAGCCTCGCGGGGGTGCCCTCCCCGCCCCTCCGTGTGGAGCCACATCCATGCACCAGGTGGACTCGCGTTAGGGAAACAGGCCAAGGGCTGTCCTTGAGCTTTACACATATGCTCATATGCTTCAGCTTTGAGTTAGTAGGGATTTCAAATTTTTACTTGTATATTTCTGTGTTCAAAAATAATGTGAACACACAAAATATGAAAGTAGGTAAAAAATCATCCTCCCATTTCACTGCATGACTCTTTCTTTTGTATTTCCTGCTATGTGTGCCCCCCACAAGTCATAATCATGGTGAATGCGTAATGTGAGCCTTACTTTAGCATTTAACATGGTTTTGTGTACATTTTTCATATTGCTGCTCCCTTTGCATAAGTTACCAGGAGGAGACTATACACGTGTATAAACATATGTTCACTACAAAAACACTGACAGTATAAAAATGCATAATGCTGCTAACCCTCCCCAAACACTCTAGTCACATTTTGAAACAGATCCTTTCACTGTTCTGTGAATAAATATTGACAGAGTGGATTATATCGCTCAGGTCATTGCAAAGTTGACTATGCACACACACATTTGAGAGAGTTCACTGTGTGAAAAAGTATTGTATGGTGATATAATACTACATTCTATGTACATAATGAATGTTCCATATTTATTTAATGAATCTATGTTGTGGAGCATTTTAACTTTTTCTATCCCCTCCCTCCCTCCCTTCCTTCCTTCTTTCCTTTGCCTGCTGTAGTACTCTATGATGAGTCATCTTGCAGCCCATATCTTGTGTAATTGCCCCATTTTTCTTGGGTGAGATCACTAGAATTGGAATTGCTAGATTAAATGCTATGTACATTTAAATATTTAGTACACATTTGTCAAATATTTGCAAGACATTTGCAACAATTTACATCCCCACTAGCAAGGCTTAAGAATCTCCCCATCAAGTTTCCAAATACAGCCAATATCATGCTCATGATTATTGCCAATTCGATAAGAAAAAAAAATAAGTCCTCATTATTTGAATTTATATTTCTTTGATTTCTGGTGAGATTGAACTTTTGGTGACGTGCATGCTTCATTTTGTTTATTAGATTTCTGTTGATTGCCTATTCAATGGCACAGAGCAGCCATTTTAGGAACAATATAAATCATGGTCAGAGCCAGGACATGAGACCAACCGACCCCCTGACAAGACCCCAACTCCACTGAGAGCTGGAAAAGCTTAGGCGAGTCACTTCTCTCCGTGGTAACCGTTTCTAACCAACAGAATCATTGTAAAGATCAAATGGGATAACATAGAAAAAAGCATCAACGCAGGGTCTAGTGCACACTAAGCATTAAGTGAATGATATTTGTTATGGAATATTTATGAAAGTATAACGTATAACGTGAACGTAGAAGAATGCAAAAAGCATAAGTGTACATCGTGAAGAATTTTCAAAAGTAGATTATACCCACAGCATCCAGATCACAGAATAAAACATTTCCAGAACCAGAATCTCCTGCCACCCCCCACTCTGGGCACGGTGACCCCCTCGGAGCTGCTCACCGTCCGGGTCATCATGATGAGCTTTCCTGCTGTCAGGCTTTGTGTAAATGGGACTACAGATCACGGCAGCTCTCTGTTGCTGCATGTTAGAAGCCTGGCCTCCTGAGATGGCCGTGCTGGCAGGCCACGCGCAGGCTCCCTGGATGACAGACCCTGCTAAGCCCAGCTTTCCAGCCATCTCAGCCCAGACATGTGAGCAAAGAAGCCAGGTTGTAACTGGACCCCAAGTCCCAGCTGCTCCAGCCTTGGTCATTCGAGTCCCAGCGGCTTTGAGTCTTCCCAGGGGAGACAAGCATCCTCATCTGCTTGTCCCAGATCCTTATCTCTGATCGTGAATATATACAGTGGCTGTGGTTTTAGCCACTAATTCTGGAGTGGTTTGTTCAGCAGTGATAGACAACCGAGTTCCAGTGATCGGTGAACAAGGCGAAGCTGCATGTCCATTTATGGCCCAGCCTTGGACGTGATGAGCATCAACTCCACTGTACGCTTTGGTGGAAGCTGTCACTAGTCTGCGGAGATTTGAGGGGTGGGGCACAGAATCCCCCACTTATCCACGGACAAGTGTCAGAAATGTGTGGCCACCACCCACAGAGCGTACGTTTTGCGTCTGGCTTCTTTCACTCGATGTGATGTTTGTGAGATCCATCCAACTGAAGTAGGCAGTTGTAATTCTTACAGTCCTTGCTGTATGGTCTCCCGTTGTCTGCATATGGCACAGTTTATCCAACCCGCCTACTGCCAGTGGACGTTTGGGTGGTTTCCAGTTTGGGAGTATGTTGAAGAGTGCCACTGCGGCCAGTCCCGCCATGTTGTGGGGTGAGCACATGCACACATTGCTGTTGGCTGAATACCTAAGAGGAGAACTGCTGGATGATACGGAGGGCACCCATCCGCCTTCACAGACAATGTCAAACAGTTGTGCCAAGTGGTTGTACCCACTTATCCTCCAATCAACACCTGCTGAGAGCCCCCCGGGCTTCAGAGGGTCCCTGACTTTTGCTCTTGTCTGATTTCTTATCCACGGACTTTCTCACCAGTGTGTTTTGGTAGCCCACTGTGTTTCCAGTCAGCATCCCCTGATGACTCCTGACACTGAACCCTTTTTCATGTGCAAAGTCAATTTGGACAAGCATTTTTGAAAAGTACCTATTCAAGTTGTTGATCCATTTTTTAAAATTGGTCTGCCTATTGTTTTTTTATGGATTGGGGGAGTTGTTGGTATATTCTGAGTGTTTTTTTACGTTAAATACATTGCAAATATCTCCACCTATCCTGTAGCTTGCCTTCCCACTTTTTCCATGGAGTCTTGTGATGATGAAAAGTTTTTATTTCAGTGTAATATGGTTTATCAAGTTTCTCCTTTATGGTGAACGCCTATTGTTTCATGTTTAAGAAATCTTTGCCTACTCCAAGGTCTTGAAGACTTTTCCTATACTATCTTGTAAAAGCTGTATTGTCTTAACTTTCACATTTAAAAGAATTCCTGATCTATTTGGGGTTTAGTATTATTTTGTGGACTGTATGAGGTAGGGGTCAAGATTCGTTTTCCCCTTAGAGATACCCATGGACCCTCACTATCTTCTAAAATAACCAGACTTTTCCATCCTCGTTGCAGTTTCATCTTCATTATATAAAATCAGGAGAGGGGATATGTTCGGGTCTGCTTGTGGACTCGCTATTGGTGTTTCTATCCTTGTCCTATACCACTCTGTCTTAATTACTGTTGCTTTATAATACGTCTTAATATTTGGTAAGGTAAATGTCTTCAATTTTAAAAATTTTCCTTATTTTCGTCATCAACTATTCTAAATCTTTGCACTTACATCTAAGTTTTAGAATCAAACAGTTAATTCACACAAAAAATCCTGCTGGGGGGCCGGCCTGGTGGCGCAAGCGGTTAAGTGCGCGCACTCTGCTGTGGCGGCCCAGATTCACCGGTTCGGATCCCGGGCGCGCACCAACGCACCGCTTGTCAGGCCATGCTGTGGCGGCGTCCCATATAAAGTGGAAAAACATGGGCACGGATGTTAGCCCAGGGCCAGTCTTCCTCAGCAAAAAAGAGGAGGATTGGCAGATGTTAGCTGAGGGCTGATCTTCCTCACAAAAAAAAAAATAAATCCTGCTGGTATTTTACCTGAAATTGCATTTTGTAGTCTTGGTTGTGCCATATTTTTCCAGCTATGGGAAGTCTGGGGGCTGGGAATGGCAGGGAGACATTATTACAGATGGCAGTCTCTCCTGTTTTGTTCCCTTTTTTAAAATCTGCTCCTAGTTTATACTGTATTTTTAATATGGTTTAAATAAAAATAATAAGAGATCTCATAGGTACCATGCGCATGAATACAACACCATGTCTTTGGTGTGTGTGTGTGTGTGTGTGTCTGTGTGTGTCTTTCCACTGGTTTGTGGGAAGTAATTTTCCTTCCAAACAAATAATATTATCTTTGGCCATTAGCTTTAATCAATAATGTTTAAAAAGTTGTTTCCTTAGCAACCAACAATTTTCATACTTTTTAAACATAAATCTGGACATTATGAAAGTAATCTGGAGTCTTTCTGTGAATGGAATTATATTTTAAATAACAGCTGCCCACTGAATGCCTTTGATGTACAGAGTCAAGCTAAACATGATGGTGACGCCCTAATGGAGGTGTGGTCATCATCTTATAGAACTTTCCCCCTGGCGGGGGATATACATACATAACCTATATACAAATATATATGCACACAGATGTGCGCTCTCATATTCACTCACACTCAGGACCACCTACATTCAACCACATACACGCATCCTAGACACTCACTCATACACACAACCAGACACACACATACGTACACATAACCAGACACATACACACAAGCATACACACATGCACACACACACATAACTCTGGTATAAAAAGAGACTGAGTGATTTGGGTGGCTGTGGAGGGCCTCTTGAGAGTCACAGAATGGGGAGCTTGCCAACCTCAGGTGCCACGTGACTATCGGAATGACTCTTTTGAGGTCTCTTTGCCAAGGTGTCTGGAAAGCCTCTTCTACAACCTGCTGTGAGGTCTCCCCAAACCACAGGCATGAGCTCCCTCTGCCAGCTCCTGGCTGGGTTCCCAGGGAGTGTGCTGACCCTCTCTGCCCTCAGCTTTCTCACCTATAGAAGGAATGACTCACAGAGCCCAGGTAGAGCCCAAATCAAATCCCTACTCTGCTGGCACAAGCATTTTATCCTCTGGGAAACGAGTGAGGTGCTCCTAAACAACACACAAATAACAAACACAATGGGGTTTTTAAATAAAAGCATCAAGTAATTTCACCACAAGGTGAAACTTCTACTAGCATCCCTTAGCATCTGGGCATCGTCCTCCCGCCTTCCCTCATCTCCTGTTCAGCTCAATGGGGGCTCTGGCCCAAGTGCCATTACCAGCAAATTCCCTGCATTAACAGAGATATGTTGTCCTGGGTGCAAAGAACACAAATGGAGTCTGAGCATTTCCTAGAACAGTGCTGACATCCCTAACCAACCACGTTTGGTTTGAACAAAAACCGGAATTGTGGTTTTCTCCTCAGCTGTGGTTCTCTCCAAGCGGAGCTAACAAAAGGCAGCCAGCTCTGCCCTGGAGCCACTCTGCTCATCTTCCTGTGTCTGCCGCTCAGTGAGTGACACCATCTGATCTACAGAGAACGGTTTATGTGTGTGTGTGCTCGCTGCCAGCACACTCTAAATTAAGCCCATCTGTCTTTCCTAGCCCCCTTCCTGGAGCTCATATACTGGTTGTTCTGAAATGTTGATGCCTGACTTGGCGCAGGAGAGTGGCAAAATGAATTTTAGGTTCTACTGTCATAATGTTTCATTAAAAAAACAAAACTGTCTCAGTGAAGAATGATGTTCTTGTCACAAATTTATCCTAAAGGAAGTGGTGGGCACAGAGACACATCTTGTGAGAACTACAGCAAGCTCCAGGGGCTGCAGAGGTGCCTGGAGGGTAGTCGAGGGCTGGGCAGTGTGGCGGTGAAGGACAGCAGCCCTGACCATGCAGGCAGCCCTGTGTTCCTGTAGCTTTCTCGCTCCCAGCACCAGGATATGAGAGCGCTGCCCACGGAGCCGCTGCTGTGAAAGTGCCCCAGGTCAATCACGTCTGGTGCTGATGGAACGTGATGAGAGCAGGAGGGTCTCCCTAGGGCCCAGACGGGGCCTGGCTCCCAGGAGGTGCCCAGGAACCACGCGCTGACCCAGTGATGGCAGAGGAGAGGCAGGGTCTTCCAAGTCACCTGCAGTCAGAGATCGGCCGTGGAGACTACTGGTTTCCCTGGGAAAAGCCCCAACAGCTAATGGCAGCAGATTTCCATCCCGTTGCTTGTCTGAGCATCATTCACAAGAACCAGGTCTCACCCTCTCTCCGTGAGCACTGAGCCTCAGAGCCCTCAGCCGCCCCGCCTCGTAGTCTCACCTGCAGATTAGGGCTTCTCTGAAGAGGCTGCTTCTGGAAATGGCAGGCTTGGGCCAAAGCCTCGCTAGCACACGTGCTGGCCTTCTGTCCTTCCCACTTTTCCGTCTTTCCTACAAGGGGGTGGTATTATTTCCCCACAGAGCTGCTCTGAGGGTTACCGCGATGATGGTTATAAGCTAAGGGATTACACAGAGGCCAGCAGAGTGAGTGCAGCCACCGCCATTGTGACATGTTAGTAGAGGTTTTAGACTAGAGCATGTTTGATTGGAAGCAGACACAGCAGCCTCGTGCTGGGCTTCTGGCCCGCTCCACGTCAGGGGGCTGCCCCAACAGGGCTGCTCTTTGCATGGGCTCCAACAGGAGGAGTTTGTGGCTCCAAGAGTCACACACAGTGACAACACTCGAATTGTCACCATGAGCACGAAGTCACACAAGTGACTGAGGAGCCGTAACCCCTGAGGAAAAGAAGACAGAAGTGGTCCAGGCACAAGCTATCATGGGGCAGGATTGGCCACAGAAGGAAGACTCCCCCCAAAACCTGCAAAGACGCGAAGCTCTTATCAAGGCTTCAGTGAGGAATAAATAATGGTTTTGAATATAAATGGGAAAAGATTTTCAAAACATCGTTATTAGCTTTGTCTTGGCTGGCTTTGATTTAAACTTCTGTTGATTTTTATAAGATTTCCTTTCCCTAAACAATAAGCAATAAACTGATCATATCATTTACATGCAAATTAATGCAAAAACGATACCTATGACTTTTCATTTCTTGCTGTTTAAAATTTTTTAACATAAGTCGAGATTGATGACTCAAGTTATTTCATTTGATTTCTTGGAAAATAAAAAAATAAGTAAAAGGAAGTTATTTTCTACCTAGCAGCAACATTGAAATGAGAGATCTTTTTATTTAAATTAAAGATAAATATTAAAATATAATTAATTAAAGTATAAGCAGAAGTAATTAAAACAAATGTGGTCATTGAAGAGTTAAACATTAAAATAAATTGAGTTTATGCAAAAGTTGGGCAATATTGAATAATATTGCCTGTTTAATCACAGCCCAGTTGAAACTGATTAAATATACCCTTGAAATTAACTATCGATCATTTTTAATTTGTTGAATGTAGCCCAATTTATTTTCCTGGGGACTTGGACTAAATTTCATAACATAAGCAATTTCTAAAAAACACGTATTTATTTGCTGTGGATAGTGCAGTGTCCTGACATTAATGTGGAACTCTGTAGTCCAGAAAACATCTACAGAAGTTCTTAAGTGAGAGCTACTCTCTGTGCAGCCATCAGTCTATCTGTGGTCTCAGGAAATGGTGAGGAAGGAAAACACAGTTGTAGATTTTCACTTCATCGTAGATCAGTTAAGGTACTAACTGAAATAAGGAATATTTCACTTCAGGTAGGGTATAATGCATTAGGTTACCGCAGAACTCAATCCCTAGAAGCTGAAATTACTGAGGACTCTCACCCATTTTCATTTATGTGTAAATTTCTCTCCACTTTCCAGTTTGTCTTCATGGTCAGCTTGTGTTTTCCAGGTACTGCTTCCTTTGACAAGAGGCATCTGCAGTTCCAGGACCTTCCCTTTAGCCCGCTGGATGTGAGGTGGAACTCGGTTACGGGTCCCGACGTTAGGACATCTTAGCTGCCAACACCCTCACGAGGGTCTGGGTTGTGGGATCTGAAGGGCCCATGTGGTAAGCTTGCCCAGGCCCCCAAAGATGGATTAGCTGAGTGACTTTGGTTGGGGGTGTGATAGGGGAGGCATTGGAGAAGAAACGTGTTCTGTGTTGTCAGTTACTGACTCTGATGGTTTATTACTCCATTCGGTAGCACCTTTCTTAGCATTACTGAAGTGCAGAGAGGACTTTTAAAGAGCTTATCAATATAAATCTTGTATCCATACAGCCATTCCTATATACAATATTCTTATGTACAACATATACAATATTTATAAATCTCAATTTCCTAAATATAAAACTCATTGCTACTAAGTGGCTACTTGAAAGGAAAATTGATCCAGTTCAGTCTTAGAAGGACTCCACTGGAGGGAAACATTTGAGTTCAAATGAGATAAGTGATAACGATTCTGGATATTTAATCAAGGCCAGCTTTGACTTCTGGGTATACATTGTGTTAAAAGAGTCTTCTGTGATGCAAGATGATGGAAATCGCCCATGATGCTGAATAGGAGGGCTCGGTTCTGCGAGAGCTTGGCCTTGGGTTCCCAGGTATGTACACACCTGTCAGTGGTCACAGTGGTCACAAGAAAGAGCCACGTGGCATGAAGAAAGGGTGAGGGATTGTGGCCAGGATTGTCGGGCTCTGAACTGATGCTGTCATGTTGGACGAGTTTTCACACTACTGTGAGTCTTTTTTCCCATCTGAAATATATTGGGCTTAACCACGAAACGGCGGTCTAGTGGTTAAGTTTCAGCGCTCTCATTCCCATGCCCCGGGTTTGTTTCCCAGTCAGGGAACCACACCACTCATTTGTTGGTTGTCATACTGTGGCAGCTGCGTGTTGCTCTGACGCTGGAAGCTATGCCACCGGGGTTTCAAATACCAGCAGAGTCACCATGGTGGAGGCTTCAGTGGAGCTTCCAGACTAAGACAGACTAGGAAGAAGGACCTGGCCACCCACTTCCAAAAAAATTGGTCATGAAAACCCTATGATTAGCAGCAGGGCATTGTCCAATACAGTGCAGGAATGTGAGAGGATGGTGGAAAATGACTGGGTAGGCCTCCGTTCTGCTGTCCACAGGGTTGGTAGGAGTCAGAATAGACTAGACGGCACTACCAAAACCATGAAACATGGACAACAAGATCAATGGTTTTCAAAATTTTACACAGAAGAATCATTGAAAAATAAAATCTCTTGGGGCTGGCCCAGTGGTGTAGTGGTTAAGTTCTCGTGCTCCGTTTCGGCAGCCCGGGGTTCGCAGGTTCGGATTCCAGGTGCAGACATACACACTGCTCATCAAGCCATGCTGTGGCGGCGTCCCATATAAAGTAGAGGAAGATGGGCACAGGTGTTAGCCCAGGGCCAGTCTTCCTCAGCAAAAAGAGGAAAATTGGCCACGGATGTTAGCTCAGGGCTAATCTTCCTCACTATAAAACAAAATAAAATAAAATAAAATAAAATCTCTCAAGGATCCTAGTAGAGAAAATGAATGAAGGTGGAAGGCAGCTCTATACAAGTCAGGTCAGTGCAAGGTGGGGTGGGGGCGGCAGGGATGATGGTGGTCTCTGACGCATCTTTGAGGACTAAGGAGGCACACAAGAAGCCAGTCTGAGAACTACCAGATGAGCTCTGATTTCTCAGCTCCGAGAAACGGCGGTTCTGATGCACCACGTTCTGTGTCCTCCATCACGTCCTTATTTCCCTCTAGTGAGTTGAACTTTGACTCTGAAGTGATCCTTTTCTGAAATAGTTATTATTTAGAATGTGAAAAATATTCCCTTGGATAAGTGGATAAGGCAGGGAAAATGCTAATAATTATTGTCAAACTTCAAATATCTGTGGTTATTGTGGGTATATGTATTTTAATTATTTATTGCTGTGTAAGAAACCACTTAAAACTTAGTGACTGAAAGCAATCATTGCATTTTCTAACAGTTTTGTTAGTCAAGGATATGGAATGGGCTTAGCTGGGTGTTTTTTCTCTGCTTCAAGAGGTGTCAACTGGGGCAGCGAGTAGTGCTCCTTGGTCTGTGTGTGTGTCTCTCTCTCTGTGTCTCTGTCTCTGCCTGTCTCTCCCTCCCCACGTGGAGTCTCATCCTTAGACCAGAACCTCTTGTGTGGCTTATTCTGACCCCGTCCTCTTCCCCCGCCCCAGGGTCATGGAGACAGCTGCAAACATGACACCTGAGGAGATGGACGGCAGTTTATTTGTCGCATAGATTTGCAGCCCCAGGGAGGACACCACATACTGTGCACAGAGTCACACAGGGGTTACATTCACAACCTGTGAACCAGTGGGGCCGCAGGAGGAGGCTGTGCAGTAACAGGAGAGTGAGGCGCCCCTTGAAACCTGAGGGAGGATGCGAGGGGCTTGTTTGAATAATTCCATGGGCTACGGGCATTTGAAGCCCACTACTCTGGGATAAACATCAGAGCCATTGCCAAAAATAGGGCTAAATTAGAAAAAACTTCCCGAGGAGATCAGGCACCCTGGATTATTCTGGAAGATGAGACAACCTCCTGGGGCTGCAGCCTTCTTTGCTGCTGTGTCAGGTCACAGACTGTAGGCTTTGGGGCATAAGAGGCGAATTATCATGTGCAAAACCGATTCGCCGTTGACTTCCATTCTCCACTTCCAGGGGAGAGGCATTTCCGTCTATCAAGACGTTCACATCAGGCTCTGGAGAATCATGTAAGAACAGGTTTCGGTTTAAGAACTGAAACTTAGTACATTAATTAGCCTAAATATCAGCGAAATTGCAGTCAAAGCACAAGTGAAAACGCTCGTGAGGTTGTTATTAATATTTGATGTAAAGAGTCTTGAAATATCTGAGATACCAAGATGCAGAAGGGGAAGATCGCCCGGTCGCGTTTGTGGTATGAATACAAGTACTTTATTAATCACAGGCACTTTCATGCGAAGTGTAAGTCCTGGGAAGAGGACAGAATACCAGGTACGCGCTCCGCCCCCTGGCACTCGTGTCCCTCCAGCCGAGCCCCGGCCTGGGTCGCCGTGAAGGACATGGGCCTCGGATGTGCCCTGCACATCCTGGCTCCTCAGGTTGCTAGGAGCGGTTCTTCCTTTCTCAAAAGGGATCAGAAAGGAAGTAACAGACTGTTTGGGGCATGTTTTATTTTGTTTCCTGGTGCTGAGGCAAGTTGCAAATGTTGGGGGAAGATAGCCTCCCCAGGGTCTGTGCTCCCTGGGGAGGTGACCGGACAGGGATGGGGGAGGATGAGGGGAGAAATCAGCCTCCATCAGAGGGACTTCATGCCCCACAATCTAAAAGGAACAAACTCTGGCGAATATGGACACCCTCTGTTTTCAAATGGATATAAATCCTCTCCTCTGATGGATGCTTTCTTTGTTTACTTTGAGTCCCTTGTTGTCAAAGTGTGTATTTGAATCTCTTTTCAAACATGTATTTACTTTAATGACTATGATGTCCCTATTTTTAAAATGCATGAATAGCTTTTCAGCTGAACACCATAGGTGTCTCCTCATGAATACAAGAATCTCTCTTCCTTATGGACCCCAAAACAATTTCCAGAAGGTGGTGGGGGGAGGGTGGGGGGGGCGAGGCAGGGCTGTTGGCCCTGGATTGTTCTCATGGAAATTGATTTGTTAAGAATTGAGGTCTAGGAGTCTTCCAGCTTCTGCTGGTGGATGCTGATTTCTTCCTGAATTCAGAATTTCAGTGAACAGCTGTGTTATTTTCTTAGGGCTGGCTTAGCAAATCACCACAAATTGGGTGGCTTACAGCAGTAGGTATTCCCGCACAGTCTGGAGGCCACAAGTCTGAAATCCAGGTGTTAGCAGAGTTGGTTGCTTCTGGAGGTTCTGAGGAAGAATCGGTCCCACGGCTCTCCCCTAGTTTCTGGTGGTGGCCAGCAATCCTCAGTGTTCTTTGGCTCGTAGACACATCACTTCCATCTCTGCCTCCATCGTCACGTGGCCTTCTCCCCATCATGTGTCTCTGTGTCTCTTCTCCTATTCTTATAGGGACACCAGTCATATTGGATTAAAGGCCCACCCTACTCCAATATGATCTTATCATAACTACGTACATCTGCAAAGACCCTATTTCCAATTAAAGTCACATTCTGAGGTTCTGGGTGGACATGAATTTGGAGGGGACACTATTCATCCCAGCATAACAGCAAAAGTTGTATTTCAATAAGTTCTACATGTGTGGCCTTATTTCCAAAGCAGGGAATGTGGCGGGGGCGGTGTGCACTTCTACTGCTCACTGCATTGTCTCCACGTAGTGTCCCTGGGGCCCTTGGACACAGACAGATTACCAGGCCTCTGACCATTGGCCTCGGTGGGGCCTGGAAATCTTTACATTGAAGAAATAGCTCAGAAATTTCTTACCTTCATGGAAATGTGAGAAGCACCTCAGAAATCCATTATTTAGCCTAAATAGCAGTGAAATCGAAGTCAGAGGATAGTTGACTAGGAGAAATCCTGCTGACATCTGAGGAACTAAGACTTCTACAGAGAGAAAAGATGAAGCTTTTCTATCAGACGAGGGCCATTAGGTACTAAGACGCCCAGCCCAGGCAGGGCCAGGTTAGTCCTGTGTTACTTCATGCCATCTGATGTTCACTGTAAAGAAAGGGAAATGCAGTGACTGTGGATTGGGTCCCCTGGAAGTGGCAGACCCTCATTCTTCCAGGTTTGAGGGGGCTGCAGGGTAGGAATTGGGGTGGAGACACAGGGCCTTGGGCCTGAGGCCTGGGGAATGACCATTGGACAATCACCAGGGGGCCCTGCAGCCACTGAAGAAAGAAAAGGCTTAGGGGGAGCTAAGGATGCTGGTTCAAGAGTCTCGATGACAGACAAAGAAAGCATTGTCATGACCCAGAAGCTGCAGGAACAGGTGGGTCACAAAAGAGGGCCCAGGAGAGAGCAGTGCCCAGGAGTAAATGTGCTGTCCATCTGGAGGTGGATACCAAGGAACAAGGTAATTACTTGTCAGGTGTCCTCTGTGGCTGGGGACTGGCCAGGCTCCGGGCCTCTGGAACCGTCATGTAACAGGGCATCCAGCTGGCTGAGCGTGTTCTGGCTCCAGACACAACGATGGATGCCTTCACTTCTCCATCTCACTCAACCCCCATGCCGCCAAATTCATGTGGTCTGATGCTTATTTCACAGATGGCAAAGACACCGGGGCTCAGAGACATTTATTAATTTGTCTGAGAGTATAATCATCGTAGCTTTGGGGACTGAGTTTCAAGCCCACCTTGTTTAATCTGATTCCTGTTTTTTTTGGTTTTCTTTTGACTTCACAGCAACACCATGTTCCGTAAGATTCTCCGACCTCCCAGTTATGAACCATCATACCCCATGGTCCCCACGTGGTGCAGGTGTTCACAAGTGAGAGGTGACCAGGGCTGAGAGTTAACTGCTTTTCTTCGTTGTCAGGGATATTTCTAGATGCATCCGCCTATTTCTGGGTTCTTGAGCGTGATCTGGTGGAGACCTTCTCGTTGACTCTCCAGATCTATAAGTGGAAGGAGAACAAGAACATCTGGACACTTCCCTCACAAGCCTGCCAGAAGCATCGTAGCAGAGGCCTGAAGGGGGCAGGTTCCTGCGTGGCCGCCCAGGTTCAATCTGTCCTTCTGCTGCCAGGAAGCTGCAGCCTCGGGTACATAATTTATCTCTATGTACATCAGTTTCCTCACCTATAAAATGGTGATAATAACAGCCCATAATTTGTGGAATTTTTGTGAGAGTTAAATGATTAAAACAGTACTTACACCAGGGACTGCCTTACAGTGCATTTCCGTACGTGTTAGCTGTTTCTGAGATTCCACATCCCTCACACATGGACAAGCCCTCTGGTTGGGCTTCATGATGTAACTTTTTTGCTCCCAGTGCTTAATGGGTTCAACTTGACTCATAACAGAATTGGGCTCCTCATCCAAAGACAAGGGCTAGCGTTGATACCCAAATGGAAAATTCCTTTCTAAAAGAAAGGGAAAAATCCTTCAGCCTTCATGTTTTCTAAAGACACAATTTTCTCTCCTACTTTTCACCCAACATGGCACATCAGGAGGGAAAAATGTGGCCATATGCCCACTCTCTGACACCACCAGTGGCACACATCTGACTGATCCACCATGCTCCACAGCCCAAACTCACACCTTCAGAATCCTTCTCAACACACGACTCCAGCCCTCACTATCATTGACCTGTCCAAGTTGATATATTAATTGAAATCAGGTGTGGTCTGTATCTTCTCTTTCTTTTTCTTTTTCCCCATTTTATATTTCTGAAGCCAGGAATATTTGAAAGAATTCCTAAGGAGGGTATTAAAACACCAAGCCTCCTGGAGGACGCGTACCTGATTCTGGATTTGTGGTCTCCTGCATAGAGGTCACCCGATTGCCTAGTTAACACCCAAGGGACAGACAGAATTGCTCTGAGTGAGTGTTGGCCTCCAACACCCACTCTGTCCACAGAAGATCTTGACAGTGATGAAACAATGATGTAGTTGTTAGGAAATTCTTGAAGGAGTGTGCTAAAATAATCTTACAAGCAAAAGGAACTTTCTTGGTGTAAAATAACTCTACCTGTGGTGATATGCGAGCATCTGTGTGTGTGGAGGGGCCGTGATGGAGGGGCTGTCTAGGCAAACACCTCCAGGAAGTCTAGATGACATCCAGAGCTGGTGATGAGCATCAAGCTGTGGTTCTGGAAAAAAATAAATACTTTTCCTTCCTGAGACAAAATTCTTCTTTGTGGTATTTTCTTATGATTTCTGACTCTGCCTTGTGAGCAAATACGGGATGTACTTAGGGGTTATTTATTATAAATGAAGTAAGTGAAAATGCTCCGGAGAAGAAAGAAATATGACCACCAGGAAGAATCAGAAAATTGAGCTTTCAACAAAGTACCCGTGGCTGGTGTTCCATCTGCTTCTCCTTCTCTTTTCTCTTGCTCAACTGCTACTTGAACTGACAAGGAGGTAATTAGATTCTTCTTTTTCAAGAGTGAAAGAGTCATTAATTTCTGTATTTAAGACTCTGCAGCTCTCATGCCTTTTCTGAGGACCCTGCTTGCACCTGAGGTGGGCAGTGGCCCAGGCGGCCTTTCCTGACTGGGACCCTCCCCTGTCCTCCATCACCCGGGAAGCAGTGGGGAGAGAGCTGGGCCAGAAAAATTCCACAGGGGAAAATCAGTGCCTCTGAAGGAGGCCCCTGGTTGTGGGGTGGGACCCCAGGCCCCCAATCTCCAGTCCCCAACACACCCGTCTACACCCATATATATTCACTGCCCATGCCTGTGCCCTGTGCACAGCACCCTTTGTGTAAGAAACCCTGAGGCCCAACTCTGCTGGAAACACTGCCTGGTGAAGGTCCTTCGTTTGTTCCTTCATGCATTCACCGAGTCATTTATTCACTCTACACATACGTACTGAGGGTTTAGTATCCTGTTTTTTTGTTTTTTTTTTTTTTTGCAGGGAAAGTTTTGCCCTAAGCTAATATCTGTTGCCACTATTCCTCCTTTTTCCTTCTTTTTTTTCCTCCCCAAAGTCCCACTACATAGTTGTATATAGTTGTAAGTTCTTCTAGTTCTTCTGTGTGAACCACTGCCACAGCATGGTTACTGACAGACGAGTGGTGTGGTTCCATGCCCAGGAACCAAACCTGGGCCACCTGTGCCAAACTTTAACCACTAGGCCATGACGGCTGGCTCATTAGTATGCTGTTTAATTGGGGGAAAACACTGCAATTTCTTTGTGTTTTAGTTCATGTTTAATTTTTACTCATCTTTTCTTCTTTTTAAATTAATGTATTGACTGCCATTGTTTTCCCTGAGAACAATGCTCCTCTATTTCAAGTTATCAAGTGGGATCTATAGCTCGTGGATCAGTTTACCACCTCGCCTGATGGAAACAGGTTTTCAGGAGGATTCCCTCTGCCCCAGGCAGCAAGGCAATCCAGTCTGGTTGAATATCAGGACTCAGCCAGGTGGCGAGACCGCGTCTGCCTTTCTTCCACCGGGCAGGTCACCTACTCTGCAGGCTCTCCAATTCATGGTGGGTGGCTGCCCTCAGCCCCCGTGGCCCCAGAGCAGACAGCTACCAAAAGCCTGTGGCTGTCGGGTGCTGCTTCTTGAATGAGGAACCATGTTGTGGGTGTAGCACAGCGCTGGTCTCAGTTCACGTTTGATCAATTGGCTAATGAATTCTGGGTGTTTTGATGGTTAATTCTGGGAAAATTTGTACTGTTAAACACTATTCTTTACAGAGGCCCCTAAGGTGACAGGCAGCATGGCAGCAGAAATTGTAGGGGGTCTTGATGCTGGAGTCTCCACCCTCAGCCTTCAGGTTGCCAAGACCCTCACTGAGAAATAGGACTCTGGCTTTACCACATGTGTGCATTTTGAATATTGTGGCATTTTAACTGTAAATATTTAAAAACATTCAAACATGGAGAAAGAGTTCTCTAAACCAATTGAACAACTCTGCACAGGGACAGAGCAACGTAAAAATAGCTTTATTGCACGTACAGGTGTTTCCATCACAATGTTCGATGATCCTTGCAAACATTAACATTCTGGTCCTTCCCTAAAACCTTACAAATAACTATATCTGATTATGTCTGCTCAGCATGAGTCCTAATAGAATCAGACTTTGATTTTGTCCATCTGCAAAGGGTTGGCGTGTCCATTCCTGAGCCTAGTGACCACGTGACGAAACGAGACTGTCTGATTATTTCTACACGCTGGGCTGCACGTGGTGTGGGGGAATGCGTGCATTTGCCCAGCTCTTCTTATCTCAGCAATTCTCCTCCTGGTCCCACACGGAAGTGAGGAGGTGTCATTTGGATGCTCTATGGGTCTGTGAGGGGCCAATGGACACGAAAGACTTTAATCCTAAGTTAAAACAATCAGACAAGGGAAGGTCTGGTCTATTTGCAGGTCACACACCTGAGAGCCACTCTCAAAGCTGCCTTGGAGCCATCAGCCTGGAGAGCCCAGAGTTGGCCATCCTCCCAGGCTCTCCTGTTCCCTGGAGGAATTTTTCTAAAGCCAGAGTCTCAGCTGTTTGCAAGATATCTGTTGGTTTATCCTCTGTAGAAGGCTACAGTCTGAAGGGCAAAATATTATGAAATCTTATTCAGGATAGATCAATGGAGTGTTTTCTTTTTCCAATTAAGGATTAACTGAAAATCCAATTAACATGTGAAGAATGAAAGGAATCTGTTCTTAGTGATCTTAGCCACCATATCAGGGAAAATTGCCCGTATTTCCATCACTCGGTAGTTGCCTTATTTCAAAGCCCAGAAACTTCAGAGGAGACCAGCTCACAGGGCTGTTGTTTCTAAACAACAACAGAGCCCCCACCCGCCCCAGCACAGAGCCACGTGGAGGAGTCAACGTCCATTTCCCTACTTCGTGTGGGACTCCTTGCACTCCGGTTGCATCACATAAGTGGGTCTGTTGGCAAACAGCACAAAACATCAAGATCCAGCAAATATGATTGAAGGAAAACGAAGGCCAGGAAGCTGGAAGCTCCGCAGCTGTTCTAACAATCATCCAGCATTTTAAAGGACACTCAGCCTGCACCTTTGGAGCCAGGAATTACCTGGCTGTTCGTCACCTAGGTCTCATCCCAAATCCTGTTTCCCATGAGATACTGTCCTCAGCACCCCCGTTTCATGGCCTCTAACAGGTTACTATCTCAGATCGCCCTTTTCTTTCATTAATAATGTATTCACCTGTTTACTGTGACCTTCCCACACAGGGACGTAAACTCGCTCAGGCAAGATCCAGCACCATCTCCTCACTCATGTTCCCAGCACTGCGCACATGAGAGAGACCACATATATAGATAGATAGATTATGTATATATATAAATGATTATATGTTATATATACATTCACCCATTCATTCAAGAATATAAACACAACTCACTGACTCATCAGTGTATGTATTCTTGAATAAAGCAGTGAATTGTATATGTCCTTATGGTTATCTTGTACTTTTGCCAAGTGATAATGGCTTTCTATGGAAGGTATTGATATACATCTTACTATTTAAATAAAACATTTCATTTCAGAGATAATCGAGTTATAGAAAAATATTGAGTACATAGCAATCTGGAGTTGCTTGGCTATAGGATGCCGTGCGGTGGTTCTCACGTGGCTCATGATCGGGAACCCCGGGTCTACAGCTCTCTCCTGGGAAGCCACCAGCTGAGCTCTCGCTGAGCCCTCTGCAAATCCCCTGAGACAAACACTCTAAGATTAAATATTAAAGAGCGTAAAGGAGGAGGAGGAGGAAAAGCCTGGGACACGAATCCTCCCTAGAGGCTGCTTTCCTTTCATAAAAGCAGCGGGGAGCCAAAGTTTTGGATGATCTTGTAAATTGATTGCACCAATTGCTTGATGTGAATAAAAGTGGGATTATATAAATTGGGAGGTATCTCTGTCCCATCCAGCATTTTCTGTGATGGGAGGCACTGTGGGGTGCACACCCCCAGTCTCTGGCCAAGCTTCTTCAGTGGGGCTGAGGCCCCATACTCAGGTCAACAGGAGCAGCCGGCATTGATCAGGGGCTTGGATTGGCCAGGGTCCACTGATCACATGCTTGGATCAGCGAAGCCAACACTTAAGGAATGCTCACACGCTGCTCTTCCTGGCACACACTCATCTAAAACTCACAAGATTCCCACCAAGTAATTGTGATTATTCTCCCTTTCTTACAGATAAAGAAACTGAGGCACAGGGTGGTTACCTTGCTGAGGATTTAAGAGCTGGAAAGTGGTAGGGCTGGGATTTGAACTCATCATGTGTATTCGTAAGCACTGCGTGATCAAGCCCGTGGGGCTCACGACTGGACTCACCAACAGGCTACAGGGAAACCTCAGCTCTCAGCTTTGCAAAGAGCCTCCAGAAATTGCTTCAGGGGACTTAAGAGAGAGACTGGTCACCGGTGATTTTCAGTTTTTCAGTATCCTTCCCCTCTTATGCCATTCCTCCAAGATCAAAGGTGTGATTGGTCCAAGCAGCCGGAACCCAGGGTGCCCAAAGTTTCATATTTCCTGCTAGAGAGCCGTCGGATGTTAAAATGTGCCCACGTGTGCCTCCCTTGGCTGTGCTCTTGGGTCAGGCTCTCAGACACAGGCATCTTCACTCTCTCCTCTCCGACCCTCCCTCCCCAGTTTTCTCTCAGATACCCAGAAGCAACCACGTCAGCTCAGGCTTGTGCCAGGAGAGCAGGAGTGAGCCATGCTCTCAGCTCGACTTCCTCAGAGCCCGGTGACTCTTTTGGCCCTCAACCAACAACACTTAGGGCCTTCCCTTCCCTTTCTCACTGTCCCCGGGTTGGGGACAGGAATCCCCCAGGGATGAGAGGTGATCCGGGGCAGAACAGGTGACAAGGAGGATCTGAGCTGGCCCTGCCCCCAACCAAACACCACCTGAGAGCCCCACCGGCTGTCCACCCTCCCCAGAGTGGTGATTCCAATGACAGCGGGTGGAGCAGACGTGTGGACAGGACCGGGCAACTTGTTTTTCTCAGGTTTGCAAACGCCTTGAAAGGAAGCACAATGTAGGTATCGCAGCGAAGAAGATTAGCATTTCTAACTGAACACAGAGTTGAAACCTAGAATACTCCCGGAAGAAGAGGAAGACCTGGGGGCATGATCAGATCATGATGTGGAAAGGTTTGGGCACAGGCAGCACCCGAGCTCTCTCTTGGGTGACTTGGGCAGAGGACGGCACGGTGCAAGCACCCATTCTGGAGCCAGCACTCCGGCGGGATTTGAAGGTAGAGAACCACAGAGAAGGCAGAAAGAAACTGCACATCCAGCCAATGACCAACAGCACTCTCCCCAAATGTGCCGCCGTACTCCCTGCTCCCTTCTTCAGGCCAGAGCAGGACTCGTGCTGGAACCAGGGCCTGGTGGCTCAGCTTGGGAGAGGAGGCAGAGTGCCAGGATCGGAAGGGGATCATCTGCTTTCTGCAGTTCCAAGGGGGTTGTCCGAGGGGGGCAGGAGGCCTGAGGAGTTGAGTTGGGGTGAGATGTCCCCTACCTGGGGGAAAAGAGGTCTTAGGTTAAAAAACACAAGTTTCCAACCCAGGACATAATAAGGCAGGATACAGGCGGTGCTGTGGGGGGTCAGCGCCTGTGTTTTCTGTTAGGAAAAGCCTGTCCAGGTGTGTCCAGCGGTGCTAGAGCAGGCCCAGGGTCTTGCTGGTTAACATTTACAACAAGCTGGGGTGGACGTGGGGAAGGCTGCCAATTTCCATGGTGTGAATCCCCCTGTCATAGTTGACTTCCAACATGACGTCGCTGAGGGCAGAGTTGGGGGAAGATGCACACTCAGTTCCCCAGGAAGCTGTGCCCGCGGGCTCGAGCACACAGCTGGGCAGGCCCTCCATCCGCTGTCCTCTGGCATAGGATGGGGCAGCCTGTGTCCCCACGGATGTGACAGCATCCCTGAGCCCCAGGACGCTGTGCCATCCCCTGCAGGCTGGTGCCCTCAGCACGAGCACCTTCCTCCCATCTCTCCCAGCATCCCTGGAGTTGCCTGTCTCCTCTTGAAATGTCTACAGAGGAGTTACAAGGTGCAGCTGCAGGCTTCCAACAGGTTAGCTTTAAATAAACCTATTTACATGCACCTAAAGTGCTTCTATTTTTCTGCACCCAGTGACTGCTGAAGTGAAACTCAGACTTGTGATTTCTCCGCCTGAACTCGCTTTCATCTCATTCCAGAAACCTCTGACCTGCCCAGCCACTCATTCCAGACATGTCACCCCAGTGGTCAGTCTGGGCGAGGTGGGGAAACACCCAGGCGCCTCCCAGGGCAGGCTCTGCTCTAGACACTGAACGGGCTCAGGTACTTTAGGGCTGTCTGGGAGTAGAGCGCATGGATCCCCTTTCTGGAGAGGCGGCTGAGGACTGAGTGACTTACGTTTCGAGGGTACCAAGGAGACTGAATCACCACTGGCATCTGAGGAGTTGGCTGGGAGGATGGCGAGGGCTCCCCAAGAGTTAAGAGGATAGTGAACGAAACAAAAATGGGAGTGTGACTTGCCCTATTTCAAACCTACAGTTTATCAAGAACCTTAAACATGAGCTTATTATTATTTTAAAACAGTGTATGTCAGGGCTGGCCTGGTGGCATAGTGGTTAGGTATGGGTGCTCCACTTCAGCGGCCCGGGATTCATGGGTTTGGATCCCGAGCACGGACCTACACACAGCTTATCAAGCCATGCTGTGGCAGCGTCCCACATAAAGTAGAGGAAGATGGGCATGGATGTTAGCCCAGGACCAATCTTCCTCAGCAAAAAGAGGAGGATTGGCAATGGATGTTAGCTCAAAACCAGTCTTCCTCACCAAAAAAAACACACAAAAAGCAAAAACAAAACCAGTGTTATGTCAATGAAGAATTCAAACACTCCAAAGAGACACGTAATAAAAAGTATGTCTTCCTTTTGATACAGAGCCCCGGATCCCTTTCCCAAAGGCAAGCATGTCGCTGGAGTTTATGTAGCTCCCCAGAGACAGCCTGTGCATATACAAGTCCACATGTGTATGTGCATGACACGGTCTGTCTTAAATAAATGGGGGTACATTACATAAGTTGTAATAATCTTGCCTTTTCCACTAGCATATCTTGGGGATTGTTCCACTTTAGTACATAGAGAGCAGTCTCTCTTTTTCCAGTTGACAGGATTCCACTGTGTCATGTTCCAAAACATATGGAAGGCACCCATGTTATTTCCAAGGGGTTAGAGAATTATATTCTGTTGATGAGTTGTTTATGAATGTGGACGATCCACCTAACTTGTTGTGGAAGGAGCTGATAATAAAAGTGAAACTGGTACTTCTGAGGGGGTGTCAGAAATCTCAGAACCCCCAGAGCCAAGAGCAAGGACAAAGCCATCCCCAGACCTGGCTTCTCTGGAACTGAAGGCAGATGAGCACCCCGGTTGCGTCTGTGGGGAGATGGGGTCTCACAGCAGTGCACAGAGCAGAGCAGAGGGACACAGGGCACAGTCTTTACTATGGTAGAGTCCGGACCAGGCGGGTTCAGAGTGGGGCTCTGGCCCCAAGGTCCTGGTGCTCCCCTGCCCTTGAACCCCTCCTCCTCCTACGAAGCCCTCCCTGACCCCTCTTCCTTGGGAGAGATAAGCCTGCCCATCTCTGGGCCACTGTGGGACCTGGTCTATTTTTCAGCAGCACTTACTGCCCAGAATTGCAATTTATGTTTCAAGGGTGTTGATCATTGTCCTTGGTTTTGGTTTAGTTTTGTTTTAAAGCTTAAGCTATTTTCTCTCATAAATGTAAGATTTGTTTATTATGGGAAACATAGAAAATACAAGACTTTGGAAATGAAAAGCTGTCTACACACGAGTCAGTGTGCATGGGGGAGGGAGGACATGGACTTGGGGGTCCAGCAAGGCTGCTGTGAGCCCCATCTTCACAGTGACCTTGTGACCCGCATGAGTGACATAACCTCCTCATAAAATGGGCACTTGCAGACCTTGGAGAGGAGACACAGGGTGTGTGGTTTCCTGGCTGGCTTCATTGTTTCATCCCAGTATCAAATTTGGCTCAGAGTATGTGGGAGAATGACGCAACGGACATAAATTCAAGAGACAGTGCTCGCCCCTGCGCCCAGGATAGCTTAGACAGGCATTAAACGACAAAAGACAGCCCTTGATAAATGAGGAAATCCATTAGTGAGATGAGAGGGGATGGACTCTAACTGTAAAGTATCAATAAACAGGCTCTGGGCTGTGAAAACATTAATGAAGAGCTGGGCATAGCAGATTTGTCTGACCCTGAGTCCCTGAGATGAGGACACCTCTGGGATGCATCTCACAGTGTCCCTGCAAGATTGACCCCCTTCCCCTGCAATCTTGGGGCCCAGCCTTGCCCTCGCACGCAAGAGGGCAGGGGAGAGGCACCCACCTTCAGGAGCCCACAGCCCCTCTCTAAACCCAACCACTTCTTCCCGCCTTCTGTGGCTGCACTGTGAAGGCTCAGGCGGACCACACGCAGACCCGCATGCCCACACCAGTCCCTGCAGTGGGCAGCGCCACCCAGGCCCACTCCTCGGGAGGCCTTGTCTCTAGTTCTACGGTGTTTAAGTTCAAACATGCCAGAACTCAGGGTAGAAAAGTGGTGATTTTTGAGGAACTTTGTTAAGAATGACAGAGGTGCTCACAGGTCCACTTATACTAAGGAAGCCTGAACAATGAGGGTATGGGATGAGGAGAGGATGCTGCAAAAACCACGGGGAAGTGAGGCAGAGGCAGAGTGAGACAAGAATGGCCAGGGCAGGTGGAAATTCTAGAAGCAAGTGTGGTCATCAGTGGCTACACGAAGAGATTGTTCATCTCCGGTGAATCAGGGAGGCTGGGAGGGCCTCCAGGGGAGGGCTAAAGTCCAGCCTGATCCAAAGGCAGTCAGCGGTGAGTGCGAGGAGGACGTGGGTTCTGCACGGTGTGTAAATTGGCCAAGAGTTTGCCAGGAAAGAGTTGATGCGGAAGCTAAATGGAGACTCGAAGTAGAAGAGATTCTTTAAGATGTGAACCTGTTATTCACGTTTGACCGCCGGTAGATGGCGCCGGTCGAGGGAGATGTTGAGGACACAGGAGATGCCCGTCAGCAGTGGACCTGATTAGGTTTGTGGCGTTTCCACCTTCTGGCCTCATCCAGCCACTCAGATGCAGGGACAGAAGTGGAGACCATCTGAACATCCATTGACACTTTGCCGTCTGAACTGCCAGAAAGCAAGGTCCTGGGATTAAGCGGTGGGGAGAATGGACATGGACTAGAGGAGAGATTGAAAATCGGGGGTCTGATATGTGTGTGACACACACGATGTCTATGTATATGTGTGGGTCTATATATGTGTGTGTGCATATATATGTGTATGTGTATGTATGGTGTGTGTCTGTGTGTCAGTGCATGTACATGTGTGCATATGTGGTATTGTGGTGTGTGTATATGTATGGCGTGTGGTGTGTGCAATGTGTTTGTGTATATGAGTGTGTTGTGTGTGGGGATGTGTGGTATGTAGTGTTGCAGTGTGTTTGTGTATAGGTGTGTGTATGTGTGGTATGTGGTGTGTGTGGTGTGTTTGTGTATGTGTGTGTATGTGTGGTGTGTGTATGTGTGTCTGTGCAGGTGCATGTGTGCATACATGGTATTGTGGTGTGTGTATATGTATGATGTGTGTAGCATGTTTGTGTATATGTGTGTTGTGTGTGTTGTGTGTGGTATGTAGCGTGTGCAGTGTGTTTGCGTATGGGTGTGTGTATGTGTGGTATGTGGTATGTGCAGTGTGTTTGTGTACATGTGTATGTGTGGTGTGTGTGAGCATGTGTGTGGGGTGTTATGTGTGTATATGTGGGTGGGGTGTGGTATGTGGTTTGTGCAGTGTGTTTGTGTACGTGTATGTATGTGTGTGTGGTGTGTGTGTGTGTATTGTGTGTGGTATGTGTGGTATGTAGCGTGTGCAGTGTGTTTGCGTATGGGTGTGTGTATGTGTGGTATGTGGTATGTGCAGTGTGTTTGTGTACATGTGTATGTGTGGTGTGTGTGAGCATGTGTGTGGGGTGTTATGTGTGTATATGTGGGTGGGGTGTGGTATGTGGTTTGTGCAGTGTGTTTGTGTACGTGTATGTATGTGTGTGTGGTGTGTGTGTGTGTATTGTGTGTGGTATGTGTGGTATGTAGTGTGTGCAGTGTGTTTGTGTATGAGTGTGTCTATGTATGGTATGTGGTATGTGCAGTGTGTCTGTGTACGTGCATATGTGTGGTGTGTGTGAGCGTGTGTGTCGGGTGTTATGTGTGTATATCGGGGGGGGTGTGCACGGTATGTGATTTGTGTGTGTGTACGTGTATATATGTGTGTGGTGTGTGTGTGTGTGCACACACCGCACACACTAGTTTTTCTGAGCCCAGCCATACATATCAGGCCCTGGGCTGAGTGCTTTGCTCTCGTATCTCGCGTGTCCTCACGACAGCTCCATGAGGCGGTATTTTTATCTCTGTTTTTAAGATGAGAGAAGAGAGATTTCACAGGTCGAGGCATCCAATCGTTTCCCACACTGAGTGGTAAAATCTAAATCCCAGTGAGCGCTGGTCTGCCCCTGGGCCCTGCTCCTACCGTCTTTGCTGAAGGGGTGGCCGGGCCGCAGCTTCCTAGGACCAGAGGAGTGTTTGGGGTCTGAAGGCTGAGACAGTGTGGCCAGGGATGGACACAGGGGTGAGCAGCAAGGGGCTCCAGCCCCCCTGTCCCGAGGAGGGCCCTGGGAGCAGGAGCCCCCTCTTCGGGAGCCCACCAACCCTCCTTCAGAGAAACCTCTCACAGAGCCTGAGACCACGGGAAGAGGGGCCAGCGGGGTTCGACAAGGCACAAAATCCTGGTTTGCTTCCCCGAGAGAAGGGCAAGCCCGGACCTGAGGAGAGATGGGCGGTCTGGAGGGCAGGCCCTCGTACACCCCGGGCCTCTCTCTCACGGATCTAAGGGCCGGGGAAACGCAGAAAGCTGGGGCTAGGGCTGGAGCTGAGCGGTCTGCTTAAGAAAAAAAATACAAAATAGGGCACTAAAGTAAATATGAAGAAAAAGAAATCACTGCAGATTTTAAATTTACAAATGCTGAGAACATCACCAGTATCATAAAATCCAGAAAAAAAACACAACTTTTTAATTAATAAACAGCCCCCATAATCTGCTTTTTGGTGGCATGTTCTCTGATCGTCTCTTTGAATGACAACAATTTTGTAATGTCGTTTTCTAGAGAGACGATATTCTCTCTTCTAGCATACTTGAGTGAAAATTTTTTTTTAATTATTGATGTTTAGAAAGGTTTCTTTACTTAAATCTCAATGTTGATAACGTCATGTCATTTTTTAAGAATTGCTGTCAAATCTGGGAAACGTCTATGGAATTTCTTTGAGACGGGAGCCCTCAGAGTTCTGATTACTCTGAGTTCGCTTGTGCAGGGATGGAGACTGAGCTGACAACACCCTTTACCTTGTTGTAGATGTCCTAGTCACTGCTGTGTGCTGAGAGTCGCGTGCTGTCTGTGTCCACCTCAGTAATTTACGACAAATCACCGGGAGATGGTGATGCACCTCTGCAGAGGGGCTGAAGGGACAGCAGGACTAAGGCAGGCATCCATGGGAGCCAGCGCAGCAAACACCAGCGAGGGGGAGGGGGATGGTGTCCTTCGCTGGCCAGGCAGCCACGATAAACAACTGACCTCTCAACTAAGGAATCTCAGGCCTGGTGATGGCCGGGCCGGGCAGAGAAAGGCCATCTCGGGCAGTGCTAAGACTTAACATGATGGTCAGCTCAGCCTTGGAGTGAATCAGGCTCTGCCCCTCACAGGCTCCTGGAAGCTTCAAGCAGTAACTTGTTCCATATGGAAGTGTCTTAGGACCCCAGGAACAAGTCTACTACACAGAATCCCAGCGTATCACCAACTCAGCTTCCCTCAGCTGAACCCCAGAAATACCCGCAGCCACTCCACAGCCTTCCAACCCTAGGGGATGCAGGACCCACGGGAGGCTTGGGACAGCAGAACAAATAGATTACAGTTTAAGTAGATTGAGCAAATTTTACCAAACACACGATTCTGTAAACACGCTGCCAGGGTCCTCCCAGGCTTTGGGGGGAGTTGGTGCACGAGGAACCTGGAAAAGCTCATGGCTCTGTGTTCACCCTCATTTCTGGGAGGGCTTCCTGAGGGCAGTGTGGAAGTCAGTACAGTGTGGACAAGTTCTAAACTGAACCATTGCTGGGATGGGGTGGCTCCCTCCTGGTCCGTTCAGGAGCCTGATGATTGGAAGAGTCTTGTGCAGTCCGGTAGTGGTAGATCAGAGGAACTGGGCTGCTCTAAAGCCTCTCCCAGGCAGATGAAAACAAAGCTGGGCTGTTGTCTTACTGCCCAGGGCTGCCGTAACAAGGCCCCACAAGATGGCTGGCTTAAAGCAACAGAAACCATTCTCTCACAGTCCTGGAGGCTGCAAGCCTGAAATGCAGGTGTCTGTAGGTCCATTCTCTCTTTGAAGGTGCTGGAGGAGGATCCTCTCTTGATTCTTCCCAGCTTCTTGTGGCTCCCAGCAACCTTTGGCACTCCTTGTCTTGTGCACGCATCCCTCCAGTCCCTGCTTCCCTCATCACATGCCCTCCTTCCCTGTGTGTCTCTGTTCTAGTCTCTCTCTCCTTGTAAGGACAAGTCATTGGCTCAGGACCCACTCTAATCCAGTATGACCTCCTCTTACCTTGATTACATCTGCAACGACCCTATTTCCAAATAAGGTGAAATTCACAGGTACCAAGAGTTAGAGTTAGGACTTGAACATATCTTTTTAAGGGGACACAATTCAACCCACACCAGCCATGAACCCAGCATGGGAGAATCTGCTGCTGAGGAAACACCTTGCTGATCAGAGGGGACCTTCAGTGGTCAACTGAGGTAGTCTTAGGTTTTTTCTTCCCAAAGACATAGATAGAAAGCTGTAAAGTTTGAGAGGCGAAAAAAAGACCTGGAAATATAATCATAATATTCACTCTTCGCTTTCATCTCGAAACACAGCACAAATAAATGGAGTGTGTGAGCAAGATGGCACTGTGGACTCCATTCAGTGAAGCAGACTTGGGGTTTCCTAGAGAGAAAACAGAACACGGGCACAAGCAGGTGCCTCCTCAGACCTGGGAGCCACCACAGCCGGGAGGGGGCCCCAACTGTCTCTGGAGGACACTGAGTTCCTTGTACCTGGGACCCAACTTCAATGCCCTTTGACCTCAGAGTTACGTGGAGGGATACAAAAAGGAGCACTTCCAGCAGAACTGCAGCTGCTGCCTTTTGCACGTGAGCAAGCAAAATTAGTCCACCACCTTTTCTGAATGAGCACGGCTTGTTTCTGCAAACCTCTTTCCCTGCCACTACCAGCAGGAGCCAGAGATGGGGAAGGAGCAAAGAGACGGAGAGCAGAGTTACTGAAGCTGTGACGTCAACAAAGCGCGTTCACCCACGCTGCTGGAATAAAATTAGCTGGCTCCCTGAGAAATAAAAGTGAGTTTAGAAATCAGCTCAGTGGTTGTGCTTCTGTGCGTAATTGTCATGTTCAGATTGCGGCAGGGAGCAGGACAACATACGCACGTCAAGAAATTACGTGGTTCGTTGAAGTCTTGGGAAGATCACGGCCTCATCTGGCAGAGTGAAATCCGCATCCAAGAGAGCAAGAACAAATCAAAACCCTGCTTCCTTTGCACCCGGAGTGAACTGAGAAACTGCTGGGCACGTGCCCCGGCCGATCCAGAGGAAATCGATTTCGTTATTTCCCATTCTGCAAACTGAGGTGAAGGCTGACCAGAAAGCATCCCTCCATTTTAAGTTCAGCTTTTGCTTTTTAAAGAACTCCAGGCTTATGCTCTGCCTGTTCTTCCCTTCAGTCCCCTAATAATTAATAAGACATGATTCTTTCTTCTGAGGCTATCAGAAGGCAGCTTTGAAATTTGGTGGGAAAAGTTTTGTAGCATTTGTATAAATCGGTTTTTGGGGAACGAGACTGACTTCCCATGCGTTTCTTGGGGATGGCATGAAGCCCAGGGACCAGGAGACTTTTGAGGGAGGGATGGATATAGGAAGGCTCCCTTCCCTGAAGGAGCCACAGGCTGCTGTGCCCTCCCCCATCTCCAAATGCCTATTTACTCTGACAGTGGCCGCATCGGGGTTGTCCAAAGGACTTTGCCGAATGTCTGTGTGTTCCCTTCTCTACCCACTTCCCTCCTGGAGCCCGGCTTTGGGACAAGGATCAAATTCCCCAGGCAGAGAGGCATCTTCCTGGGTCCAGGAATGATGTTTTATGTCCTGCTAATACCCGCGAGCAGTGAGGGCAGGATATCACGGTCAGGCAGGGGGCAGCACCTCCTGGTCGCAGATAGCTGAAGGTGCACAGGACCTTGGTAGCTTTGCAGTCAGGGTCCTGGCTGGAGGCAGACGCAGACCTCCAGGGGGTCACTGGGGAGCCTCGTAAAAAGGTTCCATGGGCAAAGCGATGGGCTGGGTAGAGGGACTCTGCAGGGACTGGTGATGCAGCAGAAAGAGGCCAGAGGCAGCAGGTAGCAGACCCCAGGTGAGCTGCAGCTGCAGGCGGGAGCTGCGGCCATGGGCAGAGCAAAGCAGCCGCAGCCAGCTCAGGCTCACCGGGAGGGAGGGAGGCATGGAGGAGCAAATCTTCAGGCTCCTGCAGACTCCCCCAGCTGGACGTTGGCCGCGGGAGCGCCTGGAGGTCACGCTCCCAAAGCTCAGAGCAGGGCAGAGAAGGGGGAAGTGCGGACATAGCAATCGGGTCGTCTCCACAGCTGCAGCAGCGAGGGCGTCTAGGTGGGAAGCCCAGCAGAGCAGGAGAAAGGATGTCCCCAAGGTCACCTAACATGACGGCAGCTGCCCCATCCCACCCGCTTCTCTCTCGGCCTCACAGAGGAAACGATGATGTTAAACGTTTCAACACATTTGTGTCCAAGTGCTCACATAGGAACAGGTCTAGATTTTCTCTGTGCTCACCCATGTGTGCTTGACATTTTCCAACAATCCGCTTATTTAGAAACATCAATAAATTAATGCGTAATTCTAACCGATTTTCTGGCCTCCTCGTCCTTCAGCTCTGACTAGTGATCTTTCATCATTAGTTGCTGCTCTGCTCGGATCACAGTTCTTCAAGACGCGTCTGTCCCTGCTGTCTCCTCCCTGGCTTGTGGTGCAGAGAGGCCCGTGCTGCCCTAGGCTCTGGGGACAGTGGGGATACATGTCCCTGCCCCCAGGGAGCCACAAGGGGAGGAGGGGAGTAGTGTAGTAGCCAGCTAGTGACAGGAGAGATCACTGAACTGCAGGGTCTCTAAGAGCTGGGAGGAGAAACCAAGGTAGTGAAGGACAGACTGTGCATGGACCCCAGCCAGTCTACGGCCTCAGTCACACCCGAGAGAAGGAAGCCAGGACAGGAAGGTGACATCCAACCAGCTCCAAGGACGAGGGGGAACTGCTTAGAGGACAAGGGAGGCGGAAGTGAGTTGCAGGCAGCAGGAACAGTGTGTGGGAAAGTCTGACCTGGGACAGAGTGGGGCACAGGAGACAGGAAGTGACCGAAGTCAAAGGAGCTGTCCCATGAGGAGCGAGGTGGGCAGAGGAGCGCGGTGCGGGGCTTTTCCTCCATCTTCAGGGCAAGGAGAAGCCGTTGCAGGATTACAAGCTTGTGGCGGCATGGTCCCATGAGCAAGTTCAGGGGAGACTCCAGGGGCACTGTGGGGAGCGGGTAGGAGGGCACAAGCAGTGGCTCCGGGGCCAGGCAGGAGGAGGCAGCTGTGCAGACCAGAGGGGGTGGTTTGCTTTGGGCTGAGGGTGTGAAGACCAGCAGGGAAGAGGGTGAGATTTGGGAGGAACTAGGGGTCTCTGCGGAAGGTGTCTCACATGGGCGGGACACATTCAGGGCGCCCTCCTTCCTGGGCACTGGTCACAGGTCGTATTCTTGGGTCATGTGTGGTCCTGTATCTCCATCTCACCCACTCCATGTGAAAAGCAGCCACAAAATACAGCCTCATCCCAATCACACCATACCATGCAAAGGTTCAGGTTCACGTGGGCCCAGAGCCCCTGGTCTTTTCCTTACCGGAAGGGGCAGGCCATAAGCTGTCCCGTCCGCAGGGCCAACTGGTCAAGAAGGCAGTGGGCCTGTGTTATGCCTGCTGAGCAGAGAGGGGCGGCCTCCACTCCCTCCTACACCCTCAACTCCCAGCACTGGCCGTGCCCAAGAATACAGACCAGGGGCCCTGGCCTGCGTTCCTCATCCTGGCCCTTGCCTTCCACATGTAGAACGATGACTCAGAGGTAAACTTAAAGCTGCCCTTTTTGGAATGCCAGACTTCCCTCCAGGAGCAGCAGCAGCAATGCCGGGCACCTGTTCTCTTTCCAGAGACCCTCGTGTCAACTGAGAAGGCAGGACAGCCGAGTCCCTGGGAGGAGAAGGAGCCCCGGAAAGTCTCGCATGCTGGGGTGGGGGAAGATCCGCGCCTGGGCCGGGAGCCATCTCCACCAGTCCCTCTGCACGCGATGTCGGTGTGAGTAACGTGGCTCATGTCTTGGCAAAAATGTGCAGGGAGTTGTCTTAGTTTCATCGCAGCCATGGGTTGTTTTTCTCAGAGTCGGCTTGTTTGTTCTCTACCAGGCACTGGAGAAGCTCCGTGCCCATTCCAGGCCTGAGGTAGGAGTATGGAGACACGACCTTCCTTGGACAAGAAAGGACCAAAGAGTGGGGTGGTGGAAAGGAGCTGGGGCCCAGGTGCAGCCCGCTGCACACATGGCTGAGCTATCTGAGCTGGGGTTCGTTCTGCCTTCTTGTGCACTGGCATGTACGGCTCTTGGTCAGGGGGAGAGTTTCTAAACCCATAGTCGTGTCTCACATTTGGAAACAGCTGACTTCGATGGGATTCCAACAAGCAGCCCTTGGGGAAGGTGGAGTCTCACCAGCCTGGAGGTGGGGCCCTTCTGATCCTGAATGACCCCCATAAGCTGTAACTCCCAGGTTGTACCTTAGAGGGTCATTTCTTTGGGAAAAGCATTGTTATTTCCAGGGGTCCCATTTCAAGCCAGATATTAGTCTCAGCAGAGCCCAGAGCCCCCGCTGCCCCGTGCTCCACTCTGCAATCTCATCTCGGCTAGGCCCTGCAGAGTCTGCCCACATCTGGCATCTCCATCCCTTACCCCACTTCTCCTCCCCTCGCTGGGATTCTAACAATAGCCCCAATTCAACCTCCTTGCTTTCAGTTCCTTTCTCTCTCTTCAAGCTAATTTCCCAAACTCACATCCAAAGTTCTTTGAAAACATGGTTCTAATCCTGCCAGCCCCTGACGGAGAGACTCCATGTGCTTCTGGTCAGCTGCGGGATCACGTCTGAGCCGCAGACAGGCATCCCAGCCCCTGTGCTCTGACCCCTCTACTCCCACCCCCTTGCCCACCCATCCTGTGCTGCCCCTTCCCTTCCATCACCAGGTCCTCATGTGCCCACCCTTGACACAAGTGCCCTTGGGTTTCTCTTTGTCCAGCCAAAGAGCTAGTCTCCTTGCAGACCCACTCAAAGAGTCCACCTCCTCACTGTCCCGAGCCCCATGGGAGTGGCCCTGCCTTAACAGACCTTCCCTCTCTGTCCTCACTGGCACTGAGGACTCGCTGGGCTGGACCTCAGCATCGGTTGACCTCTATCTCCTTCGCAATGCTCCTTCGGATAAGAACCCTGTTGTCCTCATCTTTATATGCAAGAGTCCAGTTGGGGTTGCTCCTATATTCTCAGTTAACAGGTGAGAAAACCTTTTTGGAGAGTGACTCACACAAGGTCACACAAAGGTCACAAGGCTTCACAAACGGAAGAGCTAGGACTCTACCAGTTATTTTGGCTGAAGTGCTCTGACTCCAATACCAGGGCTGCCGATCTACCCGCTCCTTAGAGGGTAGTCCTGCATGGTCATGTTGCTGTGCAGACCCCTGTGGAGACCCACAGGCCCCAGTGGGGCCCCAGGCTCCCCCAGGCTCCACTGGCCATTGCCCACATGCCCATGGCTGTGACCAAGAACAGTCCTGAGGGGCCATCTTCACCAAGGGGGTCGTGCAGGCTGCTGTTTTAGGGTCTGAGCACAGACCTCAAGCCCAGGCAGGCGGTCTCTGGTAGAGTAAGTGTAGCAGATCTGCAGCTTCCAGCTGCTTTTTTTTTGGCTTTATTTCCAGCTCTGCTAGTGCTGTGCCTGCCAACCTAAGTAACTTCAGGTAGCCCTTGTGATGGTCACTTTTGTGTGTCAACGTGGCCAGGCTGTGGCACCCAGTTGTTTAATCAAACACGAATCTAGGTGTTGCTGTGAAGATATTTTGTAGGTGTTAACATCTACAAGCAGTTGACTTTTAGCAAAGTTGATCACCTTTGATAACGCGGGTGGACTTCATCCCATCAGTTGAAAGCCTTAACAATAAAAACAGGTTTGCTGAAGGAGAAAAAATCTGCCTCGAAGTGCAGCATCAAATCCTGCCTGAGTTTCCAGCCTGCCCTGCAGACTTGACTTGCCTGCCCCACAATCACATGAGCCAATTCCTTAAAAAAAAAGTCTGCTACTATAGACGTTCTATTGGTTCTTTTTCTCTGGAGAACCCTGACAAATTCAGCCTCCTCGGATGAATACATGTTCTTCCCATTTGTGCTTCCAGACTCAGAGGAAAAACAGAACCAAAGGAAAAGTGGTACAGACACTTGCAAAGTGGGTCCTATCGATTTTAAATCTTCCATTAATGTGACCTTTACCCGTGTATGTTTCTAGGATGGACAGTGCACAAGGCAATGACGTCTCATAGTTGTATCCAACAACAGACACTCACGGCCTTTCTGTGTCCCCACAACCTTCCCGGTGTCTGAGGACCATCTGAGGCTGAACAAGAACCATCCATGGCCCAATGTTCTCACACCAAGGCCAGAATAACAGTTAATAACTGTGGACATTTAACAGACCACTTAGCATGACCCACATCACAGGAACCAGGATGTGAGCCTAAACCTAGGTACTGGGTTGAATTGTGTCCCCCAAAAAGATATGTGTGAGTCTAAGACCCACTCCCTGTGAATGTGACCTTATTTGGAAGTGGAGTCTTTGCAGATGTAATCAAGTTAAGATGAGGTGATACTGGCTTTGGGTGGGCCCCCACGGAATGACTGGTGTCCTATAAGAAGAGGAAAATTTGGACACAGACACACAGGGAGGAGTCCACGTGATGACGGAGGTAGAGATTGGAGTGACGTGTCTACAAATCAAGAGACATCAAGGATGACCAGAAACCACCAGATGCTGAGAGAGAAGCACGGAACAGATTCTCTGAGTCTTGAGGAGGAACTCACCACCAACATTCTGTTGTTTTAAGCCACCTAGTTCATGGTACTTGGTTACGGCAGCCCGAAGAATTGATACCACATCCTTTATCACAGATGTGGGGGGATGTAAACACTTAGAAAGGACTATCTAGATCCTACCCCCCAAAGATGATAACATCCTTCTGTTGAACCCTGAGGGAATGCAAGATCTGGTTTGGGGTTGGAAATGTCTTCTTTCTATAAAGATAATCACAGCTGTGTAGAGACCCTGAGGTGGATTCACAAGTGATATTAGTCTTCCTTGATGTTGGCGTTCACATGGACCTCAGAAGCCCTGAGTCTGGTCTGCATTGTTGATGTGAAGTTTGGGATGTTTGCAGTGACCACGAGAAGACTCATCACCCCTCCCCACGTGCTCACGCACAGACGCCCCTGCACCCGCTCCCGCTGGCCGGCCCGAAGCCGGATCAGTGGTGTAGGATTTTCACACTAAAGAAGGTAGGTTCCTGGAGTGTCCCAATTCCAAAGTAAAACTAAGCCCTGAGTCCCCCGTGGAGCATAAATACATCAGGCTATTTATGTCTTCTGTTCCTGCTGGGAAATCTACCCCGAATGCTTGAAACCTCGAGTCACCGGCCAAGGAGAGAGATTTTAATCTGTGTAGCATCTGGAACTGCATTCACCTGTGCAATGGCGACAGAGCTTGATACCTCCCTCCCCCTCGCCCTCTGTCTTGCTCGCTCTCTATCTCCAGGCAGAGAGAATGCTGATGGGCAAGTCTTTTTCTCCCGATAGCTGGAATTGGGCACTACTCACTGGAGCGCGCTGCAATCAGCTCTTGATAGAGTAGGGCTGTGATAGAAAAGGAGGCTGGAGCTGGGGCCAAACCCCCGTGGCGTCCAGAGTGTGGGCTCCTACTTGAGGATATTCCTCACAGGCATGTTTGTGTATCTTACTCTTTGGACAGAAGTCCCTAGGTGTCACTAGGAGGTGTCAGAATGTCCCAAGCCCTGGTTCTGTGGCTTTGAAAGGAGTGGACGCCCCTGGGATGGAGCTGCTGAACTTCAGAAGGAACAGGTGTGAGTCAGAGCAATCGATGCTTTAGCGTCTATTCTAGAAAGATCATCTGGACATGTTCTGTATGTGCTTGAAGGATGATAGGACAGAATTTCATGTTCTAAAAGTGGGACTAGATGTCTGTGAGGTTGGTGTCTTTGTCTTCCATTCACCCACTCGGCTCCCCGTGCCCTGAGCCCCTGCAGCTGTCCTCTGACCCCCAGCTGGGTTCAGCCAGAGGGGTTAGGGCAGCAGGATCTGAGACAAGGAGGGGACCAGGTCAGGGTGTCATCCACTGGCTCCTTCCCTGCACAGCCGCCTCAAGCTGGTGCATCTCTTGGCCAAATACCCTGCTCCCTCCCGGTTCCACTGTCTCCTCCAGCTTCAGGCAGGGGCTCCATCTCCCGCCCCAGCTCGGGCAGGTAGTACAGCCACGTGGTACCAGCACCAGAACTCCACCCTTCTCTGGGGCTTCCCTTTACACATTGTCTCTTCACTCCTCCTCCTTGAGCTTCCCTCATCGCAGCCACAGTGGGCACATGCTTCCTGCAGGGCCCAGCCCACCCGGGCTACCTAGCCCACCGTGCCTCTCAGTCAGCACCGCTGGTCTTTCCTTTTAGTGCGAGTAACACCACGATTTGTTGCGGATCTTTGCAGAAATTAAATTGTTGGGAGAGCATCTGCTAAGTGCTGTGCTCCGGAACATGCCGGCCTCGTGTCAACGCTATTGGGGAGTGGGCTTCGGTCTCTGCTCTGTACACCCACACACCCTGCCCACAATCATTTCTTTATTCCCACTGAGTCATGTCTAAAAATTGTCAAGTGATGGAAAAGAGATGGGGGTCTGAGTTCCAAGGCGCCACACAGCAGGAGGGCGATGGCAGGAATACCCCGGGGAGGGCCAGCAAGGCCATGCCGGTTGCAAGGCTCGGCCAAGGGAAGGGGTTAAAGAGAGAGCACGTGGAACATGCAGGGGAGTTCCTGCCTTCTGTGGGGTCATGTGGGAATATTACTTATATCTCAAAGATTTCAAACAGAATCAACCCTATGCAAAAATGAAAAGTATAAATGCCTGCACACTTATTCATTCATTCAACAAATATTCACTGACTCGTACTCACGTGTCCAGCAGTGTTCTGGGCACTGATCACACTGGGCAGAACCAGCCCCGCCCCTCTAAGGATGAGGACGAGGAGCAATGTCCACCTGTGATGGGTCCACCTGGGCAGGAAGATCAGGAGGCTTCCTGGAGGAAGCAGCATCTGAGCTGAGGACGGCAGGCTTGTAGGAGTTCATAGGACAGAGAGGGCAGGGGACAGAGGGTCCAGACAGAAGGAAAATGTTCTGAAGAGGAAGGAGGAAGGAGAGAGTGGTCGGCTGTGGGGTAGATGATGTGGGGGGTGGGGAGGTGTGGGGCAACTTGGGGTGAATAGGCAGGGAGGGAAGTGCTTGAAAGTTCTGCCTTTATCTCCTGCAAAGGGAAGTCATGGTTAACTTTAGTTCCTGGGGACAGTCACAGATGTGCATTCTCAGGAGGTCACTCTGGCTGAGATCAGAACAGAAGCAGGGGCCATTAGGAGGCTGTTTAGTAGAGGATCTAAGGGTGATGGGGGCTGAAGAGAGGCAGGAGGGATGCGCAGGCACAGACATACACACACACACACACAACCACACACCATACACAACCACACACACACACCATACACACACAACCACACACCATACATGACCACACACTACACACACACACACACACACACACACACACACATACACACTGGTTCTAACAGCACAAGTGACACCGGGGTTCCTATGTCTCTGCCCCATTGTTTCTGGTTTAGGCAACTTTTAGACCATATCTCCCAGGAGGGGGCAATGGCATAGAACTGAATTAAGCACAGTTGACCCAGGCCTGGATTTAAAATGCGCTCTGGATCATTCCCCAGGCCAGCGGTTGAAAGCGGTCTTGCTCTTGACGTGCCTGGGGAGATAAGAATTTGTGCATCTTGCTTCCTTAGTTAATTCTCGATCAGATGTTTTTGGAATGAATGAATAGAGCTTTACACAGCCTGCACCCCAGGATGGAAAATTGTAGCGAATGGCCTTGTATTTCTTGTCTTAACCTTCATTAGGTCAAATATTTCTTTATCATAGAAGTGTAATCATTTCAATTCAATGTCAGGGTAATATTCCCCACGAGTAAAAACTAAAAGTATTCAACGTGTAAAATGTGCTTTGCAAGATTTTTTCCGTCTTAACCTAAGGAATGCATGTGGATCTTAGGGGAGGTAGGAACAACACTGTTTTGAAGCCTGAAAATACCATTACATTCAAATGTAAATGAAAAAATGTTTGTAATATTTTTCTAAAAATCTGCTGTATCATGAGAAACAGACCAGCCCTCTTTTCTATAAATCAAAAAATGCCACATGGTCATTTCACAGAGGACAGAAGGTTCTAAGTCATGGTCTTCCTGGGTATCAGGCAATTTGTCTGCTATCCTAAGAGAATCAACTAAAGATAACGTGATTGCCAGGCTGCTCTTTGCAGCTGCCCTGGGCGTTGAAGATAACAGAACTTCGTGCTCTGAGATGAGGAAAGAGGCCATGCTCCGGCCTCTGCCCTCCCAGGGGCCTGGCCCAGAAACAGTCCTGGAGAACCCTGGGGCGCTCCGTCTATGGGGCACCTGGGGGAGGGACAGTGAGGGGGTGGCACCCATCACCCTCGCGTCTGGATGCAGACAACACTGAACTCCAGTGCCACAGAGCAGGGTCATTCCTGACGGTGGCTGGGTGACCACAAGGGCAACCAAAGTGACACCCCAGGCCCTACTGCAGGCCAATCTGGCCTCTGCACACGTCACGTCTCCAAGCCTCACAGCACTTTGAGGCACAGACGCGCATTATCCCTGTTTTATTGATGTGAAAATTGAGGCTCCCAGGGACCCTTTGCACTCCTGATTTGCCAGGCCTGTGGCACACGCTGGCTCTGACCTCCCATCTACTGTTCAAGGCAGACACTAACGGTTCCCTGGGGTAGGGGGTCACTGGACCTGGAAGTGTCCATCGTGGAGGTGAAGTGATTCCAGGCCCCCAAGGCTGTATTTGCTTCACGTGATTTATATGGAGAGCCACCTGGAAGGGGAGCAGGAAGGAAGCAGAACATTGTTTCAACTTCTGTTCAGGCCCCGGGAAACCCAGCTGAAGGTTGGAGCCTGTTGGAAGCCAGGATGCAGGAAGGGTGTCGGGCCCTCAGGAGGAGACCCTCAACCAGAGAACCACAGGAGACCTGAGGCTGGTGCTAGATGCTTTCCAACCAGCTACCCAGGTGTCATGCATGCATGTGTGTCTGTGTGTCTGTGCATATGTGCGTGTGTGTGTGCAGGTGCACCTGTGCACCTGTGAATGTGTATGTCTGCATGTGTGTTATGTGTGCATATACATTGTGCACAGGTGGATGAGAGAGTGGCAGCCACCTCACTGAACCGTGCAGCCTCTGTGGACCCACAGGAGGCTGACACCACTTCCAGACACTGAAAACTGGGAAGGTCAGTGGTCGGAGACACTGGCCGCCTGGTAGAGGGGGCACAGTTTGGGCTCAGCAATGGTGATGATGGTGATGCTGGCCCCAAATGCCAGCTCCACTCGTGGTGGAGGAATCTCAGCTTGAAAGCCCCCACACAGGAGTGGCGAGGATGGCCTCATAGGATCTCAAGGAACTGTGGCTGTGCTGCAGGACCACCAGGACCATCTCACAGGAATGAAGTAGCCCCTCCTTGGGCATCCAGAAGTAGTGATAGAAAAGGCTGAGTGGGGATGAGGGGATGGGCATCCTGCAGGGGCAAGTAGGGGCTTGAACCCATGGGACCCAGGCATTTCCGTTACCAGGATGGCTACAACCCAGAGGCCGGTGGCGAGGAGACACCTGTGCTCACTGACATCTCACCAATGGGAAACCTGGGACAGGAGGTGGTGCTCGGCACCCTCAGCTCCAGGTTGTGATGTGGATCCAAACCCACGTTCATCAACCTCAGAGCCCGGGATCTCCAGCTGCTACCTAAAGTGCCATAGATTTCATTGTGAAAAATTGCCATTTTCAGGTCAAAAGTAGTTGAATCTGAGCAATTTCCTATGTCTCAGCCCAATAAATGGAATTTTCAGCAAGGGAGCAGAAGGCTGAATTCTCCAGCCTGCTTCCTTCTTACACATTTGCACGGCTAAGTAATCTCTTGGGTTTATGCATATATATATATACGAAAAAGATTACCAAGTCCTTGACTGCTACAAGTTTATATTTTTAAAAATTCAGGTATAATGATTGAAAATATTTTTCTCCCCACCTTTCCAAGCACATTTGAGGAACCATCACCTTTCTGACTTTCTGACCCCACGGGGTCTGCATTGCAGCTCAGCTCCTTGATCTCCGATGTCATCCCCCCTGCCCTGCCCCTGCCCCCCAGTTCTCACTATGGTGCTGGGTGTCCTCAGATGCTCTCCAGGGGCTGCTTAAAAAAGCAGACTTCAAGGCCCTCTGAGAGGTTTGGGTCCAGCGGCTGGGCAGGCCCAGGAATTTTACCACTGGGTGCATCTATTGCCATGGTCTGTGAAGCTCGCTTAGAGAACAGCTGCATTTCCTTGTCCTGGCTGAGTGCACTGGCCCCAGGAATGAAGGCTGGGGGAAGAGGCTGGCCTGGCCTCCCCTTGCCCACTCTCTCTGCAGACCTTTGGCCTGGGGGCCCAGGATGTTGGCCTTCCTTGACCATCCTATTGGATGGTCGAACTGAGGGCTGCTCCAGGCACAGACCCTCTGACGCAGATTCTGCCACCCTGGGGGTAACAGCCAGCCTCACCTTGGCCACTGTGCCCTCACTTCCTTCTGAGGATCAGTTATCACACTCAGAGTTGCCCTTATTCCAACTGATTTGATGACGTAACAAGAAGACTCAGCTACCTCCCTGACTGCTTCATCATCTCAGGTTCTGTGGCTGGGATACTGTCAGGGAGCCATCCTGACGTGTTCCTGTCAGCTCCACTCTGGAACTATTTCTCCCAGGAGGGAGCCGACCCCCCTGCCCTGCCCTGTGCCGGGTCCTGGGGTGTGTGAGCCTCCTGCCCCTCAGCAGGAAGGTTTCAGTCATCAGGGCGGGTGAGGCCGCTTTGCCACCTAAGCCCCACTTCCTGAAGACACATCCACTGCCTGTTGAATCCCAGCCTTCCCAGGAGCGCAGTTCCCAGCAGTGAGTCCAGGGTTTCCAGGACGAGCCCACAAAGGCTACACAGGGAGGCCTACCTGGCTGTCAGGGCCACTAAGGGCCCGTCCCCACCCCTCTCTCCACGCCTTCTGGGTCCCTTGCTTCCTCCCCTGATGGACTCTTCGCCAGCCCTGGGCATCACCTCCGATTTCCCCTGGGGCTCAGACTTGACGTTTCCATGGCTGGCCCTGAGTCTGGGTCAGCCTCGCTTTGTTCTGTCCAGGCAGCGAGTGTGGTGTGGTGTCCTGGGGAAATACCGTCTTTGAGCCACGCAGGCCTGGGCCCAACTCAGCTTGCACAGAACCTGGCACAGGTGACGTTCAGTAATGCTGCTCTGTCACCTTGTCCATTACCATGGAAGGCTTGGGACCCAGCAGGCCCTCTCCCGTCTGCCCTAAGTGTCACCATCTTAGTGAGTGACCGCACAGACCATGATTTAGGGTCAAAGGTGTCTGCAGGTAACCAGTCTCCACGGTTTCCTGATCCAAGAACCATTTGCTGTTGTGTTGACTGATGCAGGGATTAAACGGCATCACTTAGGAAAAATGTTAGAAAAAGAAGATACAGTTCAGTGCAAATTCAGTCCTGCACTCGCTGCCACATTCCTGACTCCAGCCCTAAATCCTTGGCACAGTCTGCTCCCTGACCGTGGCCAGCTGGTGCTGAAACATAACTTTAATGTGACAGGTGAGCAGACCAGTTGTCGGGCAGACACATACTGGAGGGAGCCTTCAGGCTTCCCCCTATAAGAGAGAGGGTGGGGCTTATCAGTTGAATGGAAATTGCCAGAATACACAATTCCTCCACAGTGAGTAGTGTTGCGGAACACATCAGTACTTGGGTGCAGTTCCCATGGAATTAGAAATCCTGTGACAGCTGCATGTACTGTTGGAGCAGAATATCCCATACCTGCTTTCAACCGTGCACAAAATTAACCCAGAAGCTGATTGTGACTTGGTAGATGGCCATCAATATGGTAAAGTTGTACAAAACAGTGTGTTCATCCTGCTGTGGGAGAGCGAAGGTCAAAGCCACTCACAGGCAGACCCTCCAGGACCTCTTCTTGTCACCCACTTTGCTGGGATGAATAGTGTCCCCAAATTTCATGTCCACCCAGACCCCCAGAATGTGACATTATTTGGAAATAGTGTCTTTGCAGATGTAATTAGTTAAAATGAAGTCGTGCTGGAGTAGGATGGGCCCTAAATCCAGTAACTGGCGTCCTTATAAGAAAAGAAGACACACAGAGGGAAAGGTCACGTGACAATGGAGAAAGAAATTGGAGTGACGCAGCCACAAGCCAAGGAGCACCAAAGATTCTGACAAACCCCAGATGCCAGACGAGGCGGGAAGGAGTCTCCTCTCGAGCCTTCAGAGGGAGCACGGCCTGGAGACACCTTGATTTGGGGCTTCTGGCCTCCAGAACTGTGAGAGGATACATTTCCATTGTTTTAAGCCCCCAGCTGTGGCATTTTGTTACGGCGGCCAAGGGCAGCTGGTACACCCAGCCAGAAATGGTTTGTCCTGCTCCGCGGCTGGTGGACAAGGCTGCCGACCCAGGCTTTGGTGTGCTCAGCAGCTCGCACAGATTGGGGTCCTGCTTATGGAAACATCTCTTTGGTCTACCACAGTCTCTGTACTTTTACTATCACGTGGAAACACACTTCAGTGTGCTGACTTTTTAAAGATCTGTAAATAGTTATTAAGAAAATAATCTTTCAGATGCCGGGAAGCAGAAAGGCTGGGATCGCTTATGATCATTGGGAAGCGAGTGTGTGTTATTTTAGGGTCTCGTGATGTTCACAGCTGCAGAGGAGAAAACCACGAAGTGCTGGAATGACCATACCAACGGCTGCAATGACCCCGACGTGAGGAGGACACTGCTCAGGAGTCGAGGTGCAGGCCACTTCTTATTTAGGGACATTTGGGGAGATGCAGGTGTGACATCACCTCCCCAGGTCACAGCTGGGAGGGAAAAGCCCAAGGTGATGCTTCAGGGCAGGGCCTGTGTGTCTGCTCAGGCCAGTGGGATGGTGGCGACCAGGGCATCCAGGGACGAGGCACCAGGCTCTGGGCTGTGCACTCTCACCAGAGCCGTCCACCGCCTGGCCCTGAGACCTCTGGAGATGGCCTCAGGTGGCCGCACCAAGGACAGGATGATGTCAGGTGTTTCTCTTAGGAAGCCCAGCAGATCCTGAAATGTGCAAGTCCACACTTGTGATAAGTGCAGGGTCAGATAACAACTTTTAGAAGATGTCAGCCCTGGAAGAACTCACAATACCCGGCCCCCAGCCCAAAATGCAATTTAAAAACCCCACTAAACTCTAAGACAGAAGCTCTAATCTGCCCCTGGAGAGTTGTGGACACTCTTCTTTTCCTGAAAAATCAAACCTCAATTACTCCATGATGTCTTCCTGGTCTTTTTGGAGCCCCTGTTTTGAAGATTCCTCAGCCATTGTGAGTCTGTCCTGTGAGAGACTGAGCACTGGACAGGGGAGCAGGAGGCCCCAGTCCGACCAAAAGACTGCCCAGGCAGTGATTGCTCTGGAGGGCCAGGAGGCAGGGGCACCGGCTTGAAGGCATTCACCACAGAGCCCTAAATTCTCACCACGTCCCTGTAGAAGCAGGCCTTCCTGCAATCTGCGGTGCCAGGGGCCAGCGTGCTGGGGGAACATGATGGGGGTCCCCAGAAAGCTCTGGAGAGTGGAGGTAGGTGTCCCATGGCCTCTGTGCCAGGCCTGTTGGGCGGTCCTCAGGCAGAGCATCTGGACCTGACCTGGGGTGCTGGCCTGGGTGCTCACCAAGATGGAGTGGTCATCAGCTCGAGTTCCTGCAGGCTTGTTGAACAGGGTTGGGGCAGTGAAGGCATCAGGCCGCATCCTGTGCAGGCCTGTTGACCAGGCAAAGACATGTCCATGTCCAAGCACGGCACAGCCCAGACCCGTCCCGCTCGCTTGGGGGTGTCAGTGGTACCAGTCCAGACAGGCTGGCGGGCCTTACTTTCATTCACACCAAATCATGCCGAGACTCGTGCAGAAAGCAAGTTGTAGAGAGGCTCCCGATTAGGGGATTGGGGGCTCACCTCCGTCGGGAGCTTCCTTTCCATCCCACATGTGGGCTCACAAAGGCCCAATGAGTCAATTATCCACTGATGCTTTAGAAATGCTGTGATGGATTCCAAGCTGGAAAGCATTTCCTCTCTTCCTTTTAGGATTGAGGCCTCTGTGACATCAACCAAAGTAGGAAAAAAGAAGGATGATATTGCCTGTGTTCCCTCTGCTGCAATTTTTACCATCATCAAGGAAAGTGTTACCATCACTGTAAGAATTATTAAGATGCTCAAGAAAATAAGCTGTTAAGAAAATGCATTTAGGTATAATAAAATGAAAGGGCCTTGTTTCTCCTTGCCAGAGGAATTATGCAGAGGGACATAAAATGTGAGGTTATGACTATAACCTTCCAGCTAAGCATCCTTGCCCAACAATGGCATGAGGATGGTGAGAACGGACAGAAAAGCAGGCTGAGCACAGAGACTCGACCGCAGCCTGGAATTTTTTGAGGGACAATGGATGTCTGTCTGCCCGCTCAGCCTGTATCTTTGGGGAGGATGCTCAGCATCACCCAGGAACAGCTGATGGTCACAAGGAAGCAGTTGCTGCCAGGGCAGAATTGCCAGACAACTTAGCTCCGTAAACCCTGAATCAACAAGCTTTGCAGGACTGTGTTCCTGATGGCTTTTTGGGAAACAGGCAGAGGCAATGAGCCTACATTGGCTTGCCAGGTGTGTGCTTCTGTTTATAACCCTTTGGAAACAATGTGTCCCCTGCGTGTGGCAATGGATGGGCCCAGTGTCAGAGAAAGTGACCAAATAAGGGAGCAGGCATGTCAGACAGGAACAACACTGCAGCAAGCCTCAGTCACAATTGACTCTGCCTTTTCCTTTCTCTGCATTTGCTAATTTTGGCCAGAACCTCTCTTTCTTTGATAGGACTAGGCCCAGCGGCAGTGGCCGAGCAGAGGCAGTTTCTGTGTGTGGGGGCACAGGCCAGAGCGTCTGCTCCGGGAGCCGAGCAGACCCACCCCGCAGAGGTCAGACCTCCGACCTGACCTGCCCGTAAAGCCATTTTTGTATCCTTCATTTGACAATCAGCTCAGCTAAATCCGTAAGAACGTCTTTCAAATATACGCATTGATCCTTTGTGCTGCAGATAAACATGAAAACCTTCTGATCCTTATTTGCTTAGCGCTGGTTTAAATGGTGCTGTGCTTTGTCACCGACGTCTTACAACAATTCAACAGCTTTGTTTTTTGCTTTTGTCCAAGTTATGTCTCTAGAGGTAAACAGATCTGAATGCATTCCACATTTTCAGCATGGATTCTTTTTATTTCTCTCTTTTTTAAAAAAACCAATGAACTGTGCACTGTAAATAAGGAGAAATGAAATTCATTTTTTTTCATGATGATAATGTTTAAACCTATTTCCCTAGATGAAACTCTTATGATAATACACAAGTTCTGTTATAAATACATGTCTCATATTTTATGCAACTGGTTCTAAAGTTATAATGTTTACAATGCACAAATACAAATTCCATCATTACATTCACGAGTAAGGTCAGTTACCCAAGAAACGGAGCACACACAGCAGAAGTAAAGGAAGCGGAGACAGGAAGGAGCAGCCAGGATCAGGTACGTGTCACCCTTAGCAAAGGCAGTGAAGGCCAGGGCCCTGGTCGCTGCCTCCAGGGGGCGGGTGTGAGACGGGCTGCGCCTCTCTGCCTGGCCTCCCCTCTGCCCCCACACTGGGACTCTCCCCTCACCCCTTCCACTGCTCTGCAGCTGTACCACAAATAATCACAAATGGCATTTACCCAGCACACCGCCACCTCCCTTTCCCCTCTCCCACTGGGGGAAGGGCAAAGGAGCCCTGCAGAGTCCACAGCGGCCAGGCCCCGGGCACAGACGAGGGGAGAAGGAGAGAGAGAGAGCGTATCTGGAAGGGCAAAGGAAGCAGCAATGAAGTTCTCCATGAACGCATTATGTCTTCGGCCTAAGCCACCCTTTGAGAACCGGTAGACATTTTTCTATCAGGCTCCTGTGGCCCAGCAGACACCCAGAACATCACCATGCACGGGCTGAGCATGGAGGGCTCTGCCACGGCCCAGGACAAGCCCAAAGCTGCTTTGAACGTTCTTTTCTATTCCGAGACCCTCTGATGGAGACAGAGCCCGGCCCCCCAGGCACTGGAGACTGCTGATGCACTCAGGGGAACGAAGGCCCCCACACCTCCCACAGACCAGTGGGCTTTGGTGCCAGGGCCTCGCTGAGTCTGCTCCTGCCCCTCTGCGCCGTGTCTCCCGAGGAAGGCTGGCTTCCAGAAGGACTCCAGCAGTGTTCAACCACATGTGGAAAGGAAGCGGCAGTGATGATAAAGCTCTTCCAAAAGTCTGTGTTCTCCAATCACCAACAACACAGCCTTCACCTGTCCTCAAGCCAGCTTCACAGCTCCACTGGGGGTTTAGGACAAACTCAGATGGCTTTTCTATCTTTGCCCAAGGACAATGAATCTTTGAAAACTGGCAAGACATTCTGAAGTCCTGTTCTGACACCCTGGGAAACCCCCTTTTCTCCACCTCAGCCTCCCCTCCCACTGGCGGTTCATTCCTCACCCCTCAGCCCGGCTACATGGTGCATATTTGATCATCTCTGGGCACAGCTTCTCCATGTCAAGCACCTGAGGAGGAAGGATTTTCGTGGCTCAGAGTGCAGGTCCGTAACTGGACTTAACACTCTCTGTCAGCTCCAAAGCCAGGTAAGTCCCTCGGGCATGCGGGATCACCTGCACACACACGGCACACGCACAAGGCATGTCTGCCTGCCATGACTGCGGCCGATGCTTCCTGGGGAGGAGCAAACAGAGCAGAGAAGGATCCCGAGCGCCTTGACTTCATCCCACACGTGCGCGGGGCCCTGCTCTGTGCCGATGCTGTGGCAGACCGCGCGGTTAGTCCCCAAACACACTGTCCTGAAGGGCTCCCCATCTATGGGGGACCAAGGGACAGGACAATGGTTAACCCAACAGTGCCGGGGAGCAGGTCGGTGGGGACAGATTGGCTCAAACCATATTCTCGATATTTAGAAGTTAAAAATCAGCCTCACAAATTGCTGCTATAATATGCCCATCTTCCTATCTTGACAAATATACCTCATATGACAGCACTGAGAAATACACGTAAATCTCTGATTTGTGTACAACTGACAGTTGGCAAAATATCAAAGATGTCGAGTCCATCACTGTTGCACGTCTGAGAGCTCTGCCGCCTGCCCAGTGAGGTCTGAGAGAGTGATAAAATAAGGACATAGGACTCCCATCAACAAAATCCATAACACCATACTGTTGGCTTTCATTTCTGCAAAAGTTCTAATTAGTTACTTGAAAAGTTTTTTAGAACTTTGTACTCTTTTTTTTTTTTTTTTTTTTGGTGAGGAAGATTGTCCCTGAGCTTACATCTGTGCCAATCTTCCTCCACTTTGTATGTGGGTCACCACCACAGCACGAGTTGATGAGTCATGGAGATCTGAACCTATGAACCCCGAGCAGCCAAAGCACACAAACCTAACCACTATGCCACTGGGCCAGCCCCAAGAACTTTGTACTTTTGGCAGGAATAATATATAGAATTTAAAATAAAATTCAATGACATTCAAAATGTAAAAAATTGAGTTTTTATCAAAAATTAAAGTAATTATAAATTTACAAAAAATTAAATTATTGTATACAGTTTAATGATTTTTTTCTAAAATAGTAAAATATCCACTAAAATCAAAACACAAAATACAAATTATCCTTACCAAACATCAAACTATTAAATAAAAATGATTTAAATAAATCTGAATTTTTAAAGTTATCATTTTGAAATTTTAGGTCAACCTTATCAAATAACTTTTATAAACAATAAAACTCATCACAAATCTAGCATTCAGCATCCAGGAGCAGCACACCTCAGCCTTGGGACCCTCAGTCCCCAGGGAGAACCCTAGGGTCTCAGGCCTGCAGGACCCCTCCCACTCTGACAGGCCCCCACTAGCTGCCAGAACAGGGCCTCAAGCTCCGCCCACTGCAGCACAGGGGACAAACTCCCAGCTGTCCCTTTCATCTTCTCCCAGGGTCCATCCATCAGGCAGCATGGGTGGATGAACTGGGACAGCTCAGGGGGGCACCATCACCCACCATGCACCCAGCGCATCTGCCAACCCGTGGGAGAGTTTGCAAAGCGCAGCCAACAGCTGGAGAGTCACAGCTGAGAAAGAAAGGGGATCAGCACGCCACATACTAACTTAGGTGGCCAGAGGCGGTTGGGCATTGTAGATAACGGCTGGAGAAGGTACTGATCTTCCTCCCTGACCCGACCACGTGACTTTGCCCCCACCCGTGCTGCGGAGCTTCCGCTGAGGGAGAGGACGGCAGGCTTCTTTCTTGTGGGGAATTTCCACAGGCAGGCAAGTGATGTGCTTAAGTTTTAAAGTCATTCTATTTTCTTGTTACTTTTTGTTGAATAAGTCCCAGTTTTGAAAGCTGCTTTTAGCCTTTCCAAGGGTTTAGTAGAAATTGATGGATTTCTCTCCAGAGGCTGTTTGGGCAGCTGCCCACACAGGGGATAAGCTGGGAACTGTGGGTCTTCCAGGCGGCACTGGCTCCACACGCCCAGCTTCACCTTCCACTATGAACAGGGGCATGGAGGTGCTCATCCCCAGCTTTGTCCTGCCAAGGGGGTGTCCACAGGGACCACTGGGAGTGAAAGAAGCTTCCACCAGCCCCCCGGGTTTGGAGTCTAAGCCCTTTATCCCAACCTGGCCTGCAGGGCAGCAGCATGACTCGCCTAGGGCCCAGACTACCTGGGTCATGCCCACCTAAGCTAAGTCAGGGTTTGAAGCCCTGGACACTGGAGCCAGGCAGCCTTGGGTATGTCTCCCAGCCTCCAGCACCACAGCCGAGCTCTGGGAGAAGGCAGCAGAGAACTCTACTGACCACAGGCTGTGTGTGCCAGGCATTGCGAGCTGTCCAGGCCCACCAGTCAGGAGAGAGGGTTGGGGGATAATTTCCCTAACAGCCCAGGACTAACGGCAGCATGGAGCAGAGGCCTTCGAGGCCCCAGAGCCCCTGGCTACTTTCCATACAGCGTGCACTTGTAGAGAAGGAGAAACCTCAGCAGAGCAGACCTCCTGCACAGCGGTGGGCAAAGCCCTCAGCAGGGCTCACTTTGTGCCACAGGGCTCCAAGAAGTCACACAAAGTCCCAAGAGGTGGCCCCAAGCCACTTGATGCCTCCAGATGGGAGGCCAAAGCTAGAGAGTGGACCACACAGCTCTCCAATGCCCAGGGAGGGACGGCTGGGTGCGCCGGCTCTGGAGCCAGATCGCCTGACTCCAAGTTCTAGCGCGGCCGCTCTGAGTGACTTGGCCGAGGTTCTGGGCACCATCCTCCCAGTTAAAGACGGAGACCTGCACTTCTTCAGTCCCAGGCCCCTCCAGATCAAAGACCTGCCAAGTCCTGCTGCTCGGAGCTCCTGCTGCCTCCTGGCCTCTGCTCCTACTCGCTTCAGGCCGTCACATGTCCCAGGCTGTATCTGTCTCGAGCTTCGGCTGCCACAGCAGCCCCCTGGGCTCTCTCTGCTCCTCTCGTGTTCCCCTGCACCCCTTCCCCCGCAAGCCAGTCCTGAAAATATAAACAGACCCCGCCATGGCCTTGCCGGTCGCCCTCCACTGACCAATTGCGCTGACCCCAGCTCCCCACCACGGCCTGCAAGTTCCCACAGTCTCCGCCCCAAGACCCCTCAGACACCCTGCAACCCTCTCCGTGCTCCCGGCCCGGCTCAGGCCCCACTTCCAGCTGTGCATGTGCTGTTCTCACTGCCGAACCAATGCACCCACCAGCTTCCTCCATCCCAAGCTTCAGAGCACAGGGATACCGCCTTCAGGGAATCTTCTGGAACATCAGAAGAGGCAGGGCCTCTGTTGTGCTCTCACAACTGTCGAATAGTGGTGGACATCCTGCTGTGACGGAGCAATTCCTGGACTACCATCGCCTGCTCCACTAGACGTGAGCGCCAGGGAGGCAGAGGCTCAGCCTGCCTCTCGAGGAGCTGCTCTCTGCTCCCACGGCAGGCACGGAGGTCCTATGGGCTCCAAGCTTATATAACAGGGCACCTTCTTTCAGAAAAAAATACGCAATTACAGATTCAAAATTAGAAACCTAGGCAAATGCTTATTTAGAATGAGAAAAGAAATCACAACAAATTATAAATTACAAAGCTGACAAATGACATAAACCTCAAAAATTCAAAAATATAATATCTGTATTAATTAACTCCCTGATACCTGCATATGATATTTTGTCCATATGTTTTGGTTTCATAATCTTCGATTACCCCTTGATATGTTGGTGTTAGGGACTGAATGCTGTGTCCTCTCAAAATTCATATGTTGAATCCTAACCCTGGGGTGGCTGTATTTGGAGATGGGGCCTCTAAGGAAGTAATTAAGGTCGAATGAGGTCATAAGGGTGGGCCTTGATCCAATAGGATTTCCAATAGGAAAGACAGCAGAGAACTTGGACCCAGGGAAAGTCCACATGAGGACACAGTGAGAAGGTGGCCGTCTGCAAGACAGGAAAGAGCCCTCACCTGAAGCCAGATTTGCCAGCGTCTCCATCATGGACCTCCAGCCTCCAGAACTGTGAGAAAATAAATGTCTGTTGTCTAAGTCACCCAGTCTGTGATATTTTGTTATGGCAGCCCGAGCAGACTAATACAGATGGCAACTTTATAATATTATTTTTCCATAAACAGAATAGAAAGGTAATTAAAATTTTCCTCTAGCATGTTCCACAATTATTTTTAATACTGATGTTTAGGAAACTGTCTTTCAGTTTCACAGTTCCTCATGAGCAAAGCCATGGAAATTTTTAAGGTGGCTATCAGATTTAGAAAAAACTCTATGAAATTTATTTCTTAAGATTACAGGGCATTTTAAGCTTCCTTTTATCATAAATAAAAAAATCTTTCTTGAATTAACGGTACCCATTAATCAATCTATTGCCAAGATCAAAGCCTTTGTTGTAGTGGTTTATGAGTTTTATGTTATTTGTCAGTTTCCACATTTTCTATCAACTCAGGAAGAAATTAATGAGAACCTGTGCAGATGTGATTGGGCAAGGCCATTCCAGCCTGCGGTTCATGGGTGGCAGGGCCACCCATGGCGGACAAGGGTGGCAGGGCCCCATGGATTGAGCTGGGACAGTGTAGCAGACTGAATAACGGCCCTTGAAAACATCAGGTTCTAATCCTTGGAACCTATAAACATTACCTTATATGGCAAGAGATGTGATTAAATTCAGAATCTTGAGATGGGGAAATTATCCTGGATTATCTGGGTGGACCCTGCGTCCAATCACTTTTCTCATTATAAGACGGAGGTAGAGGGACATTTGACTACACAGAAAAGGAGAAGACCATGTGCCTACAGAGGTGGAGATTGGAGCGATGAGGCCACAAGCCAACGAATGTCAGGTCCCACCAGGAGCTGGAAGAGACAAGGAAGCCTCCTCCCCTGGAGCCTCCAGAGGGAGCCCAGCCCTGCAGACACCTTGATTTCAGCCCAGTGAGACGAATCTTGGACTTCTGTCTTCTGGGACTGTGAGAGATGTGTGTGCCGCTGTAGCCACCCCGTTTGTGGTTGGTTGTTACAGCAGCCACAGGAAGCTCACGCAGACAGCGCCGTGGACTGGTGTGCAGTGCGTGTGCAGGGGCCGGTGGGAGACGAGAACGAGAGCGTGAACTGCTGACATGTGGCTGTGGGGCCCAGCATGGCTCTTGGTTACGGGGTCGAAGGCCCGTGGAGAGATCACTGACACACGGCAGGCAGTGCAGGCTGCTCTGAGCATTGACACCTGACCCCAGGAAACCTGGGATGATGGAACTGCTCACTGAAGTGGCCGTGGATCACAGCAGTACAGCCCACAGGACCCACGTGAAACCTGCCCCCAGCCTAGCGAAACCCCAAAAGGCCCCTGCCCTGCCCTGCCCTGACGGGACGGCAAGCCAGGGAGGTGGTTACAAAATGACGTGTCTGATTTTGCAAAGTTTGCAAATACATGACCATGTGGACACCGTTGCTAGAGCCCTTTCCAGGGCCTTGGGTGGGACCCACGCATGGGAGGGTCCCCAGACTGCAGCCTCGTCAGCATCGCCGTGAGAACACAGCACCTGCCATGGAGCCCGGCACCTGGACGCTCCAGACTTAGTTTTGAATGAATGAACGAATGAATGAATATATGAATTTCATGTAGGCAAAAGTCTATTTGTAACACGCTGTACACCTGCCACACTCCACCCACTTTCAGACTGGACATGAATCCGCACAAGGGCCGTGGAAGGGCAACCACGTGCTCACACCCCACCTCATCAGCATTTGTTGTGAATTATGTCTGCAAATTTAAGCAGAACAATTCGCATAAGCTCTCCTGTTCATAACTGCCCCTGAGGGGAGAATGCACTGCACATCAACCCCCCTGAGTAAGTTTGAGAATTGGCAAGACCTTCCCAAAGGCAAGATGATTCTATTTTACCTAAAGCTACATATCATCTTTAAGAAAATGATTAGTGTAATTAGAACTAGATTTGCTGTGACTGTGCAATTCATTTAGCAGTGCTGGGAATTCTAGGCTCTTCCTCCTGATTCTTTATGCCTCCAACCCCACGTGGAGGTTTTAAAATGGAACCAGCACTAAGCTTTAATGAATAAAATCTATTTCCCCTTTTCTTCCCGTAAGTCTCATTTATTAAGTCTGGAATCATTTTTTAATGAGGTTTCATCAGGAAAGCCTGCATAGGGGGTGGTGATGGCTCTTTGGCTTTCCACACCTACTGGAAGGAGCTTTCCCCTGGGAACAGAGAGGGGCTGGGCCTGTGGTGATCCAGCTGGGGCTGGGGTGATCCAGCTGGGGAGGCCTGGACCCAAAGAGAAACAGGATCCCCCCGAAGAAAGACCTGGTAGGTGTCCAGGACTTTTCCGTGGGAAGCCAGTCATCAAGACCAACTTCAAGGTTCCTGTGAAATTCATATCCAGGGTCATGAATGATGCATGGTTTGTCAGACTGTTATGAACAGAATTTATTCCAAGCCTAATGGGGAACCACAGCGGTAGTGATGGTTTCTTTAATAATGTTCTAGAAAAAGTGGGTGAAACTCCACAGACAGGGCCATGTGGTGGCCAGTGTGGAAGGTGATCTAATGAGAACAGGATGAGGCAGGATGCCAGGGCCTCATCCATTTTCCGTATAGAAGAAGCAGACACGTAGGAATATGTGTGTGTACATGCATTCATACGTACATGCATATACACATTCATACATACATACACACATTCACACGCGCGTACACACATCCATACATGCACACACACATTCACACATGCATTCACACTTGCATACACATATTAACACATGCACGTACACATGCATGCACACATCCATACATGCATACACACATTCCTACATACATACGCATATTAACACATACATACACACATCCATATGGTCATACACACATCCACACATGCATACACACGTTCACACGTGCATACACACATCCACACATGCATACACACAACCATATGTGCATACACACACTCATAGAGGCATACACACATTCAGGCATACACACATCCACACATCTGCTTAGAACCCTGAACTGTTTTGTGGGGTTTTTGCTTTTCCCACAAAGTCAACAGTCCTGATTCTTGCTTATGTGTCTCAGGGAATGGAGGAAAAGCACCATTTAGGTTTTTAATCAACACTTCCATAGGACATCCCAGGAGCTGAGCGCTGGGATAAGGTGGGGTGTGCACCGAAATGAAAATGTTGTGCCCTGGGAGCTCAGGAAACCGACAGAGCTCAGCCGGCCCACGAGGACTTGGGCATTCCTCGAGGACTTGGGCACACCTCGCTGGCTCACGCCTCCCCTCTGGGGACTGGCCTGCTTCTAAGCCTCCTGGGTACGAGTGCGCGGAGGGCCGAGTGACTCCCACGGTATCTGTGCTCACCCCACTGGCCCACCCCAGCAGACTGCTCCAGCTCCTTTCTCATGGAGGCTCCCTCACCCATTTGAACCAGGTCTCCAGGGAGGTCGAGGCTCTGCCCCTGCTTGCATGTGACCTTGAACAAGGACGGCCCATTTCTGAGTTTCTGTGTTCTGTGGAGGCAGTGCAGGAGCAGAGTGGGGTGGCAGGGGTGCACCCTCTATGACCCCAAGTCCCCGTTGGCCCCAGATGCCTATGGACTGGATTAGTTGGACATGCACGATCACAACAGCAGGCATGCATGTTGTCAGGTGTAATCGTTAAGGGATCCCCCATCCGCCTGAATACTTTGGACAAGAAATCATGTGATCACCTGGGCGCAGTGCCCCTGGGAGGGCCCCCAGGATGCAGCGTCCACATCCACATACAGGCCTGGATGGGGAGCTTGGATGGGAGGCAGCTGGGAGCCAAGCTCCGTCTCGCATCCTCATCTGTCTGTGCTGTTAACAGGCACAGAGGAGAGAAGCTTCCAGACCCTGATATATGAAGCTGGGGTCAGGGCTGAGCCGAGTAAAGAGGGTGTTAATGGCATTGGAGACAGAGCCAGGCCCTACATCAGTGGGTGACATGGCTGTAAATTAGTCTGCTGGGTCTCAGCAATGGCTATGAGGATGGAGCACTTCTCTCCCGGCGCGTCCTCCTGAGACTGTCTGCCTGCCCTGGTGGAAGTCATAACTGCGGGGCGCTGTGAGCTTCCCTGGGCAGAGACTCCAGAATCTGTGAGATGAGCCTTCCTTGTGGAGCATCAAGGAGGGAGGACTGACAAGCCATTGGCTTCCTACATCCAACTCGTCTTCACCAACCAACGAGGCCATGGGGCCACCGGCAAGAGAGGGGACTGAGCCAGGCTGGACTCCAGCACTGCCCCTGTGCTGAGGAGGGACATGGGCTGCCCTGGCCCAGCCATCCCGGGTGGGAAGACTCTGAGGCTGCTCCCTTCAGCAGGACGGGGCTGCCCGGAAAGCCCCCTTGCCTGCAGGAGCAGGGTGACGTGTTCTCGCCTCTGCGGCTTTCCAGAGAAGCTGTGCTGGAAGAATCCCTCAGAGGTGGCCCTGCAAGCGTTTGGTGAATTCTGTTTCTCCTAAGTACTCCCAGGACAGCCCTACAGGCTTGGTGGGAGCCAGTTCCACGAGGGCGGGGCCAGAGGAGACCCAGCCCGGGTGGGAGAATGAAGCGAAGGACACTTGCTCCCTCCTGGGGGGGACCCTGTGCTCCCACTCACCCCAGGGAACCCCTCAGCACAAACCTCACTGGCCTTGGCTGGAATACAGCCCCCTCCACACCCACATAAGCACGTGGGAGACCCACCCAACCCAGCGTCTGGGCCCTGGTATGTCCCAGCCAGAGGAGACCACTCCCCAGGGGGACAGCCTGCAAGAGCAGGGGCTCAGCAGCAGGTGCCCCTTGCTCACAGCCCAGAGTGGGGCCTCTCTATTCCCAGCCCAAAGATCCATGCCCCTTTCTCATGCACAGGACCCCACTTGGCCCATGGGTCCTGCTCTCAGCTCTCTCCCCTCAGGCCCCTGAACACCCTTTCCAAACGGCCCCCTTTCCCACCTCTGCAGGAGTCTCTCCCTCCCTAGCTTATCTCATCCCCTATCCATTTTCACCCCTTGGAAATCTGTGCAAAAACATGAAATTCCCTCTGTTCTCAGCAACCAGAGCGGAAGATTTCCACACTGTGTCTCCCGAGTCCCAAACCCCGCAGCACCTCCTGGACAACCTCGGGGAGCTGCAGTGTCCTCTGAGGCTGAGTCCCTTGCTCCCACGCTCCTGTCTCTGGGAGCAGCATCCAACCACTGCAGTGGACATCAGACCCTGAGTCCCAGCTCCCTGTCTCCTCAATTGCCACATCTAAGAGTCTGGCTCCCGCTCCCTCTCAAATCAAGTATGTCCTGTTCTCCACAGCCCGACCTCTCTGTGCCAGGCCTCTGTGAGTGGGCGGAAGGGACCAGAGGCACCTGCAGAGGCCAAGCTGGGCCGTGCGGCCATGGGCAGACCGCTCTGTGCACAGCCTTCCACAGAAGGGATCCCTGCCAGCCTCTGTGACGTGGGAGCAGGGCCCAGATCTCAGTGACAGGGAGCAAGGCGGATAAACTTCCCCTTCTGGGCTCAGCCAGCCTACCAAGTCCCGCAGGCTCTTCCCGTCTGGGCCTGGCTGGCTCTGCTAATCCGATTTCTGCTCTTGGCAGGGACCTGGGGGTGACGCACTGCCAGGTCCTGCTCATCACCATGGAGATACACATTTCGTGTCTCCACCTGGTTTACAGTGAGTTTACAGGAGACAAGAAGAGAGTGTGGGGAGTGGGCCCAGACTGCCTAGTGTGAGTCCCAGATCAGCCACGTGAGCTAGCTAAATACTCTGTCTGTGCCCTACTTTCCTCATCTGTAAAATGGGAATGACCCTTGTACCCCTACACAGCGTTGTTGTGGAGTGCGGGGATGTCCAGAGCAGCATTTCTTGGCAAAGCCAGTGTGGTTGGCAGCACAATGTCTCCAAAGGTGTCCACAACCTGACTACCAGAACCTGTGAATACGTTACCTTACCTGGCAACGGGAAATTAAGGTTGCAGATAGAAATAAGTTTGCTAATAAATTAGCTGACCTGGAGATGGGAAATTATCCTGGATTATCCAGGTGAGGCCAAAGTAGTTACAAGGGTTCTTAAGTGGGGAAGAGGAAGGACCAGAGGATACAGCTCAAGAGGAACTCACCCACCACTACTGGTTTTGAAGATGGAAAGAGGGTCCACGAGCCAAGGAATTCAGGCGCTTCTAGAGGCTGCAAAGGCATGCAAACGGATTCTCTTCTAGATCCTCAGAAGGAATCCTGCTGACCCTTTGATGTTAGCCCGGTGAGTCACATTGCGGACTCCTGACCCCAGAACAGCAAGACAATAAGTCTGTGTTTTTTGAAGCTGCCACGCCTGTTAGAGCAGCCATGGGAACTCACACAGAAAGAGCTGGTCTGGTCCCTGCTCCTCACCCCCTGCAATCCATGCTGGGGGACCCGCACTCAGTGCTCCTCTCGTTTTCAGAATTCCAAACACACATGTGTGGCTATGTGATCTCAGCTCAGATTATAATTAAGTATTCTCCAAACTTGAAAGGGTGCATAACTTTGCTATGATTGCTAGCTTCTTTCTAAATTACAGCTGTGTTATATAAATGTAACTTTCATGTCCATAAATCTTTCCAAGAGGCCTCATTTCTAGGCAGAGTAATATCCGTTTGTCCAAAATTTAAGACAACTAGGGGATTATCACAGGCTGCTCTTTCTTCCTTTCTCCCTTTTTTTCCCGTAGAAAGTCAGGACAACAGTCTCTGCACCTCCATGCAGCACTAGGCAGGCTGTTCCCGAATGCCAAGTACAAGTTACCTGAACGATGGCCAAGCGCATGGCGACCCGCAGAGGAAGCCGAGGCCAAGACTGTAACATCGAGAGGCAGCAGGAATATGCAACCCAAGGATCAGAGTGCTGGATGCTTTCCTTGTTTGAGGTGAATGTGGTTTGTGTGACCTAAAATGTAATCTCTACACATTTCCTTTTTTAATAAAACATTTTATTTTGAAGTAGGAAGTTGCAAAGATAGTACTAACAAGTCCCGTGAACAATTCACCCAGTTTTGCCCCATGGTTACATCTTCCGTGACTACAGACAATATCAAGCCCAGGAATCTGGGTACCCTGTGTGTGAAGTTCTGAGCATTTCATCACATGTGTGGACTCATATAACCTCCACCACAGTCTAGATACATAAATATCCCATCAGCACAAAGATGCCCCTCACGTTCCCCTGTTATATTCACACCATGTCCTCCCTACCACCATCCCTAATTCCCGGAAACCATTAATCGGTTCTCCATACAATGCCTTTGTCATTTTGAGACTGTTAAACACATGGAATCATGGAGTACGTGACCTTTTGGTATTGTCTGGTTTTTACTCAGGATGTGCCCTTGAGACCCATCTGAGCTGCGCGTCTATCTGTAGTTCATTCATTTTTATTGCCGCCCAGCATGTTGTTTAACCTTTCACCTGTTGGGAGGCATTTGCTAGTCCCAGTGCTCTGCCCACCACAAATAAAACCACTAAGAGCTACTGTTCGTATTCTCATCAATGAAATATCTCTTCATGTCTTTTGCCTGTTTTCTAATTGGATAGCTGGGGTTTTTTGTTTGTTTTTACTGTTGAGTTTTGAGAATTTTCTATATATTCTGGATATGAGTCGTCAGATATGTTGTCTGCCAATATTTTACCCATCTGTAGCTCGTCTTTTCAACTTCTCGACAGCGTCTTTTGTAGAGCAAAAGGTTTTAATTTTGATGAAGCCTAATTTATCAATCGTTTCTTTTGTGGATTGTGCTTTTGGTGTCACTACTGAGAACTCTTCACCAAGCCCCACGTCCCGAAGATTTTCTTCTATGTCATCTTCTAGAAATTTTATAACTTTACATTTTACATTTACATTTATGATCTATTTTGAGTTAATTTTTAAGGTTTAGGTTAAAGTCCATTTTTTGGGCAATAGATATCCAGTCGCTCCAGCACCTTTTGTGGAAAAGACTATCCTCCTCCATCCAGTTGCTTTTGCACCTTTGTCAAGAATCAGCTGGATGTGTTTGTGAGCATCTATTTCTGAGTTCTCTGCTATGTTTCATTGATCTATGTGCCTATCCATTGCCCCGGGGGTGAGTCTTATTCCTGCCTGGCAGGAGTCAGAAGCCCAGCTCTCTAGTGGCCTTCTCTGACACCACCCCTATGGGGGGATTGGGTCACCATGATGACTCCTGGTGAGAGTGGAAGTCCAAGCTCCCCATTTGCCTTTGCTGGTGTGGGTAGGGGTAGGACCACTGTTTTTCTGTATGTTTGGCTGAATAGGGCATTTGTTGCTTCATAGTTTTCTATCTTACTAGGCTGCCCCTTTCCTGGTCCTTTTGTAAGTGTGCATAAGTGAGACCATCTTGTTATGCTAAATGGCCCCAGCCCCTTCTCTGTGTGACCAGTCACTGCTCTGCATATACTCTAAAAAAATTCACATGCTCTCCTGATTTATGGTCTCTGCTTACATATGTACTCCCCTATAGCTTGATAAATTAAAACTTTGTTCTATGAGTTTCTCTCCAGGAACAGGCTGACCACAAGTGGGAAATACACATACAAGGTATTCATCACAGCTGACAGAAGAGGGGAGCAATGAAAGACCCTGGAGTATGTCATGCTTGAAGGAAGCCCCCTCCTTTCTGCCCATTTTCCCTACATAACTATCTTAAGATTCTGTAATTTTTGAAGATGGTTTTTGAGACATTAGTCTGCCATCTTCCCAGCTATGTTGGCTATTAGAACTAAAGCTTCTCTCGATCCCTAAATCGTTGTGATTAATTGGCTCAGATGGTGGCGAGCAGAGCAAGCCCATTGCTTGGTATCAATTCAGCTCAAGAGAGCAGGCTTTTGTTGGGGTTTTTTTTGGTCTGAACCCATTGACATTTTGGGGTTTCTGGCTTCTCCAGTGTCCAGTGTGGGTTATATGACGTTGAAAGAGAACCTGAGGAACTCACAAACGTGTTACTCCTTGGGTCTCCAAGGACCTATCTGATCTGCCTTCTTCTCCCCTCCTTTCAGAGTCTTCCATGTCTCTTCTCTATCTAACATTCAGAGACTTGAGCCGCACTTGGTGAGAAGAACGGTGAGAAGTATGACTACTCTGCTTTTCGAAAAGTGGGTGCCCATTTCCATCCAGAACAGAGAAAAATGCCTTCTTGGGCTAGCTATTCATACAGCAGGCAGCCTGTTGCTGTGGATGAGCAGGTTTAAGGTCAGTCTGTGTGGCACTGTTAATCTAAGCGCTAATCTAATTGTGCAGCCTGATCTGCCATTTGTGTCAAACAGAACACAAATGTTTTCCAAGTTCAGTCAGCAAGGTTGTCATTGCTATGGTATTTAGAGAAAGAATTTCTTGATAATCAATAGATATTGGAGATGGTAATTGTAGGTATCCATTAGTGAGTATTAACATGTTACACTTAGCAAATTTCCCATTTATGCCAGGACTCAGTGCAGTCCATCTCCTCTCCCTGTGGTGGGGCCTCTTAATTTATGTGTACTCACAAAATTCACTTGTGGATCCATTCTCTAATTTAATCAAGTTTTGAAAAGAAAAGTTATTCTCATGGAATAATTTCAGATTTTCCAAGACAGTACAGAGAGCTCTTGTATATGCCTCACTCAGCTTCCCTTTATGTTAACATCTTACATTTAGCGGAACGTTTTTTAACTAAGAAATTAACATGAGTACAACACAGCTAAACTAAAGGCTCTATTTGGATTTACCAGTTTTTCCACTAATGTCCTTTTTCTGTCCCAGGATCCAACCCAGGACCCCACGATGCATTTAGTCATTGTGTGTCCTTAATCTTCTCCAGTCTGTGACACATCCTCAGTCATTACTCGTTTTTTGTGACTTCAACAGTCTTGAAGAGTGCTCTGCTAGCATGGGTACAATATCCCTCAATTTGGGTTTGTCTGATGTTTTTTCTGATGATTAAAATGTGGTTATTGGTTTGGGAGAAGAATTCCACAGAGGTGAATGGGCTACCTCATCACAGGGTATCAGGGGTAGATGCCTTGTCCACATGACTTATTAGGGAGATAAACCTTGATCACTTGGTTACAGGGGTGTCTGCCGGGTGTCTTCTCCAGCAAGTTACTGTTTTCTTCTTTTCACATTCTTTTCTTTGGGAATTAAGTCACTAAGACCAGCCCACGCTCAATGGGGAGAGAATTCAGCTCCACCTCCTGGAGGGGGAATATCTACATATAGTATTTGGGATGCTTCTGTAAGGAAGATTTGTCCCCTCCCCCACTTATTTATCTGTTCCATCATTTATTTATACCTGTATGATATAAATGAGTGTGGACTCGTGTACGTCTATTTTATACTCTGGGTAATAACCCAATATCCAGGTTCTCCACTTGCCCACAGGGTCGCCACTGACCCTGCATGGGGTGGGTCCTGCAGGGCCCGGCAGGGGTCAGCAGCCCAGTTCCTTGTCTGGCCTTCGTGACACCACCCTGCACTTTCTTACCTTCAGCGCCTGCAGAACAGCTGGCTCTCCTTGGGTGGATTTCTCGGAGTTTCTACTGCTGAGACATGCGCCTGGGCAGTGGCGCCCCTCCATGGCTCTGTGTCTAACTCATGCCAGCAGCCCCCTGGCACATGTGCTTCAAATTGCTGCCTCAGCACAACGCAGACTCCACCGGGGAGGCTACCAGGGTTCGGGCTGCAGCCCAGAGGCCGGAAAAGGAGATCATCCTCCACGGCCATTGAGCCCCTTCTTTCTCTTAATTCTGGGCATGGATCACAAGACCTCTTCAACTTGAAAATGTAAATGGGAAAATGTGTTCACAAAACCCCGCTCTTTTGGTGTTCAAATAGTCTTCTGTTCAAACCCTAGGAGCGTTTCCTTGGGGGACCCCACAGGGTCGCCCCAACTCAACCAACCCGGGAACATTGACTCCGCCGATGCTGAAGCCGCGCTGCGCGGCCCGGCAGGATCCGTGCTCGCCCTCCCAGCCACCGCTACTTTGGAACCAGCATAGCAGCTGCCTGTGCACGGGGGCCCGTGATTTGTTGTTTGGCAAATACAATGTACCCGAACATTTGCTTCATGTAAGCAAATGGAACAGCAAACACTATCATTTACTCCCTCACTGATGCTGTAGGCTTTTGTGTAACGAAGGTTTGGGATGCGATGTGGATGTCCCATCAATCTTGACAAATGGAATTCCACCTGCACTCGCTAGTCATCTAAGCATAATGATGCCGAGACCGAGAGGAAGCTGATCTTCGGTGCATTAGGCAGATCTGCTGGGGCCCAAGAAACCCGAGGAAAAATAGAGGAAGAGAATTCAGGAGCAACCTATGGATTTAGTCTGCAGTAAATTTTTCCCAAAGCCACCCTTGGCGTCCAAGTACAAGATTCTGAAAGGGCTTGTACTTGCTGGTAGGAAATGGAGACGGTCTGCAGATGTAGGAGGAGGGGGTGATCGAGCTGAAGACAAAAATCCCATCCCTGACCAGGGCTTCCACCTTTGATGCAAAGAAGCAGAAGGTCACTCGCTCCTAGTGACACCTGGGAAGGTTTGAGAAGGGAGAGGGACTAGGGAGAAAGGTCACTAGCCCACCAGAGACAGCCTCATCCGATAAGGGGCCCATGACCCTTCAGGGAGACACTGAGAGGCCAGCTCAGCCAGCAGGGATGGAGCCTGGACAGGGACAAGGGGACCCAGCACAGGTGGGGATGTATTACAGGTGGGGACAGCGCAAGTGGGACCCAGCACAGGTGGGGATGTATTACAGGTGGGGACAGTGCAGGTGGGACCCAGCACAGGTGGGGACGTATTACAGGTGGGACACAGCATAGGTGGGACACAGCACAGATGGGGCCACAGTAAGGCAGCCTCATGAAGCAGATGAGTTCAGAGCTTGTTTTGAGGCCACAGTTTGTGTGCCATAGGGGGCTTGGCCTCCCCCCGACACCACATCATGAAGTTGAGCCACATCATGAAGTCACAGCACACGTCAGACCTGCCGCCTGCCGGCCCTGACCCCCTGGCCTGGCCTTCCCTACCTCCAGGCCCACGATGCATTGCTCCCAGCAGCAGGAGGAGCGGACGCCAGGTGAGAAACTGGACCAGGCAGCCCCGCCAGGCCCTGGCAGCAGAGGAGGGTGCCCGGGCTCCTGCTTCTCTGATTTCTTGCATAAGAAGGGTCTGCCCAGCATTTTCATGCTTTGGAGATGGAACAATATGTTTTAAAAACAATAAACACCTGAACTCTGCAGGCAGCATGCAGCCTTTTGATAGTGCTACTGGAAGGATGCTAAAGATTTCACCTAATTGCAAATCAGGAGGCTGCGTGGGGCTGCTCAGAGGACTGCTTGGCTGGAGGGATCCTGACCTTGACCTTGCTCTGGAGCCGGCAGCAAGGAACCCCTCTGAGATAGTCTATCTGGGCTATTGGCTTTATTAGCAAATATTTAAAACAGCTCCAGAGAATCACTATCTAGGATCATAGTAGATGATTAAAGAGCTGATTCGTTCTTGCACTGAAGAGTTTTGTGTTTGTGTGTGTATAATATATACACAAACGCTGTTTTCCAAATATGAGGTTGACAAGGCCCGTGTGTGAAAACATTTTTATTTTGAAACTTCAAATACATCAGATGTTATTTATTTGCTATTTAATGTTTAAATGAGGAGAAAATATTTATCCCCCCAAGCAAACCAAGGCCAGAACAACAATCTTGCAAAGGTCAGATTCTATCACTTTGGTTAATTGGATCCATCTGCAAAGTCACACTGTCAATACTTCAAGGGCAGCAGAGGGCACAAGAGGCTACTGAGAATTGATGAGACCTGAAGCTGGCTCACAGAGGCCTGGGCTGCAGACCCTTCGGGGCTCCAAGTCATTGCTTCCGCCATCTTTCTTCAGGCAAGTGGTGGGGCCGGCGGTGCCCTCAGCATTGTCCTGGGTGAGTACGTGACAGCGTATGCTTGAGAGATTTACTGCCCGCCAGGGCCTCCTATTCATAGCTTTCGTTTTCTTCAACCCCACAGAAAATCTAAAGTGAGGTCTGTGACGTGCAGACAGCCAGATAAACCTGAGAAGGCGGTAGTGTGTCACAGACTACACCAGGGCAGGCGGCCAGGGTTCGGGCTGCAGCCCAGAGGCCGGACAGGAGATCATCAGCTCTGGCCACTGAGCGCCCTCTTTTTCTTACTTGTGTGTGAGGCTGGGATCGCAAGGCCTCTTCAACTTGAAAATGTAAACTAGGAAAATGTGTTCATAAAATCCCACTCTTTTTGTGTTCAAGTAGTCCTCTGTTCAAACCCTGAGATAGTTCCCTAACATCAAGTGAGAAGTACAAGAGAACTGAGGAGAAACAGAACATCGAAATTGCTCTCCCCCAGAGAAGCCACAATTGAGATGACAGGGACCGTGTGTCACAGAAATTAAAGTGGGTCAGAGGGAAGTTTCCAGAGCGTCAGGTGCCTGAACTTCCGACACAGACCCCGACGTGTTTGTTCTAGATGATCAACAGATCTCACCGTGCCTTCCTGCCTCCCCGGGCTCAAGGTTGTTGAGGTTGTCACATTCATGAAGTTTTAACGTGGAGGTTTTGTAGAGTTGAGTCAAGACAGGCTCGATTTCTGCAACATGACCTGGCAGGACGTAACTGAACGTTATGATCACCTTGTTTTACTAAATTCTGGGATGTTTGGAGCCTTTTCTGTTCTTTCACGCACAACTCAAATCATCCACTGCAGCTGGGTAGCTTGCAGAGCTCCAGTAACATCCAAATGACCTACAGTCAGAGGGCTCACTGCCCAGCCAACTAGGCCAGGTCCTGGTGTGGCTGCCAGGCCAGAGCCGTGGCGCTGTGCATCTGACCATTGTCAAATCCAGACACAGGTGGAGAGACTGTGTTCAAAAGGATTATTGCACTAGAGGGAGATTATTGCAATAGGGAGAGCCTCAGACCATGAGATCTGCAGGAGTCTCCAAGGTCGGGCAGAAAATCTTTCATAGGGAGGAGGAACAAAGGCTAGAAGGAGCTGTGTGTAGGGGAGTGGAGGGTGTGATGAGACAGCTGATCAGGGAATGTGCTCGGGAGCAGCTGTTAAGGAGAGGTTGCTCCATGTTCCCATGTTCAAGTGTTGGCCAAAGTTCAGGGACTGGAAGAAAGAGAGAAGCCTGTGTTGGGGGGAAAACAACTTTTCCTCTGTACCCTCATATATTCAGTACCTACAGCCTGTGAATTAATCTAATAAAAGACAGATTAACAGGAGAAAAAGCTTATTTACACATTCAATGTGAGAACAGTCAGTGATGAGTGATTCATAAGGGTGGTTAGAATTTGGGGCTCATATACTTGACTTAGTAGTGTAAAGGGATGGGGGAGAAAAAGCTTTTATGGGAAGAACAAATAGGGGTTTCTTTGGGAAAGACAAATTGCATTTTAGGAGAACAAATGAGAAACAAGAAAGTTTATAATAATTTTTTTTTTACACTGATGTGAGTGGTCTTTTAATCTTCTTAATGGCCATGACATTCCTCCGGAGAGGGGGTTTGTGGAAGGTTCACCCTCGGTCTCTCTCCTGGAAGCAGACTCACCCTGAAGAGGGAATTGATGGCGGGCTCATTTCCCAGAAGTTGCATTTTTGGTCAGAGAAGAGGAGCTCTGAGAAGGCTTCTTTCTGCATCTGTTGACTCTCAAATGTCTTCAGTTAAAATAATCTGCATACCAATTCTGGGGTTCCGGTGGGTTCCTCCACCTGGCTAAAGTTTGGTCACATCAAATTAGTGGGCATTTTGTCCAGATTGATCAGTGGAGACAATCAGTTCAGCTAGTCACTCATGAAGCACAGATGGGAATTTGCGGGTCTGTGTCTGGGCTTGTGCTGGTAATCAAGGGGCCTCTGCAAGGCCCTTCGGAGTCCTGTGGGAAGGGTGGTTCTTTGTGGGAAGCCACGTCCTGGAACCCAAAAGAGCCAGAGGACTTGACTGTTCAACATGGTCGTTGTCATCTCGGCCATCTTAACAATGGTGTCCGGTCAGCCAAGAGACAGTCCCCTGATTTGACAAAGAACTGGTGGGCCCCACGGTGGCGCCCGGGTCTAGGAATATTGTATCACTGGCATTGCTTTTAAATCCTCTACAGACAATGCCCCTTTACCACCTGTGCCTGGGCTGGGCATGCCCACCGCACTCCCTGGGAACCACGTCCAAGGCCAGACTTACAGCAGTGGAGACGAAGCTCACCCAGAAATTGTCCTTAAATTACACCGTCAGTGTGGCTGATGAGAATTGGTTTTAAGGAAATGGAAGAAAAACAACGCAGGGCTTCTTCTTCCTGAGTATATTTATAAGTCTGACTTCAGGCACTTCTGTGGCCAGGCCACCCCATGCGGCTCCACTGTGTGGCTGAGGCTGGCACTTCTGAGCGACAGGAGCTCATCTGGAACATGTCTGGAATAAGACAGGCGGCTGGTGCTTCACATTGGAAGCCTGTTACTCACTCACACAGGCTAATGTTCAGAATGGCAGGGCCCACATCCCGAGGCTGCACTGCCGGACAAGGGACATGGCAGCGGTGGACCTGGAGGGAGCCAGAGAATTGAAAGGGAGCAGCCTGCCTGCTGCCCCCACGTGCTTTCTATCAGCATGGGCCACTGTGGCTGCTCACATTCAGGCCGTGGGCAAGTGGTCATGTCGGGAATGTGCCTCCACTCATTGGAAAGCTTCCCAAAGGGCTCCCTGGAATGTCTAGGCACTGTCCCTCCACAGGACAGGCAGAAGTGGGACACGGAGGGGCTTAGCTTTTAGAACTTCCTTCGGAAGTGTGGACAGGCCCCTCCACCGCACGATGAGACGCCTAGAACATCCTAGCAAGTACAGATGCTCACGCTTCACCCCATTGATTCCAACTCCGTTGGTTTGAGCTGGGTCTGGCCATGGGGGTTTTTAAAGCTTGACCAGATGACTCAGTTCGGGCATGAGAACCTCTGCTTCAGGGGTGGCCTGTTAGAAACGCAGAATCCCAGGCCCAGCCCAGACCTCGGCATTAATGAGACCCCCAGGTGTGTAGCAGCACAGAGGTCGGAACCTGGCTCTATGGAGGGAGGGATGGGAACTGTTTCAGGCTCTGAGGGCCATGTCGGCTCTGTTGCAATCACTCAGCTCCAGCGCTGCCATACGTAAATGGCGAGTGGACTGTGTGCCAATAAAACTTTATTTGCAAAGACAAGTGTGAATTCGGCCCATGGGCTGTAGTTTGCTGGCTCCTGCTCTAGCACATGAAGGCACCACAGCAGGGATTAACCAGTGGCTCCAGACAGAAATGATGTAATGGAATTATTTACCATAAGTTCACATGCACAAATTGTCTTTAACACACACCTTTGGGTGACAAATCCCAGCAGACTTAGTGGATCTCAACAAATGCTAGGGGTCATCAAAAGGCAGGGAAGGGGATTGGTCACAAGAGCAGGCAAAGAGACTGGCAGATTAAGACATTCATCTCCTACCCAGGCCAGGCATCACAGACTTCTGACAGGGTAGACTCACCTGCTGCTCTTTGGCGATGAAGTCCTCTTGCTCTGGTTTCCCAGGTTACTCCAGCTACTGTGTTCTGTGTAAGCCATATGGCCAGTAATATCTTGGAATGGACTCAAAGAGGGAGGGAGGGGACATTTGGGACAATCTGAGTGGGATGGGGGTTTTAGTGAAGCAGCCCAGGAGCACTGGACAGCTGGTGACTGGGGAGTGGGGAAGGGAAGGACAGTCAGGAGGCTAAGAGGAGGTCAGGAAAGAGAAGAGGAGGGGCCGGCCCCGTGACATTGTGGTTAAGTTCAGTGCACTCCCCTTCAGCGGCCTGGGTTCGCAGGTTTGGATCTCAGGTGTGGACCTACACCACTTGTCAGTGGCCACACTGTGGTGGCGTCCCACATACAAAACAGAGGAAGATTGGCACAGATGTTAGATCAGGGCTAATCTTCCTCAAGCGAAAAAAGAAGAAGATTGGCAATAGATGTTAGCTCAGGGTGAACTTTCCTCAGCAAAAAAATAAAAAATAAAATAAAGAGAAGAAGATGTTAGCAGAAGCAAAAATTTGCTCGGGAATTTGGTGGCAAAATCAAAATAGATGCATCCGTGAGTTGGTGTGGAGTCTACGAGGCCCAGCCTCCCAGCACAACCAGGCACCCAGCTCGCCTACATCAGGGTGGAGGAGCTGGGAGAAGATGAGCAAGCACAAAGAGCCAGGCCAACTGCCAGGTAGATACCCCCTTTGTCGGAATTATCTACAGGGGGGTTTTCAGGTGACCCTCTTCTTGGGACGTTTCCAGCCTACTGCCCACTAATGTCAAATCTCTGTCGTGCAGCCTTCTGTTGCCGTGGGGTTCCTGTCTAAGCAGGCCGCCGGGTCCTCTGATGGGGCCCTTTAAACATATAGGTGATTGTTGGTTTAAGTTCCCAAATAATTACTGACAACTTCTTAAGAAAAAGAAAAGTGAAGGAGGCGTTGAGTTCGAGTGCATCGTCTTGGGACCCTGAGAACACAAAGACTGAGGCTTCATTTTTGATATGAGAAGAGTTCCACCACGAGCTTTGGCTTATTGGGTTTGGAATCCATCGCTCCAGAGTCGTCATGGCAACAGTAAAAGCTGCTTTATTATTCTGTCAAGTCACATATGGATCAGGGATGGCAGGTCCCAGGCAGCCCTCCTATAACTAGGAGGCGAGTTATAACTAATAGCCCAGCAAGCGCTTAATCTCTTTATGACTTGCCAATGTTTGGTCCTTGATTACATGCCTTAGACTCGATGTCAGGAAAAAAACCCATACGAAAAGATGGGATTATAGGAAATAAATACAAACAACTTTGTATCCCGCTGGGCACTCAAAATTTGATGTGAGGAGGTTTCTGTCATGGGTCTCAGGAACAGTGAAGGCTGGGCACGAGGGATTCTAGTTTTCTCATCACAAACTTGATGAGGCAGGAGGTGGAGAGGCTACACCAGACTGTTCAAGGATCCCAGAAGCTCTGGATTTTCACATCCTGTTTGGACTCAGTCTACCACCTGTGAGTCTCTGGCTTTGTGGGCTTTTCTACAGGAAGGGCGAGGAGAGAATGTGCTTTCCCAGCACATGAGTGGCCATGAGGTGATGGGAAGGCAGTGTTGGAGGAAAGCCAGGAAGAGGGAAGAACTAAACCCTCCATCTGCAGGGGGAGGTAGGAGGGGCATGGCTGGACTGGGTACCGAGAGCCCAGGGGCCAGCCAACACCCCAGACCCAGGGACACGCAGAGCATGGCTGTCTTCAGAGCAAGACATGTGCAGAGCCCAGAAAGACAAGCAGCCTCGGCCCCACGCTGGCCATCGTGGCAGAGATAACAGTGGGGCAGCAGGAGCTTCTGTCTAAGGATGCGCCAAGGGGAGAGATGGCTGCCAGAGGAATATCAGAGAGGAAAGGTGGAGCACCGGACACGGAGCCCAGTCCTGCACGGAGCCCAGTGTGGAGCAGGAGGTGCCGGGGAGAGGAGGTCTTCCAAAGCCCAAAGATGTCAGCCACCTCTGGTCACCAGCCACCTCTCCCCCAGGTCACCAGCCACTCTGCCCTGCATCAGGAAAGCACAGCCTCTGAGGATAGCTACTGATAGCTGGGTTGTCCACTAGGTGACTCGCTGCATGTGTGCACTGTCCCCAAGACCCTGGGCATCAGTCCCTCTGGGCTTCTTTCTCAGCCTTTCAGGGCACTCAGTTTTCTAGGTCTAAATCTCTATGTCATCAGATGCCTCCTTACTCCCTTATTAGCGATGAGAGGGTCTATTTTCCCAAAAAGGAATCACATTTTAAAAGACATAGTTATATATTTTTCTTCGTATCCTTAGAGTTCCCTGACAATCTTCTGCCCTGCTGTAATTTGTCCGAACTGTCTGTTTGCCTGTCTACTCCAGCTCCCCCGCTGCTCTGGCCATTTTGGATTTGCACCATTATGTGGAAGGCTGGGCTTACCCGGCCACAACCATGTGCCAGAACACAGCCACAGTTTCAATAAGCCTGTTTCTAAAATCTCCCAAATCTGACTCATTAGGGGCAGTTTTGGATTTGGGTCCAATCTGCTTTGCTGGTTCAGTCTCTGAGATGGGTGGAAGCAAACATTCCCCATTTCTCTCGCTTTCTCTAACATTCTTCTGACCCCTGGTATCTTCTCTGATTAGTATCAGGCCCCACTGGGCCCTTGGACTTTGTCCTCTGATGGGGACAATCTAACAGGAGGAAGGTCTGGCAGCTGGGAGCAGAAAGATCTGAGGTTTTCTCAACTCCTCAGAAACCCATGGGTTTGGGGAATTCTTCCACTGTATTACGAAGTTCTGCAAGGGATGGAGTTTAAAATGGACAGCGTAGGCTTCCCTTGAAAGCCAGAGCTGTGTCCTCAATGGCAATCGGGGTGGGCTGGGCTGTGCCTGGGGTGTGCTCGGTGTAGTGGAGGGACGCCCAGGAGCTAGGGGAGGGGATGGGACGGGGCAGTTGTGGGGAAGGTTTGAAGAACAGAAGAATGACCTCAGTGGAATTCCGTAAGGTGTGGAGGCTGTGCACGGGGGCGGGAAGCTGGGGTGGAGGGGCAGAGGGAGATGAGCTTGGGAGAGGCCTGCTGAGAGCAGTGACCTGCCTTCCGCCTGGCTTTGCTCAGCAGCCCTTCAGGCAAGTGGTTCAGAGCTGCTGAGATGCCTGGCAGAGCCCCCTGCAGCTCGGCGCTTTCCCTCCTCTGGGCTCCACAGTGCCACAGAGGGGTGAGAACTGGTTGCAAATGACACAGGCCCCCGGAGTTCGCAACGATCCTCAGGATAATCTGCCCATCCTTAGAGATGTCCATCCATGTGGACCATCACGAACGTGCACGTGAGACTCTGAGGCCACCAGGGGATGGAGTTTGAGTCACGGAAGTGGCCACCCTGTGACCAGACAGCTAAGGAGATCCCGTCAGCAACAAGGAGACGCATGCAGGCTGTGTCTGGCGCCCTTTTGCCGGCACTGTTGAGACTGGCCTGGCCTTCTGGGACTCACCAGACCTCTGACCTGCTGTCCATGGGGCAGGGCCTAATCCTGGTGGCATCTCCTAGACAAGACCTGGCCAGACTAACAGAGAAGGTTCCCTCTCCTTGTGCCCCTGTGTCCACCACAGGGAGACCAGATGGCCTGGAGCTGGAATAATCAGGTCGGGATGGCCAGGGCCTAGGGAGTCCCGGAGACTGTGGCCAGGGAGAATGCCTTTTGAAGCCTGTTACCTGGCTCTGCTCCAAGCTTCCTCCCTCAGGTAAACTGAGGCCCAGAATGCAGAATGAGATGATGGAAGAGCCAAGAGTCAAGGCCAGTGCTAGTGCAGGACCTGCCCCGAATCACCTGTGCCATCCAATTTCCCAAAGTGGGCTGGTGACTCCGGTGAGTGGGTGAGCACCCAGGAGACCACATCTTCCTTTTGAAGGCTGTGGAGCAATCACGCCCTGATGAAGGAGACTCCCGGGTGCTCCGCAGCGCAGGGACACTGCTGACTTGGTTTCCATGAACTGTTTCCTGGCCTCCTCAAGACCCTATTTAGCTCTTGATATCCCCACCTGGCTCTAAGGACACCACAAACGTGAGCTCTAAAAACGTCGTTGTGGATCAGAAGCTCTCAACCCCCAGATAGTGCCCCTTTTGGAGCCAAATGTAAAACTCTGTGCTTCTGTGCGTATGTGCATTTTTTCAGAAAGAAGATCCACAATTTTAATCCAATTTCAAAGAGGTCTGTGATTCCTACGCCAGAATAATTATTGGTTGGTACTTTTGCGTGCACACACAAACACACATACACACATGCACAGAGTTTCTTTTATCAGCAATTACTCTCTTCAGCCAAGGGTGGCCTGGGGCCTCTGGTGCTGGCGCCACGTGCGGGGAAAATGCCATTGTTCTCGATGGCACACAGTGAATCCACACCTTCGGGGTGTCCTGGCCTCAAGGTCAGCACCTTCTGCTTGACTCCACCAAGCCACCAGACTTCTGCTCCAGGCATTTTATTTATTTTATTTGTTTCCTTACTAAGCAACCATGCTGGAAAGATTAATTCAACATTTGAAGAACCTGAAATTTTAGACCATATTTGCCTCTCAATATGACTATATATGGTGATTTTGGAAACTTTTATAGAAATTATTGGAGAAACTACATTTCTTCAATAATTAACAAATTTGTGTTCTTCTAGAAGAATTCTGTGCAGATGAGAATACCCAACAAAGCCTCATTTCTTTCTCGGTTCCTCAGTTCCAGAGCAGGAAGCATCACGGCTGAGTCTTCACCACAATGGGTGAAAGTCTTTAAAAGGGGAGCACAGGGGAGCTTTTATATGTTTTGCAGGTGAGCATCTCCTGCATTTTCAGGACACATCATCAGGCTGCAGCTGCTAAGGATGGTCCACCATTTCCCCAGGCCTCCAGCCTCTAAAGCATCTGCCCCCCTCCCATCCACAGTCTCCTATTCAGGTGGGCATGCTAGGTCCAGCTCTCTAAGTTCTGGAGATGACACTGCTCTGGAGAAGGAGCTGTCCTGGGGAGCAGCTGGATGGCCAGCTCTCCATCTCTCCTCTCCCGCTATCCCTGACCCCCGACCCTCCCAAATGGTGACCAACATCCCACTGGCTCTGGTTAGTCATCGGCTGCTAGCTGGATGATGTCTTGCTTTTACCCAGGCAATTTTATGTATTCAAATTCATTAGGCAGAAGAGAGAAGCTGCCATATATTTCAGCTCCTGAATTTAAGACCTTGAAGGGATTATACTTCAGGAAGGAAACGGCCCACCCCACCGTCGGTCAGATTTGGAAGAAATATACCAGGAGGGCTGACTCCTGGTCCTCACGGCAGGCCTGGGGTCTCCCACAGCTAGAAGCGCAGCTCCCTGTCACAGCTTCTCTCTCACCTGTCCACCTGGCTGTACCCAGGTGAAGATCAGGACACAGCTGTTTACAGATTTATTAATAAAATGAGATCACATGATTTAGCCAGGGTGCCTGCCTGTTGGTGCATTTAACATTCTGTAACTTCCTGCCTGTCTATCTGTCTGTCTGCAGGTTCCAGCAACTTCTCCAACTGTGTTCCTGCCTTAGGTGATTTCATATATATACAGTGTCATGGCTTTGTATACATTTTGTACTAACTCCCAAGTGTAGAATGCCAGCTCTGTCCTCTCTGAACCTCTATACCCATGGATCCAATGGCCCTCAATATTTCTACCTGTGCCCCCAGGTACGAGATTGGTGTCTGGCAATTGGTAGGTACTCAATAGATATTTATCAAATAAATGTACAGTTTTCTAACTGGTCTCTTGCTCCTCTCCATTCTACTCTTCCTAGAACTGTCAGAGTGATAATTCAAAAAATCCTATTACGTCCTTCTGCTTAAAACCTCTGGTAACTCCGTATCTCACTCAGGCTAAAGCACAATGTCCTGAACACAGCCTCATGCCTTGCACGACCTGGTACCGTTGACTTCCTGCCTTCATCTTCTCCCGCGCTCCTTGTGCATGCTGCCCCAGGCACACTAGCCTTCTTTTTCTTCCTCATGCACACCAAGCACCCTCTTGCCTCAGGGTCTTTGCACACATGCTTACTCCTGCCTAGGATGCTTTGTTCCCAAGACATCCGTGTGGCTCAGTCTGTCTCACTCAGCTCTTTGCTCAAATATGACTTCAACAGATATCCTTCCTTGACCACTTGTGCTGGTTACTCTGTATTTGCCCATCTGTACCCTGTTCCACCCCTCTCAGACTTGGAAGGCACAGACTCCATCTCCCAGGTTCCCTTGTCTTCTGACTTCTGGTTAGTTCAGCCAATGGGAGGGAGAAGCATGTGCTGAGAAGGAGTGAGGAGAGCGAGGTCAGGTCCGCATACTGCTGGCCCCTTGTTACTTCTCTTTGGCTCTGGCAATGGGTGTGTGGTTGTGGGTCCCATTAGGCAGGCCTTCTTCCACAGGCACAACTCTCACGAGGTTCTGGAAGCACTGCTTTTTTCTCTTGCCTCCTCAGGCTTGAAGATGTAAATGGCCTGATGCTGTTTCCACATCTGAGATATCACCATGGCTTCTGGGATCCCTCAACTCTTCACACAGCTCTGTAAACAAGCCCTTCACTAGCTCTCTTTAGTTAAACCCTCTGAGGCTGCCCTCTCTTCCCTACTGGGGCCCTGACTGATATGCACCCTATTTAAAATAGTGCTTCCTTCTAAATCTGCCTGCCCTTGCTTTATTTTCCCTCTAAACAGTTTGTAGTGCCTATCATATACTTATTACTTCATCAGTTTGTGTCTGTCTCATTCACTAAAAATGTAAGCCACAGGAGAGCAGAAACTTGGTCTCTTATTTTCTTGTTTTCAGCACATAGAATGGAGATTTAACATAATAGACACTCAAGGCATATTTCCTGGGACAGTGAGTGTATGAATGAAGAAATAAACCCAGTTCCTAAGGATGTTCCTAATTGTAAAAGGCAGATTTTAGGCACTGCTGGTCCTCAGGTTATGATTTGTTGGATAAGGATGTAGCACAATGTATCTAACTCATTCACTCATCTATTCACCCATCCTACAAATCTTATATTGAGGTCCAAGTCCCCTTAGAGTAGAGTAGCATGCCAAGGCTTTAAGGGATAGTGGAATGGGGCCATAAGAAGGGTGAGAGCAAGTGAGCGCTGTCCGGGGTCCTGAAACATCTTTCCCTATGAGCTTAGTGACATGTCTTCTAGAAGCTGATCCCTGTACTTCCTGCTGCTATGCTTATACAAAGCATTATGATTCTGCTCCCACTTTGTATCTTCTAAATTTTGAACTCAAGTCTGTCCAACTCAAAAACTGGGGGCCTTTCTCATTAAGTACAGCTGCCTCCTGAGGGTATATCAGACTCTCAGCTCCTTGAGATCATGATCCTGGATCTTGAAAAGTGTGTCCATCACAGCCCTCCCACATTCTCCTCCCATAACTTCTCAGTGAATCCAAGTACAATGCATTGAACACCCAAGTTTCTTAACTGGTACAGCAACCTCCAAAGAGTCTCTCCCTCTAGAAACCCTCATTCTGCAAACACAGCTGGAACATGGATGTAAATTGATGGGAACAGTGGAAGAGCTCTCATCTACCCTGGTCTCATTACCATTAGAGTTGTGGTCCTGATTAAATCAATCTCCCAGATGGCTCAGCAAATTGCTTAAGCCTCCATAGAAAGGAGTCTTGTGTCATTTAGTTGGAGCAAGTTTTTTTTTAATGAATAAAATAATTAGAAAAAAATATGTAAATAGAATACAATAATCCATTAGCAAAAATTGTATGCTTGTCTTTTTTCACTCTAACTGTGAAATACTGAGAGTCATGATGCTGCTTTCTGACATCCTGTGTCATCACGGAAAAGCCATAGGAAAATGCTGCTGGGGTGTCAGGACTCATACTTACCACCATCATTCAAGTAACTGGATGCTCCATTTTCCACCTGCCAGGAAGGATACAAGGTTTACAGTTCAAATTTGGGAGTATTCTTGTCTAAGGTCAGACACTAACTCATCATGTGGTTCTAGTTACCTCTAGAAACCTCCTAAGCTTCAGTCTCCTCATCTCTGAAATGGGGTGTAAGGGAGTGAAAGGGGCTACAGAATTACGGACAGTGGTATGTGTTCCAGGGATGATAGGCATTTGTTGCACAATGTTGTTTGAGAACACACTGGGATATGCTGTGATTAGGAGATAAGCTATGCTCTGATGTGCTGGGTTGTGTGTGGGAGATAAAAAGGCCATTGGAGGTCTATTGGCCAAGCAGAAGCAAGGGGCTGGGAGAGTTAGCTACAAATGGACAGGAGCTGACATCAGGGCAATGACCAGAGAGCATGTCCTCAGACACCCCAAGAATCTGATGCCCTAAACCCCCCAGGAGCTCATGGCATGGCAGCGACCTCACTTGCAGGAAGAAGACTTGACTGAGTTGGCTGCATTTGCACATAGGCACAGAGGAAAGCACGTGACAAGGTTGGGGGAAATTATCCTAGACTGTTAGATGTAAAGAGTGGGGCTGGATGGGGGGAAGAATGCACTATTTAATTCACAAACCCCAGAGCCATGTTGGTCTCATTTTTCAATGCATGAGTACCAATTTCCACATTGCAGGGGGCCATGAGTTCTGTGATGATCCTGCCAGCATGGGCTGATGTTATAGTTTTTCTAGTATTCCCATCTGGATTCTGAATTTTCTATATCTTCTCTGCATGGACCTCCTCTCCTCCAGTGATCTTGTCCTCCACCCTGTGCACCTTCACCACTCACTCTTACAGTCACCACCTAGAACTTGTCATGACCAATTATTGCAATCCCTCCATAATTTCAGGTTCATCCATCTCTCGGGCCATTGCCTTTAGCTCAATCCCTGCATCACCCCAATTCCAACAACCCTCCACACCGCCAGCATCTTCAGCCCACTGATTTTACCACTGCTTCCTTATCTCTCACTCCACATGTCCACACTTTCCTCCTTACTCAAAGCAAATTTCTTGGTTAATTTTTACAGTCAATCCTGTGCATACCCCCAGCTCTCTCTTGGCCCGCTCTGTCTTTGCTATACTATTCGGCGAAACTACAACCCAGGTTAAATTCAGTTCTCTGCCTGCTTTATATCAACTGCCTGTGTGACTGAATGCAACTGTAGAAAACACACACCCGTGCTAACTGGCTCTGCAAATTCAAGCTCGCTGCTCCCAAGGGCACTCTGATGCTGCCCCGATGTCTTCAATATTTTTTCCCTGGTATATGATTCTCCTATCATCCTATATGCCTCCTTCAAAACTCCTCCTGCCCCCTGAAACATTCAAAACCTCCTTTGCCGTGTGTACATCCAACTGACCTTGCTTCCTATTTCACCAAGAAAGTAGAAATGATCAAAATAGAATTTTCACTGCCTCCCACCACCACATGTGCCCATCGATCTAAATTTGTGTCCATGTACTTTGCCTTCCCTCTGGTTACAAAGCCCAACCCCTTTTCTCTTGCATGAGGCCTTACCTGCTCTCTCCTACTCAAGGACATTGCTATAGCATGTCCCCCCTCTCCCTCCAGCATTATCAAATGTCCCCTCGCTGCTGGATCTTCCCAATCGGCACATAAGAGTGCTGTTACTGCTCCCCTTGTAAACAGAGTAAAACATCGTCTTTCCACCCCTCTATCCTGTAGCAACAGCTCCATCTCCCTCCTTCCCTTCACAGCACAACTCCAAAAATGCTGTTTGTCCTCAGTGCCTCTAATTTCTTTTGAACTCAATCCAAGAAGCTTTTGGCCCTCATCACTCTGCTGATGATGCATGCGTCCTAATGAGCAGAAGGAAATGACAAGTAGCAATAACAACAGATGCTCCCCCATCTCAGTAAGTGGTACCCATCCACCCAGTGCTTAAATTCCAACCTAATGGGTCAGACTTGATCCCCTCCTTACCACTAGCTCCCCATCCAAGACCTCAACAGCTCACATGGGTTCTACCTGCCCTACAAGAAGTCCTGGATCCCTCTTCTGTCCTCCATCACTAGACCCACCACCCTAGACCAAACCACCCTCCTCTGTGTTCTCTCAACTTTTCTTCTCATGTCCTCTTTCCACATCGCAACAACAGTGATGGGGGAAAAAAGAGCATGAATCATGTGATGAAACACCATGATGCCTCCCCATCATACTTGGAATGAACTCCACACTGCCGCCATTCCTATGAGGTCTAAATAATATAACCTCTGTCTACTTCTGAAACTTCATCCCAAACTTGTGCACCACCAGACATGATGCTCCAGCCACCATAGGCCTTCTCTCCTTTCCTAAAACAAGTTAAACTTTTCCCCACTCCAGCTCCTTTGGGTATGTGAGTTCCTCTGTTTGGAATACTCTGCACTCGCATGTCCCCTGCATTCTCCTTTCTCATCATTCAGGTCTTGGTTCAAACCTCCCCTGTTTGTGAGGTTTCCTTGACCTCCCACCGTGCGCCCACTGCCCATCAGTATCCATCATATCTACCCCTTTCCTTTTCCTTAGAGCTTTTATTGCCATCAGAAATATCTTGTTTATTTTTCCTGGTTTTCTTTTTCCTTCTATTCTTAAAAAACTGTAAGGTCTGTGAGGGCAGCTACCATGCTATCTGGTTGGATACAACATGCTTAGCACCTGGAACAGTGCCCCACACAGTGTATCTTCAAGAAGGACATGCTTAAAAAGTGGATCATGATGGCGAGTATTTCTTGCACTTGTTTGAAATGTCATTTTCTGTGCTAAGTGTTTCACATGTATTAGCTCAATTCTCACAACCATTCTGCAAGGTAATGCCTTACTATATCAATTTGAAAAGTTGGAAAACTGAAACCTGGAAAGGTGTGTGATTTGTCCTGGCCACAGAGCTAGGCAGTGGCAAAAGCAGAGTGGGACCCCAGATTTTGCCAACACCAGAACCCAGGCTGTTTTCATAAATATCACTGGAGAATAAGAAATGGTGGCATCAAGTAGTCGGGCATAACTTTGATTTTCTTTTTCTCCCTAAAGCACAGAAAATAGAGCACAGTTCAATGATTGGAACAACAAAAATGGAATGGAACAAAACATACCATGGAAAAATAATATCAATTTTTCTCAAAATGGTTTTAAGCGTAGCCGCTAGGTCTTTATACTGGTCAAACAGGAGCAAGTATATTTTAATCTAAAAAGTGGCATTTTCCCTTTAAAAATTCATCTTTAAAAACATTTTTATACTTTTTTAAAGCTGTTCAGCATGATGAAGGGGGAGAGCAGTAAATCGATGTCACACTCTTCATCCTGACCCAGAACAGCAGTTGAGTGAGCACTAAGCTACATCCTCAGGTATCGTGTAATTATTTCCCCAGGAATGTGCACATTGACAGTTGTAAAAGCTGTACTGTGTTTTATCATGCTAATCAAATAATGCCTTGCTGATAGCAATTGGTGGCTCAATATTTTAATCCAACTTGCAAAGCATTGTATACTTTATTTCATTAAAAATCCACTGTCAAATAACATGATAACATTGAGGAGCTCAACCGGCATGCGGAAGATCAGTGCCATCCTGTCTTGCCTTCTTAGCATTTGATATATTTGCCACATCTTTGACATGGAAGCAAACACGTCTATCACCCAGGCGGGCAGAACAGGTTAAGGCTGATGGAAGCTTCCTCACTTTTCTCTCTGTCTCAATTGCATTTTCAGTGCTGCTTTGTGAACATTGACTGTGCAAGACTCATCATCATCTGAAAACAAGGACCCACCTCATAATCTCCCTGATTTTGATGTGGTGAGGCAAAGATTGCCCAAGAATGGCTTACTCAACGAATTTCACCCAGGATCCCGTCAGATGCATTAGTTTGGTCCTGTGCTCTGAGAAAGTATCTGCAAGGTCTGCCCAAGACAAATGAAGTGTTCCAGGTATTAAGTGTGGTGAAACAGGCCAGCTAATGGGAGCGCTGACAGGCTCTCCATCCTAAATGGATGGGCACTCTCTTTCTAGTCACCACCCTTACCCGTCCTTTCCTTTATGAGTCTCCCTCCTTCCTCACAGGGACATGTTAGGTTCAGTGCAGTAAAGATGACAGTCAGTGGTTTCAAAAAGACAAATCAACACAAATTCTCTTCTAACTCATTTTTCTTTTTTCTATCAGAGAAAGTCAAGATAAACCAGTCGAGCGGAAAGAGCATTACACTCACGGTATATATGATTGCAAGAGTTTAAAGATATTTTCTAGTTATAACTATAAAGGAAATTGCCCTCATATCTTTCCATTTTTCCTTGACACATTTCTATAAGAACACAAAATTTTCTCTCAAGGCACAGGCATCCTTGATTGCGAGTAGCTTGCGATTTCTGTTCCTAATTACTTAATTAATTACCTCTGAATATAGCAACTTGTTTGCTCAACAGATAAATGCTGTTGTTTTAAATAAGGTTGTATCATGAATACATTCTGGCATGTGCAATATTTGCCCTTCCTTCATTCTTTTAGAACTGGATTTTGAATTAGGCACATTAATTATTAAAAGTACCACTTTATTTCATTTATTCAACAGTGAGTTTTTTTCCTTTTCTGTACACAAAATTTGATAGTCTTTGTATTCAATTTCCCTAACAGCAAGTGAATCTCCCCACTCTCACTGCAATATTTAAAGAGCTGAGTAATTTTTTACCCTCTTTTCCTCAGCTCCACGGTCTTGCACTGTGGGCAAGATTACACCTTTCTCAGTTGTGGTTTCTTCTAGCACATGGAGCCTCCACAGTCAGCTTCCTCCAGGGCCCCTGAGCACAGTCTTCAGGACCTGTGCCGATGGATGGGGCTCAGGCCCAGGAAGCCAGGTCCTAGGGTATATTTCTGGGTCGTGGACCTGGGGGAGGGCTAGGTGAGCTGATTCTCCCTGAATCCCCGTGGGAAGGTTGGAGCTGCCCCAGGCTGGAATGCGCTCCCATTGAAACAGAGAGCTAAGGAGTTAAAAAATCTTCCTTAGAGCAAAAAACTTTGAGATAAGCTTTGCTAACTGCAGCTGTGCATATTCAGCATAAGCAACTGTTGTTTACAACTAACCAGGTCTTTCTGTCCCTCCTTAGTGTATGAGTGAGCTGTCTTTCCCAGGAAGTCAAGGTCCAGACGTCAAGATTCAGCCTCACAAGGCCAAATGCAGGCTGAAGATGAAAACTAACCGGAAAAGTCCAGACTGTCAAGGAAAAAGAAATTCAGTCTTCAAGGCCAAATGCATGCTGGTGGGAAGGCGCCAACCAGCATGGCCACCTGCTCCCTGTCCCCTACCTAAAACCCCAGATAAAAACCTCTACCTTTTTCCTTTTGAAGAGATGCATCTGAGTTCTAGCTTCCATCTCCTCATCTGGCTGCCTTTCAATAATAAACCTCTTTTCTTGCTATAAGCCTGGTGTTTCCAGGTTTTGGCCTTCCTGTGTGATGGGTAAATGACCCTGTGTTTGTGTTGGTGGTAACACTGGGAGATGCTCAGACACTGGTAGTGGTGAGCATACCACAGAGCAGTGTTTCCACCCCTGCAAACAGCTCCTGCACAAGGTCACCTTGACAATTAGACGTCCCCTAGAGAAACGTTTGGGAACTTTGCAAGACTATAGGATTAAGAGGTGAGTAGGCTCTACTCCAGCCCTGAGATGTAGTTTCTGCAGGACTCGGCAGGTCATCTGCTGTCTCTGGGACGATGAAGAAAGATGTTTTTCCCAGCATCAGTCCACACCTAGTAGGGCCCATGGGGACTCACTGGGAGGCCAAAGTCAGAAGCCCAGGGACCCAGGACAATCTTTAGGGGGAGGGAGTGAGCTGCACAGGCTCTCTCACTCAGCCTCCTTCAGAATGGATGGCCCAGGAAGACCTCAGCAGGGAGATGCTCATGCTTCTGTTTGCTTCCATGAGGAGCTGAGAGGTCTCTCCAACTGCAGCCTGGATAGACCAGCAGTCCTCAGGGCAGCACCTGGAGGCCTCCACCACCTGTGCTCCCAGGAAGTCTCCCTGGCTGCCTACCCCATCCACCCAGAGCCTTCATGAAGAGGCTCCAGGGACTACTCCATATCATGTGGACCAGCGTGAGCCTCACAGGAGCATCTGTGGGTCCAGTGGGACATTGGTGACAAGAGACTTTCTTGGCAGCCACTCTGTGCTCAGACAGATGACCTTTGTTCAAGGAGGGATTTGGGACTGCATCTTAGATCTGCTGCTTTTAATTTCTTAAATTTTCCCAGGGGAGCTGAAATGGAGCAATTCACAGGCCTACTCTGTCTGCCTCTGTCTATGAAAGGCACTTCCAGAGAGTAAAGGGAGCTCCAAGTGATGAGAAAAGAAAATGGGACACCAGCTTGGACTGCCCAGCTGGGGCCACAACCCCGATAATGCACAGCCTCTGCCCCGATCTTGTGCACATGGGCTCAAGCAAACTCTGGTCCTCCTGAGCCCAGAAGCAGTTCCCAGCAGTGTGCAATTGATTATCATGTGAACGCTCCTTCACTAGGCAAATGGGCCCTGCTGCTGTACCCCATCTTCCTGGCTCTGTGAGTGGCTCAGGGTACTGCCTTAGCACAGAATTCCCCTCTTCCTCTTTTCCCCCAGGGTCTCACCTTGGATGACCTTTAGGATCCTAAGAATGATACTTTAGCCCTTACCATGGGTGCATATATCAATGTTCTCACTGCAGTGTGGGAGTATATGCATTTATGGAGCCCCTGTAAGAACTACTGCTGATGCCGTAAAGTGCTCGGTATGGATGCTTAGCCACCCTGGGAGCCTGCCCCCTCTCCTGCCTTATTAAATATGAAGGCAGGAACTATTCCTGTGTTTACAGCCCCCAGCTCTTTGCAATGTGTTGGTAGGTGCTTAATGGCTCCAGGTTGAACAAGCTAACCCAGAGCTGTCCTGTCCTCAGGGGGAACCTGCTCCTTCCCCAGGATAACCCCATGGACTAAAATCCTACTGTCCACACATCAACTTGTTTGAGCAGCAAATCTCTGCTCCTTCTGATGCCTCTTCTGCTCTGTTTCCTCAAAGGTCCTCTGCCTGTTCTCTTATGCAGCCTCTTCCCTGCACCTTGGCTTGGTCGTGATCACCAGGATGTTGGCTCACACCCACGGAATGGCCCTGCACCATGGGAGGCATCTTGGGATCTTGCTGCCAACAGCACTTAGAGACCCAGGAAGGATCTTTATTAAGTGCCTACTATGTACCAGATCTGAGCTACTGCCAGGAGATAGGTCCTCCAAAGGTCACTCAGATCTCTCCTTCAAGACACCCCTGGGATCCCGGAACACCCAGTGATCATCATGATGGCACCTGCTTTGGTCCACAGTGCTCATCGCAGCCAGCTCTACACGCAACGGGAACAAAGCGGGCAGTGAGCCACCACGGTTCGTGTCCTCTTGAAGCTCAGAGATAGGCGGAGAAGACACACGTGAAGTAGAATTTGTCACTTAATTTCAAGCGTCTTTGTTGATTGCCATTTTAAACCCTCGAATTCCTGAAAGAGAGGTGCTGTTATCTCCACTTCACACTGAGGAAGTTGAGTCTTAGAGCAGTAAATCTCTTTCTTCCACAGTCACACCATCCTTGAAGGGCCAAGCTGGGACTTGAAACTGAGCCCGTGTGACAGGACCCTAACCGTCAGGCCTCCCTGCCTCCCAACAGAGATCATAAGCATATTCATGGCAGCCTGCTGCGTGGTGGGCAGAGCGTGCCCCTAAACTCATAAAGCTAAACCTCCTCCTGAAATTGCTTTCATAACTGAGCGTTACTGCAGGTGTAAAATTTTGAAAAGATAAAATAATTTTGACTCAATTCTGTTCTTGTCCTTAGTGAGAGCAACGAGTCACTAAACCCATCACAGATGTAGTCACTGTCACTCCATATGTTGTTTCAGAGGGAAATCTTCACTCAGGCACCCTCCCGTGGTTTCCTATGTGCTCTCTCAGTAGAACACCCTCCTGGAGGTCTGTGGCATAACACGGCCATAACCTCCTGTAAGAAAACCTTCACAGGAGCTTCCAGGTAATGCCACCCTCTGTGATAAACAGCCACTGGAATAAAGAGATCTGAGAAAAACACGCTTCTGTTAAATTCCCCAAATGGACTTGCCTATGAGTCTTTTAGAAAACAGCCCGATGAGACAGTGAATTGGAGCTTCACTCCCCTACCTGCCTTGGGAGCCGATATAAAAATGAGGAAGAGTTGTAATCCTGCTCTGCTCGACTCCCTTTTAATTGAAAATTATGTCTGAGATTGCTGCCTAACTGGACTTTGTCTGTCTCCATCCTTTCAGAGCGCATGGATTTATGCACCTGCTCACATGAACAGCTCTGCCACTCCCCATAAATATTCACAGGTTTCTGTACAATAAATATTACAACAATCATAAGGAAATTAAAATGGAGCTTGAAGATGGCTGTCCTCTGATGATATACAACACAGGAATCATGTCCTCGAGAACTACTATCCCCAAACACCACAATCCCTATATAAATATTTTTACTCCTCGATTCTAAATGGCAGAGGAGAGACGCTCCTAATGGATTTATAATTTATCAGTGAGTTTCAGGGAAGCTGGAGATGGATGGGATCTCTCAATATCGTATTCATTTAGAAACAATCGACCACAGTTCAGCTTTGCAGTCTATTTGTTTTGGTAACCTGGAGCGCGAGCTATAATTCACTTTATTTTTAAAGAGAAGCATATTACCTACACAAACTTAGGAACTACATCCCTGTGGATCAAATCATCGGGAAGTATTTGTAGAAGCATTTTTAAGGTAACAACGGTCTTATTTCTTAAGCATTCCATTTCTCCCTTGAGGATAAGGCCATGGCTCTAAAAGTGTAGATTTGAATAAAATCAAGTTTAGAGCATAAATTAAATAGCTTTCAAGCAGAAACCTGAGTTCGGGATTACTTTCAAATTGGGTGATTAAGTGGCCAGTGGTCTGGGAACGCCCTGCTCCCCCGCCGTGAGCGCTCTGACACTGAGGGTGCAGCCGGTTTCAAGATGCTGGGAGCACGTGCACCTCAGCTGAGGGCAGCCTTGCTCCAGGCTGGACCAGGCAGAGGGTCTAGAATGTCGGCCCCACACAGGCAGAGATGGTGCCTCACTACTGCTCCGTCCCAGGGTCTGGAAGCATCCTGGCCTAAGGTAGATGCTTGATAAATATTTGCCGATTCGTGAAAGACAATTGAACATTCCCACGAGGCGGTAGTATTTGTTCAATCTGATGGGACCGCAAGAGGGAAGCATCGCAAGACACTCCAGGGCTCTCAGGGTCAGCGTCCGGATCGAGCTCCAAACTGGGTCCTTTGAGTCCTTTGTCAGTGGACGGAAGACAGTCTAGGTGTGCATCTCCAGTGTCTTCTGGGGATCACTCCAGACTCAGCTGGAGACCCCCAAGGATAGCCTTCCATAGGGCAGAATGCCCAGGAGGTGCAGCTGAGTGTGGGGTCCGCCACAGCTACCAGGGCCTAAATCTGCCAAAGGACTGGTTACCCCAAGATAGTTAACCTAACACACTGCTCATGCCTCTTACTGTGTGTCCTGTCCAATGCGCTGCAGGAGCTATGCCCCCCAAATGTGGAGGTGCCCACCTGGTGGACCTTTTTCCACCAGGGGATATTTATCCTAAGCTGCTTGAAAACTGTCCACGAAGGAGGCATGGTTCATTTACCTCCTCCCTCTGAGCATGTTCCTTGGACTATTTAACCTCCACTATTCTGAATAGCTAGGATTACAATTGCTGTGCTATGGAATACACTTCATTTCACAAATTTTCATTACTCTAAAAGATGAATTGGTCAGGAAGTAGAAGACCCTTGGCTGATCCACATAAAAATACGGAACTGTATGGCACTCACCTGGGGGTTGACAGGCCTTCCCAAGCACACGCCTGTGGCTATTATCTTGGCCCAGCCCGTGGCCTACTCAGCAATGGCTTGGAGAGAAGAATGCCCTGGTCACTCTCCACCAGGCCACAACCTCTTCTGTTTTGCTTGAATCCATCCTCAACAAGTGAGATGTAAATGCAGGCAGAGGAGCAAGGTGCCGGCTGCCCGAAGCATCTGCATCTGGGTTGTCAGGTACAGCCCACCTGGGACACTCTCCCGCTGCACCTGCAGAGAGAGCAGGACCCCTCAGCTACCGCAGGAGCAGCAGCAAGGATCTCCTGAGCTTCAACTTCCCGGCGGGAGAGCAGTGAAGGCCAACACCGAGCCCACTCCTCCCTGGGGAAGCCACCCGGGACGGCCTTTCCGGGACAGCCAGGCAGTGAGGCCTGACTGCTTGCTGGGCCTCCCAGGGCTGCCTGCCAGTCGGGTGAGACCCTCTGCGCCCTCTCCAAAGACGATCAGCTGCTGGGACTGTGGGCGGCAATCCCCGACCTGTGGATCCACCACAGTGTCACCCACGGACTCAATTCCTCCCACGTGCAGTGGGTGGCAACCCAATCCTGCCCCGGGCAAGGGACTACTCAGTCCCAGGGCCTGACAGCAAGGGAACTACTGGTTTGATTATTTTTATCTAACAAGAATCTGAAGTTCAAAGGGGTGAAATTCCTCCAGAATCGCAGTTGCTAGTGAGCAGAGCTGGACTTCAAGCTGTTACTCCAAAACTCACCCCCCTGATAAGAAGAGGGGGCTTGGGCATTCGCTGGGAGCTTTTTCTCTTCCCATGGGCTGGGAATGGTATGGTCTGCTGGTCAGTTGTCCAGGGAGAGACGTATTTTTCCAAACTACAGAAGTCTGTTGGAGAAAGGACCCATGACTGCCCCCCTATAATACACACGCACACACACACACCCCAGAGATGTGCTTGGCGACGCGTTCCTTTCCTGGCCGCCATGTCCCAAGGTCAGATAGAGCATCCCACCTGTCCACACACCCCTCTCGAGAGGAGGGCCGGAACCGGGCCGATTGTTTACGATGTGCTCTTCTATATCCTGCGACAGCCCATCATGCACACGGCGCAATCTGAACGGTGCAGCATTTTGGCAGCTTCCTGGGAAGACGTTTGACCCTTTTGAAATGGGGTTTTCAAAATAAACTTGCTGAGGCGTGTTCACGGGCTGAGACTCTCTTGGCTCATTTTGTTGGAAGGACTGAGCCGTGCTGGAACGCTCTTCTAGGGTCACCTCTGGAGACGGCCCCTTCAACCGTGCCTTGGGCTTCTCCAGGCCGCCTGGTCTTCCTTCAGTAATTAGGATGTCATCACGGTCTTCTCTCTGCTCTGCCGGGTAAATGCACAGCGGGTTCTGGTTCCCTGGGCCAAGGCCTGGCCACAGGACGTGGGGCCAGGGAAATGCTGACGGGAGGGGCCCAAGGGGACAGAGAGACGGGAATCAGCCTTGCCTCCTTTTTACAGAAAAACTTCACAGAGAAAGTTGGATTTTAAAACCCCTATTTGCTAAAGAGTTAATTATGTGCTATACGTGCAAAGAATTTTTCCTCAAACAGCTAAATACATGAATAACTTCAGGACATGCACACACTCACACACACATAAACTTGCACACACAGACATGTGTGTGCACACACATGTACACGCGCACACACCTCTCCCAGTCTCTGAGACCAGGAGCCACCCACAAACCAGACCCCTCAAAACATCGTCTAATAACAGGAAACAGATGTGAGCAACATGGATCAGCTTTGGCTGAGAAAATTCCTCAACAGGCCAGTTCTATGTTCTCATGTGGAGGTGAATTCTTTTTTTTCCAGCTTCATTGAGATATAATTGACGTATAACACTGTGTAAGTTTAAGATGCACAATGTGTGGATTTCATACACTTAAAGATTACAGAACAATTAGCACCATAGCATTAGCTAACCATCTCATCACATAATAACCATTTCTTTTCTGTGGTGAGAACATTTAAGATCTACTCTCTTAGCCACTTTCAAGTCTACAATACGGTATTATTAACTATAGCCACCATGCTGTACATTAGACGCCCAGAACTTACTCATCTTGTAAGTGGAAGTTTGTCCCCTTTGACCCGCATCTCCCCCACCCCCTCGGCCCCTGACAACCACCCCTCTACTCCCTGCTTCTATGTGTTGGGCTGTTTTAGATCCACATATAAATGAGACCATGCAGAATTTATCTTTCTCTGTCTAACTTATTTCTGTTAGTGAATTCTTTGTTTAACCTCGTTCCTAACCTGTAGCTCAAGTTGACCAGCAAGCCCTCCTAGGGGATGAGAAACCCTTTTTTCTTCTATCCTCCTAGATTCTCCGGCCGAGGCCTTGCCAACTACATTGACAAAAGACAGATGAGCCAGGGAAAACTAAACAGAGGGTTATTAACACATGCGGCACATAGACACGCGAGCCTCAGTGACCAGTCACTCGGAGAGGTGGTTAGAACTCAGGCTCACAGAGCATCTTCACAGAAGAACAGTAAATTTATGGAGAAGTGACAAGTCAAAAGGAAGGGCTTTCGGCTTTTCAGAGCAGGGTGGCAACTGTGGGAAGGTAAACATGTGGGGGCTGAGGGCAGACAGGGTTGGTTGGTAGGTGTGTTTGAGGAGACTCCTTCTCAGTGCCATCGCCTCAGTGGTGACCAAGTGCTTCTCCCTTTTGGGAAGTAGGGGGCACCTTCACAAGGGAATATAATTTTCTGCTTTCAGGCAGGTAGGGGGCCTAGGGAGCTTGTCCTGTGTCTGCTATGTTTCAATTGCCTTCTGCTCAAAATAATCCTTATGCCAGAGTGGCATATTCTGGGGCGGCGTGTTCTGAACCCCTTCACCCTCTGAAAGGAAGTGATTCAGGTCCCTGGAACACAAACAGATCTGGGGCATCCCAGGTGCTCACTCTTCATCTCTTTCAAGTGAGAAGCAAGTGCAGGCTGAGGAGAGAGACCATAGCATAAGCCATGGGTATTTACAATTCTAAGTACAAGTATCAGTTGCCTTCAAAAAAAGAAAAACCCTCTCTCATATCTTTCCATCTGGAAGCGGTGTGAGTGGGTGTCTCTATACGGGTGTCTGGCTTTCCCAGCAGCTACAACATAAATGTAGCTGGATTGTGTGGCTGAAACCATTGTGTTGCAAAAAAATATCATTTAAAAGTAAGTATTGTTTTTTCAAAAAGAATATGATCAATGGTAAAAAAGAAAGAAAGAAACCACCATTAAGAGGTTAGTTATCCGAGAGAATGAAGTTTTCAAGTGTCTATTTAAGGCCTCATGTTTAGCTTCAGATGGTTACTTCAGTGGAGAAAACCTCACAGGCCTTTCATGTGAAATGCCATTGTAGCCTGCGGTGAGCGAGCCCCTCCTTGGAGTCAGCTCAGCAGGTGGACGAGAGCGGTTAGCAATCGATGGCATTGATGATCACAGAGCAGCAGGTACTAATACCCTCCATTTGTGCCTTATGCTTCAATAATTGTTTGCACCTTAAAGAAGGATTTTCTTTCCACACATTAGGGAGATGCCTATAGCCCATGCAGCTGTCTTCCTGAGGCTCGGTTCTCATTCAGCTTCCTGTGAAGTCACTGGAAACACACTTTCAATTCCAGAGCGAGGCCACAACCATGTGGCTAGAGCTTACTACACCCACAGAGGATAACATAATAAGAGAAAGTGCAATTTGTTAAAACAAATAAAGAACAGGTCTCCACTGGGTTGCACTTACTGTTAGTTTCTACTCCATGTGTGTTCTAATTCCTGATGTCAACAAACACACAAAAAAATAAATACATATTTATGATCATCTTCAAGAGGAAAAACAAAACACCTCCTTTTGCCCTGATTGTCAGGATGGGATGTCGGCGAGCTGGGGCAAAGCGCCCAAATTCAGAACAAGAGACGGGGCTGCTGTCTGGGTAGCAGCAGCATCAACCTCCCGGGGCAACGATAAGGGCTTTAACCACGGCTGTCCTGGTTGAATGTGGCTGTGTGCCAAGGACTCTGCCAGCCACTCTCTCTCTCAGCCTCATGCCAACTCCTTTGGCAGTTATGGGAATTCTTCCATTTGGGAAGCAAAGGCAGTCAGAGAGAGGTTCCGGAACTGACCGCAGGGCCTGCCGGCAACTGATGCCGCCCCGGGGACTCGGTCCACACAGATCTGACTCAAGGTGCCACGTGCTGCCACTCTGTCCCAGCACGTGGACGGGAGCGAGCTTTTGTGTGTATCTTCATGGGGTTATTTTAGTTCAATTGGAAATTCCTGCGTTAGAGTGGTTAAAACATACATGTATTACTGGAGCTCAGCTGAAAGGAAAAGGGCTAGAAATGCCTCAGTCTCTATCTCAGGACACTTTTGGCTCTAACGTTCGACAAATGAAACAGCCACAGGTCCACCGCTAAGCTCTGCCCTCGGTAAGTTCACTCCTGGGCTGGCTCTTCTCATTGGGTTCATTTCCTTAGAAGCACGTAAGGGGCCTGGCCTGGCAGCTTAGCTCTGCTTCAGCGGCCTGGGGTTCACAGGTTTGGATCCCAGACGCAGACCCATGCACTGCTTGTCAAGCCATGCTGTGGCAGGTGTCCCACATACAAAAGTAGAGGAAGATCGGCACAGATATTAGTTCAGGGCCGATCTTTCTCAGCAAAAAGAGGAGGATTGGCATGGATGTTAGCTCAGCGCTAACCTTCCTCACCAAAAAAAAAAAAAAAAAAAAAGCACGTAGGTATAGTAACTTTGCTTAAGTTCCAACTCACGTCATCAGCACCAAAAGGTTACTCTGCCAACACACCCGAATGGAAATGCCTTGTTAGGGCATTCTTATATTTAACCTTGCTTTGGTTTATCTTTATCAGAACTTTTTATAGATAGGCTCACGTATGTGTTTCACCAAAAAAAAAGACAAAATCTTCACCTGACTCCCTTAGAAAGCAATCTTCTTTTCTCTTCCCTTCTCTCCTCTTCTTCTTATCCCTTCTCACCCCTTCCCCTCCCCTCCCTTCTCTCTGTCTCTCTCTCACCATCGCTCTTAGCATAGTAACTGCTCAGGTGAATTTCCTGAAAATCTGTCCTTCTCTTGCCCACTTTTCAGTTCCTAGAACATGCCTCCTTTAGGTGAGGAAGCTGCTAATGTAAAGTGTCCACCAGGCATCAGATGGCCCTTGCCTACACTTCCCCTAAATCCCAGAGTATTTTCCTGGACGTGTTATAGGCAGAAAATCTCAGGCTGTAGATATTGTAGAATTTTGTGCATGTACTGACTTTTTTTTTAAATAACTCTATTGAGGTATAAATTATGTACCAAAAAATTCACACATTTTAAGTGTACAGTTCAATAATTTTTAGTAAATTTACCAAATTGTATAGACATCACCATGATCCAATTTTGGAACATCTCCATCACCCCAGTAAGAGCCCTCATGCACGTTTATGGTTAATCCGCATTCCCACCTTCAGCCCCAGGCAACCACTAACCCACACCTGGCTCTGTAGATGTGCCTTTTCTGGACATTTCATATCAATGGAATCACACAATACGTGGTCTTTTGCATCCGGCTTCTTTGACTGGGTGTACCATGTCCGAGGTTCATCTGTGATGTAGTGTATGTGTGTGGGGGGGGGGGGCAGCATTCTGTTCATTTGTACACACTCCTCTTTCCATCTGGTTCCCTAATGGCTGAGGACATCTGTGCAGTAGACACCAGGTATGAATCCACACCTTACAGAGAGTGATTATCAGTCCTTGTCATTTGGCAAGTCACGGCTCATATGGTTTATTTGAAAAAAAAGGGCCCCTTACCTTGATGTCTTTGCCTTCTTCAATGTAACGTGTTCCCATTTCTGGTTATTGCAGTCCCTTCGCACACACGAGCTTTGATTGTTAAGGAACAGCTAATTGCTCTCAAGCTCGTTCCAAGCTGACGGTAATGGCTGTGCTCCCCACTGAGATCACAGCACCCAGCAGTGATGCCCTGCCTCTGCCACTCTCTGGGGGGTCAACCGCATGCTGGAGTGGGGGCCGGCTTGGCTCAGTGGTGTCAAACACTGTCACTAAAGTGGGCTAGGGAAAGGAAAGCCAAGCCCAAAGATAGGATGTGTGTATTTGGGGGTGGACATCCATGTGGGCACACAGATAATCCATAGACACATGTCTCTGATGGCAAAGGAGCCAAGAGTCGGTGTTGAATAAAACAAATACAATTACCAGGAATAAATCTCATTCAACTACAACAATGGTCCCTTGGAAACTCCTACACTCTCCCTCATGGAAAGGAGCAGAAAGGGCCAAGGTGGATGGATGCCCAGGGATCAATTCACTGTGATGACTGCCCAAGGGTCAGATCACCACCCTCAGCCTATTTCTAGAAAGGTGATGGTCACAGCGACCAGAAGGATGGTGCCCATGTCCCCAGGGGCAAGGAGCACAAGCACAGTTGTGGGGCCCGGGAGGCCCCACTTCACACTGATGGGGCAGGAGTCCAGGCAAACAGTTAGGGAGGCTGAAGGGCTCTTATGGGTTCCTGGTCACCCCTTAGTGCTTTGGTGCCCAGAGTAGGCATGAGAATCACTGTCACTCCCAGGTGTTGAAGGTCCCATGGTGGACCCCAGTGGCAACTGGGCAGGTAGGACTTGCCTCTGCTGTCCGGGAGGTTAGGAAGTTTCTGGAACAACGCACATGGGCTACAGAGCCTGTGAGGTGGCAGAGGGTGTGACCTGGCTCCTGGACCCTCGGAGTGCTTCCCCAGCATGCCTCTACATCCCCCAGCCCACCTTTCCAAACCTGTGCAGGCTCCATGGGCCCCAGGTCTTGTTCAGCAAGATGTGGCTTTAGGAAGAAAAGCAGTCTGTGGGCCTGAGGGCTTGGAGGGGAGGCAGAGAAAAGGACAAGGAGATTCTGAGGGTCCAAGGAGTGAAGCGTGGGCGGCATCCTGGAGCCCTGCCCAGGGAGAGATGACCAGATGGCCAGCTCAGAAAACGTGATGATAGAGCAGGTTCGATGCCTGCCATGTGCATGGCCAACACTGCCCACAGGGGACACTTCATGAAAGACCGTGTACAGAGAGGGCGAAAGGAGGGGGCCAATCCTCATTTGTACATCAGAATTAAATCTGGATGGGAAGCATCAGGTCCAAGTCACCAAGATGTACAGCAGTAATGCTGTCATCTTCCTTTCTCTTGGGTGACAGGTGACTGGGTTCCTCTAAGACCATGTCCACGGCTTGGTCAGCATGGAATTGCACAGCTGGTCCCCTCAGCATGCCCACTTCTCTCAAAAAATGCTACTTGACACAGGGGATTTTTAGGGTGGTGAAACGATTCTGTTTGTAATGGTAGACACATGACATTGTGTATTTGTCAAAATCCATAGAATGCACACTACGAAGAGTGATCCTAATGTAAACTATGGACTTTAGTGAATAATAGTGTATCAATATCTATTCATCAATTATAAAAATGTGCCACACTAATGCAAGATGTTGATAACAGGTGAAACTGCAGGTGTATGGGGGGGTGGGAGTATGGAACTCTGTACTATCTGCTCAATTATTCTGTCAACGTAAAACTGTACTAAAAAATTGTCTTATTAAAAAATTAATAATAAATAATTATTTTAATGTTGCTCCTGTTACCAGCCTGGACTCAGGGTCAGGGAGGGGAGCAGGGCATGGGGAGCTGCCCTCATTTTCCAGGTGCCCTTCTGGATTTGCAGGCACCGTGGAACTGCGGTCCCTTTCTGTGTCCTTGAGGCCCTCGGTGGATGGGTTAATTGGAAAGTTAAACAGAAACGCGCATGCAGGGCCGGGTTATAACTGCTCTGAGGGCCGGTACGCACGCTGTTTCTGAAATAAACTTAAGTGCGGGTGGTTCATTTTCTAATTGGTCTGGCCCTGATGGCAAGTCAGGTGCTCTCTGAGAAGAAATCGTTTCTTAGGGTGCACTAATTGTCTTTTCCAGAAGACTAAGGCACAACCTCCTGGTGCTTTTCAGCATTACGTGCTGGTTGCAAATAGTGTCGATTATCTCATTAGAGGGCATCCCCGCCGTTCCGATCGCTATCACCTTGTGGATAGAGCCTGTGATTAACCTCAGGAAAAACAACAGAAGATACTGGACTGCTAGTGAAGAGCAGAGGCTCAGGGCCAGGCGGGCTGGGGCTGTGGTGCACGAGCTGTTATCCCATCCCATCCCACCCTATCCCATCCCATCCCCATCCCATCCCACCCCACCCCATCCCCATCCCATCCCGCCCTATCCCATCCCATCCCCATCCCATCCCATCCCACCCTATCCCATCCTACCCCATCCCATCCCATCCCCATCCCATCCCACCCCATCCCATCCCATCCCACCCTATCCCATCCCATCCCCATCCCATCCCATCCCACCCTATCCCATCCCATCCCCATCCCATCCCATCCCACCCTATCCCATCCCATCCCATCCCATCCCACCCTATCCCATCCCATCCCCATCCCATCCCATCCCACCCTATCCCATCCTACCCCATCCCATCCCACCCCATCCCATCCCCGTCCTCATTTCCATCCCATCCCACCCCCAACCCATTCTCAGCCCATCCCCATCCCATCCTGTCCCCACCCCATCCCATCCCATCCCCATCCCATCCTATCCCCATCCCATCCCATCCCCATCCCCATCTCCATCCTATCCCCATCCCATCCCGTCCCCGTCCCCATCCCATTCTCAGGGCTTTCTAAGTTTCTCTATATGCTGCAGTGGAAAGTAATTGCAATAAGGAAAGCTATCATTTCCAGCACCTCTGTTATGTGCAGAATCTGGCTTAGTCTTCAAATGTCCAGGGAGGGGTTCCTTTCATTGTCTCCACATGACAAATAGGGAAACTGAGGCTCAGGCAGTTGCACCCACCTGCTCAAGTCTTTGGAGTGTAGGTGGCAAGATGGGCCTGGACCTACTCAGTATGACTTCAAAGTTGATACTCTTTTCTCCTTCCTTCATCCCTGGATCCATTCATGCCAGACTTTGGCCCCTGTCCTTGCACAGACCAGTTTTAGCAAGAATCCTCCTGCTTGAGTTGGCATGGGATGCCCTGGGTCAGTCTCCAGTCCTGCCTCTTACTTGATCAAGAAAAGGGGCTGCAGGGTGTGACCCTGGCCTGCAGCCCCCTAGGAAATGAAAGGGTTAAGCAGCTCACCCCTACTGTTCCCCAGTCCCAGCTGCACCCTGCGCCACCACTGCCCCTGCTTCCCCTGCTCTGCCTGGTGGCTGCCTGTGACATCCAGGGGATCTGCTGGGCCGGAGAGAGCAGCTGAGTGTCCCCCTTGCACTCTGGCTTTACCATGTCCCTCCAAGAGTGGAGTCAAGTTTACATCTCCTGTCTACTTCTTGCTGGTTGAGGATGTTAACACATTATTGACTGTCTGCCCTCACAAAAGTCTCCTCACCCACGGGGGCCAGCGAGGACTCTGTCTTTTCTGGCTCAGGCCTGTTTGCATGTCCTGAAGGGCTCTTCATGGCCAAAAGAGACCCCAGGAGAGGGTCCCTGAGATCGCAGAGCACGCCTCAAGTGTTCTTGGAAGCTCTGGGTGTGGAATCACCAGTGTGTCATGTGTAGAGTCCACTGTCCCTCGTCCTGATTGACAGCCTCCTCTTTAGTAGCCTGCTCCATCGGTTGGACGGCGGTCAGCCCACGTGAGCAGATTTGGCCCCACGTGAGAGAGGAGACCCTTTCCTGCAGCCTGGGTGGTCCAAGGTCAAGAAAAGGGAGCAGGCAGTGACTCTGACTTGCTGCTTTGGCGAGAGTCACAGTTACCTGCTGGCTGTGCCTCTGCCCCTGCAGGTCCCCGCCCTGCCCTTACCCAACGGGCCAAGCCTCTCCAGTCACACTGCCCTTGTCCCTCCCTTTTCAGCCATTACACGTACACAGATGGCTTGACACAGTGGGGGGCCCGAGGATGACTGTGGAGTCAATGTCTGAGGAGAGGCAGTGTGGTCTGGTGTAAAGAGGACAGACTGTGACCAGGCCGGCCGCCCGCCGTTCCCTCCCTCTCTTCCTTCTGTCCACACAGGCTCAGTAAAGATGGGTTATTCATATGGGATTTGCCTGCAACTTGTCTCCACCCCTCGGTCAGTGAAGATGGGACTGAGCTTGTTGGCCCCAAAGCTCAGCAAGTAGGTGACCACTGATCCACATCGAAGGAAGGGAGAAGATGCCAAAGAGAACCAGAGCCAGACAGTAGGTATGGCGGGAAAACCAGATTTCTTTTAGGAACCATCGCAGCAGGAGAAGAGCTGGGCTGAACTGTGAACACAGGTCAAGCGGGATTGACAGCCCAGGAGCAGGGGTGGGGTCAGTGGGTGGAAAACGGCCAAGAGGAGCCGGTGAGGGTGGGGGATTCCTGCTAACCGGACCTAACAGGATTCATGGTGAAGGCAGGCCAGGGGGATGGGATACGGAGGGCGGGGACGAGGAACCTGATCACATATCAGAGGGGATCAGACATCAAGGGCGGGGGTTCTCGCTAGAGTGACTTAGCAGGATTCTTGCTAAGACTGGGCTGTGCTAGCACAGGGGCCAAGGTCGAGGCCTAGTCAAGAAGAGGACTCAGAAGAGCTGATTCAAGTTTGTACAAGGAGAGAGTCTTTGTCAAACAGAGGAAAAAAGGAAGGCAGGCAAGAAGGAGAGAGAGAAGGAGAAAATGGGGAAGAGGAAAGAGAAACCCTTGGGGATAGGATGAGTTAATGGATGGATCAGTTAGTGGGTGGATTGGTTAACTGATAGATTAGTTAACTAAAGTTTAGTTTACTGATCTAAAGCAACCTATACAGTGCATGTCACTTGGTAGGAACATGACAAACTGAGTGAATGCATGAATGAATGAATGAGAATAAGAATGAGTGAATAAATGAATAATAAATTAATGAGAATACTTCACATCTGACTTGTAACTGGCAGATTCAGACAATAAAACCATAAAAAGGTAATAGAAAGATAAAATATCTTGCCTGTTAATTTATAAATTAGTCACTCAAATTTAACTTTGTAAAAAAATTTCATTACTATAGCTGACACTCACTATAATTTGCACAGGGTCACAGATGTTTAAAGACAGCCCAGGCAGTGATTTTTTTTTTTTTCTCTATTCTGATTCAGAAAACTTTTCAACCTCTATCAGTATTAGTAACGTTCCAAAGAAGCGTCACGCGCAAACTGCTGTGTGACCCAGACATTCATCCTTCCAGGTCCCTGTTCCTTTTCAGTTTGCATGGGGGAATCCACTTCAATTTTTAAAAATCCACATGTTTATTTGGGAACAGAAAGGGCGTGACGTCAGCTTCTCTCTTCTCTGTGCTAATGCGCGTGGCAGGCGGCAAAACTCACAAGAAGCCCTTCCTTTGTTTACAGGAGGACTACAAACAGCCAACCCCTACCTGAAAAGGTACCCGATGCTGTTAATTTAGGAAACCTAAATTGAATCCCCATGAGGCAGCCTCCTCCCCCCAGGGAACAGAGAATGTGGGGCAGCTGGAACTCTCCTATGACCCCGGGGCCAGCACTTGGGAGAACAGTTTGGAGTTTCTTATAAAGTGAAACACCTGCCGTTCTGCCCAGCGACCCCACTCTGAGGTAGTCACACCAGAGTGGCCAGAGAAATGAAGGCCATGTGCACACAGGGACTGGGGAGTGAGTGTGAATAGCAGCCGTACGTCCAATCGCCCCAGACGTAAACGAAGCAAATATCCACCAAGGGGCGTGACATGCTGAGTGTGGTACATTGACCACGTGACTCCACCATGGAAAGAAAAACCAGGGAGACACAGAGCCACATGGGTCACAGAAGAAGGTCACTTTCTGGGGTGAACACTTGCCAAAACTCATCAAACTGCCCACTTAAAATGGGGATGTTTTACTGTACGTAAGTTATGCTGCAGTGAAGTGATTTCATTAAATCAGACTGTCTGATGGCTGAGGCTCAGCTGTGGCTCTGAGAACCCCGTCCGCGATCCACCAGCTCCAGCGCGGCACCTCCAGCCCTGTCCAGGGACACGCCCTCCCTGCCGTCTCCCTTGTCCCCCCGCCAGCCTCCCGACGCTGGTCAGAGCTGTCCTAGCTGCTGGGACCTGGCCTGTGCTGACCTCCGCCTCCACCTGCTCCTTCCTGCCCCTCCCCTCCAAGCAGGGGAAGCTCCCAACCAAGGTTTGTGTTCACTTTCTAAGATACCCTCTTGTTTTAGGGGGGTGTGTGTGTGCAAGCGCCTGTGCGCACCTTTAATCTCAACATTTAAATCAAAGGTGAACCAGTTTTGTACAGAAGTAGAGATGTAGACCATCCATCTAGCAGCTTTGGAGGGGTTCGTATCTCCCCTGTGCTGGAACCCACACTCTCTGCCCTATTTTCTGACCTCAACACACACCAGACCCACAGTGCCCTTCAGAAGGCATCTGTACATGAGATGCAAGATGTCTTCTGCCCCCAAGAACCACCCAGAACAAATAAGCCCTGCGTAGCATCCCCAGCCCTCGCGGGGTCTGTGCTGTGGTCACACCTGCTCCTCCTGCTGGGAAGACCACGGCATCACCGCGCTCAGAACTCCTCACGCGGACGCTTCTGCTCAGAAGCAAAAAGTGGCGCAAGCTCTCCTGCCAGTGCATTTTCACAGTCCCTGTAATTCCCACTGTGTGGCCAGGATTTCCTTGTGATCCAGCCTCTGACTCCAGGGCTTTGGACCATGGGTCTTCGGACTCAGGGAGGTATCTGGAGGTGCTTCTCCCATGCTGGGAGGCACTGGCTGTGGACGAGGTCCTCAGGCTCCAGGGCTCCGTGACTTTGAAGGCTCCTCGGTGTCATCTCTGCCTGCTGCAATCTCACCGTCCACCTGCAGCCTCTCCTAGTTGCATGTCCCCATCTTGAAATGCACTTCCCCCACAGAAGCAAAAGAACCATCCAGCTGAGCCTCAACTAACCCACAGAATCGTGAGAAATCAGATGCCCTGGTTGTTTTAAACAATGGTTGACAACCTGTTTCTGTAAAGGGCAATGGGGTCTCTGTCACATGTCAAAACCTTCCTTAGCTGGAAGGCCTTGCAGAACAGGCTAGAGTGGGCCCGAGGGATACTGATTCCCAAAGCCTGTTTGAAACTATTAAGTTTGGGGGTGCATTCTTACACAGCAACCCATGAGGGTGTGGGGCCCCACTGGAAAGGAGGCAGGGATAAGAGGCAGGGCTCCACCTCAGAGCCTCCTTCCTCTGGCCCTGTCCTAGACTGGACTTACCTCCGGACCCCAGCCCTGTAGGCTGCAGCCCCCTGCAGAGGACCCTGATTTTAGTGTGGGAAGGACTTCATGTGCAGACCCCTTGCTGCAGGTGAGGAATCCCTCCTATTTCTTTTACCCACAGATGACAGGGGTCCCAGAGATAGTAATTAGCCAGCTCAGATCACCCGGCCAGCAAGTTGGGGCATCCTCCCAGCCCTGGGTGGGATGCACCTCCCAACCCCAGGGGTTGCCACTCCGCGTGGCCCAGGCAGGTCCTCTCATGGCTCTGTGGCCGTCTGTCGGGGACCAGCACCACCTGGGCTGGAAGGCTCTGAGCGCCAGCGAGGGCATTGGCTTCGGCCCTTGTCTCTTGGTCCTCACCAGGTGTCGGGGGCCCAGGAGGGCGAAGTCACTTCCCCAGGTCTGTCTGCCTCCTGGAAAGGCCGGGTAACCACCGTGCCACCCTCCTCTCTCGGCCGCAGCAGGAGCTGGAGTTCTCACCAGGAACAGCGTGAGAGCTGGCGGGAACAGACACCTACCCAGAGCCCCGGCTGCCAGCCTCCCTCGTCTCCCGGCCCCCACGCTTCCCTTCAGTCACGCAGTGCCAGCTGGCTGCTATCAGTCCTGCTCCTAGTAAATGGTGAGGGGGGAGGGCATGCACAGTCTCTTCACACACAGGGAAAAGCAGAACTTCCTGAGAACCCTGTGGGAAGGTGCAGTCAGCAGCAGGGGAGCAGGCCTTGTGCACGGCTGTCCGTGGCCCCGGGGGCACTGTGGGGCTCCTCTTGGGCGTCCTGTGAAACTGTGGCAGGACAACGAATACCGTCATCATGCACTCAGCATGTGCTGGGCCCTGTGTCCGCATCACTGGGTCGCTCCGTCTAATCTCCACAGCTGTGCTGCACCGATACCAACATCCCATTTTATCAGACTCCAGGCTCGGGCACAGCTGTAACTCACTGAACCGCAAGTGGGAGCACTGGGATTTGAGCCCGTTTTCCTGGCACCGGGATGCCAACCTGCCCCAGACCGGCAAAGTGCAGCTGGATTCTGGGCAGTGGACAAGTCCACAGAACTCAGGGAGGCCCAGCCAGGGGAGTTCAGATGGAGACCAGTTAAATCACTCACTACGCTGTCCCCGGAAGAGCCACCATCCACACCAAGTGGGGCCCAAAAGTATGTACCACTCCCTGCTGTCCAGGGCAGGCTGCAGGCCCCACGGCAGCATCATTGGTGGAAGGGGAGTGCAGCTGAGCTGGGCCAAGACACACTCTCGCAGGTGCCTAAGAAAGGGGTTATCTGTCCTCCGGCCATGCCCGCCACCCTGTCACCAGCACCCTAGGGAAAATTCCCCCTGTGGCCAGCCCCCCTCTCAGGGCTTGGCCTCCAGGAGTCACCGACTCCGGCCCTGGCCCATCCGGGCCTTTCCAACGTTCAGAGAGCCCTCTGTTTGGCCGCCCCCTTCACAGGTAGACCAACACAAACTCATCCAAGGCTCTGACTTTGAAGCCGCTGGTTTGACCCAACAGCAAAGGGCTTAGTTTCCTGACCCCTGGGGAGGTGCACGCTTGGAGAATCACATCCAGCATCGCTGTCCTGTGTCCATGTCACACGGCATGCTGCAGAAATCACGGTTCTTTCTGGACCCAAAATCCTCAAAATACTTGTATTTTCTAACGTGATTCATTTACTTCCATCTGTACCCCAGGAATGTTTGAGAGAACTTTATTTGTGAAAATAAAAGCTAATTTGTGTTATATTTAGCAGAACTGAACTGCTGCAATCGTATAAACGTAATGGCAGCAGGTGCCACAGACAGCGGCTCAGGGTCGGGAGTGTCCAGGCGTGTGGTCCAGAGGAGGGGAGGTCTTTCCTAGCACGTCCCCAGCAGCAGATGACACAGGTATTCAGGATTCCTCTAATTTAGGCAACTTGTAGGTTGGTTGCTTGAAAAATACTCTGTTGGTTGATCTTAAGAGCTTACAACTTGGAAAATCAACCCTTTCCTAGGAGTTTGATATGGAAGTCAGGCGATTTCTCTAGAGACAACGGAAGTGTCCCGGCACCTGCCAACTGCAGTCGAGAGGCCCAGGGATGGCCAGCTATGTCCTTTGAGCATCCAGGAATCCTGCACAGCTCCACTGATTGGTGGCAAAGCATCTCCTCTTGGTGGGGTAGGGGGTCCCGAGTCCAAATAGCACTTGGGAGGGAACTTCACAAACACTCAACACCTCACCCCCAGGGAAGGATGAAGTGGCAGGCAGATGGGCAGGGCGGTGCCCTGCGGGGTGGGCCGAGCCAGGACCAGAAGGCAGAGTCCATCTTTGCTCTCTGTATCTTTCTTTCTCCTTCAGAAGAAACAGGCTTTGAAAATGGCATTTGAAAACAGTTTGGCTAATCCACAGCAATCCCTGAAAACCACCTGTGGTTCTTCTTATATTTATCAACTGTTTCTCTTCATTTTGAAGGAGGCACATTTTTCAATTCAGCTCTGTTTGCAGCTAAACAACAGAATGCTCTGGGGTGGGGGAATCTTTCTTGGGAGACTTATTTAAATTTCCACAAGGACCCTGAGGCATTTCTGATCAGCCTTTAGCTAGAGGCAACTTTCAGAAATACACTCCTGGAAGTGTGAGGGGAGTGAACGCTTTGTCCATCACGCATTCATTCACCAGATGTTGATTTCACTACCGCCCTGTGGTGAGCCCACTGCTGGGTACAGCATGTGAGGGAGGGGCAGAAATCCCAGCCTGGTCTCCGGAAGCCTGTGCTCTACAACCAGCCAAGCATGGCCTCCGGGGGGAGTAGACAGGAATGAGACCCATGCGACGGGACAATTCGCCAGGCAGGGAGAAGAGTAAAGAGCACCGCGGACCATAGGACTCAGTGTTCTCAATAAGAGTAGTCCTTGATTTGAATTCATCACTCTATAGTGGGCCTTCTGCTGCGTCAGCACCGGCCTGTCTGCCGAAAGCAGCTTCTGGAATATCACTCCAGCTTGCAGTGCTCTGAAGGCCAGAGAGTATTCTGGAAAATTCTTTCAAATAACAGTGGTGGTCACATGTGTCCCACAGAGCCATCCCATGGGAGAGCACAGCCCAAGAGAGGCATCCCCAACATGGACAGCCCTGCTCCACAGTCACTCAGCTCAATCCAGTTCCCATCTGGGGGGCTGCAGGGGTGTAAACAGGATGCCCTTGGCTCCTGTCCAGTCACCGCAGGGAGAGATCCAGGTGTGGTGCCCACCCCCGACATCAGTTAATCCCCTTGCAGAAGAGTTGCCCCAGGACCAGAGAGAACAGAGGCAGAGCACGCGCTCCGTCTGTGCATTTATAACCAACCACCTAGCAGTGGAAAACTCACAGGACTTCCCAGCAATTACAGGTTCTATGCAGGAACTTGCAGCGACTAAAGCATGTGGGGGGGGGGGTGACCCATGGGATGGCATTGTGTTTTTACATCTGCCGGCTGTGTGACCTCAGGCAACTTAATCTCACTGTGCTTCAGTTTCCTTATCTGTAAAGTGGGGTCATCACAGGTTGGCAGACACCTGGCTTGTGCCATCCCTTCCCTTGTGTGGAATGCTCACTGGGAAGGAGCATCCTGGTGGGAACCACATTTCCCAGCCCCCTTGAAGCTCAGTGCGGTCATGTGCTTGAGCTCTGGGCAATGGACCCTGAGTGGAGCACCCTCTGCTCCCCGAACACCTTCCAGTGGCTCTCCTCCATGCTCTTTTCCCTTCCCTGGCTGGCTGGAAAGCAGAGGATTTCCATGGCAACCTTGGAATCCCTGTGTGTCGCAGAAGGCAGGGCCTCATCAGCCTGGTCCCTGACGACTGCATGGCCCAGTGCTGCCCAGCCAACCAGCTCATCTGCCCACTGCCCTTAGTTGAGTCAGAAACCAACCTCTAACGAGCTTGAGCCATTTTATATTTTGGACTCTGTTTCGGTGGCTCACCAACCCTACATGTCATCTAATACTCCATAGTGTTTCTGGAAAAAATGCGTGAATTCATGCCAAGGAGCTAGAGCAGAGCCTACGACACAGTACTTGTCTGCTGTCATTCTTACTCCCTCCCACCCCTAGCCCCCTCGCTCCCTGCTGCAGTGTTTATGCTCACATCTAAGCTTAGCTTTGCTGGGGAGGTCTATATGGATCCTAGCTGGGCAGGGAAGGTCAGAATGTGTGGGACAGCTTGGCGCAAGAGAGATCAAAGTTTCCCCAGAGGAAGCACTTGGAGTGCTTTCTAGGGCCAAGAGAAGAGGGGCTGGAAGGTTCCTGACTTTGGGATACTGACGCCTCATGTAGGGGGAGTCAGACTGAAAGAGGCAGACCCTGGAAATGTGCCACCAGGAGCCAGGGCTTCTGGCCGTGATGAAAGATGCCCAGGCCCACACCTAAGCCTGACCCCAAAGCAGAAGCACCATGGGGCCACACCAACCTGGGCCAAGACCACATCTGTGATATGTGGGGGCGTGGTTCTGGGGGGGCAGTTTTCCCCAATGTTCTGGGTCGCCCAAGACTCACAGGAAACGGCACAGCCCTTAGAGAAAAGAGCTGGCTTCTCCAAATCACTGAGTTATCTATTGATGGGGCAGAACAAGGAGCTCGAGGAGATGGGTTCTGATCTAGAAGTCAAGGTCCACCACATCGCCCTCACAGCTGAGTGTGTGGAAAGCCACATGTGTTAATGATGTCACTGGGGACCCTGCCTTCAGGGCAGCCGCTACCCATTGCCAGTTATGGGCTGGAGCCCAAAGGAGAAGGGAATGGCAGAGACGGGGAGGGGAAAGAGGGGGAAGATACAGAAAGGACAGAGGGAGAGATGGAGACAGGGAATGAGGACGTGGTTGGCGACGGTTGACCTAGAGCCGGCGGCTCCCACTCAGGGCTCGGAGCCACAGTGTCACGGTCAATCCTTAGCTCTGCCTTTCAGGAGCTCAACAACGGTCAGTAGTTATCAGCTTACCTCTGCCTCAGCGTAAACAGGGTAATGATCATCCCAGGACACAGAGGTAGGTGACGGACGCTGACTGCTCCGAGGGTCTACAGTGTGGTTACTGACAACTCAATAAACCATCCCCATATCAGCATGTCGAGCATATCATCCTCAACACTGACCAGGAAAAAAGTAACAGAGTCTTTTGTTTCGACATTGTTTTCAAATGTTCACAGTTACCAAGATGGAAACCACAACCAACCATGACCTAAACAGCAAGCGAGTGGAGACTGGTAAGAAAGTCGTGAGAGTGTCAAAATTAATAAGGTGGTTCATGTAGGTGGGCGAGAGGGATCAGGGTGGGGAGATGGCAGCTGGGGTACAACAGACCATGGCACTCCAAGCGCCCTGCTGGTTTCTGTTTGTATCTGCTCCACCTTGAGAAAAAATATGATTTTTTTACACTGCCATAAACAAAACAAAAATCTGCCTGATATTCTGCCATCTCTGCAGCAGATTACAAATACTTCCCTCAATCGAAAGTTGAAAGGAAAAGTGACTTCCGACCTCCCAGGATAGAACTGAAGTTGCTGCATCCACTGCCGATGGCGCGGCTTCGGCTCCACCTCCTTCCCCTTTGAAGCCAAGTGGAGACCTGGGCTGCCACTGGGGGACTCGGTGAGGTGGGGGAGGCTGTGACTTTGATTCTGCCTCAAGGCAGATGGCTACTGGGGCCCAGAGGATGCTCTATACCACGAAACCTTCTCTAAGGAGGCTTCTTGGCTTCCTTCTCTGCCAAGTTCCCGCCAGGCCCTCCTTGTCCTCTTCCTCCAGTCACAGGGCCATCTTGGGAGTGTCCTGGTTCATTGAACCAGGATTCTCTCCACCTATGTGAGCTCTCACATCAGCCATGGTCTGATCAGGAAAACAGAATCACATCACAAAAGGTATTCCAAGTACCAAATTTTGTGTATGGTGTAAGATAGTGGTGTACTTTCATTCTTTCACTGTCCAGTTTTCCCAACACCATTTATTGAAGAGACTTTCTTTTCTTCACTGTACGTTCTTGGCTCCTTTGTTGAAAGTTAGCTGTCCATAGATGTGGGGGTTTATTTCTGGGGCCTCAACTCTGTTGGAGAGGCTTTCAAGGCCATGGGGAGGGCCACACAAGAGGAGCAATGGGCAGGGAAGCACCTGCCAAGCAGGTGACTCACAAGAGCTCACCTGAAAACCACCAGGAATCCCCTGGTCCCAGGCCTTGAGTCCCCAGGTGCAGCTTCCTGCCAGATCAATGTGGGCAATTCACAGAGCGCTCCAGGAAACTCTCAGGGACCTCTTGTCTGCCTTTACCCTCTGCCATATTGAAACAGATGCACACATCTGCTTGCTGCCCCCACACTCAGCTCATGTGAGCAGCCTTCTCTGGCAGGTTATTGCCCCGTCCATTGGAGAAGAGGGTCCGCAGAAGTGCAGCTCCAGACACCTCCCCCCAGTGCAGGGGAGACCAAGAAGGGGTGGGGGCCCTGTCACACAGACAGTACATAGGGAAGCACATGGTTGTGAGCACGTGTGAAGAAGATTAAGACCCTTCACTGCAAGGCTTTGAGGCTTGAACCTGAAAGCGGAGGCTGATTAAACCAATTATGAAGTAATGGGGAAACACAGAGATGGAGGTCTTTAACAACCCTCTAGGCTAATTTATCTATTTATCTCAAACATCCTTTTTTTACCCAATAGATGAATTTTGTTAATACTTCTTCAAAACCTGATTAATAAGAGAAGGCTATAACGAAGAAGCCAGCAGGGAGAGGACACTCCAAGCGAAAAACCTGTGAGTGCTTAAAAATGTCCAGTCTCCAAGAACACAGAAGTACACTGGAAAACGTACAATGAACAGTGTACTACTTTATAAGAGACGTGTGGCACTTAAAAATTAATAACTGTTTCATGGAACCTTTACCCTGCTGGAGAAATGACTAACGCATTCCTCAGCACAAAGGCGAGGCAGCAGCAAGCATGTCCATCTTCTCCGGCATCTCAGTGGCAGGATGAGGGGCCCCTGGTCAGGCTGATGAAACCTTGGGACTCCAGCCAGCAGCCTCCACAGCAATGGGCCTGCGCCCAGAAATGGTTCTGTGGAGAAAGACCATTTGGAACAGAGGTGGCCAGTCCAGCCTCTATTTCCTTTCAGCCCTGATTTTGCACAAATGTTCTGTTTCTGACCTCTCGAAGGCTTCTCCCCTTGGCATAGAGACAACATGCCAGAAGGCCCACATTCTTGGCCTTTTCCAGAATCTGTTGATAAACAGCGTCTCTGTCAGAATAGCGTTCGTGCTCAGAGTTTAGACCATGATCCCAGGAGGGCACCCAAGTACATAGGTGTGGAAGGCTCATGTGTATGCACGTGTGCTGGTGTGTCCACAAGCCCAGCCGCCACGGCATCTCGGCCACTGTGGGTCACGTGTCATGCATCCAGCAATGTGCTCGGCACTGCAGAAATACCTGGCACAGAGAGGAGGGGCTGTCCCTGCCCTCGGGCAGCTTACAGTTTGCTGGAAATTGATGAGAACACACAGGACGGCAGGTGAGGACCCTTTCAAACCACAGAGCCCTGACAGCCCACGGGCAAGGCTCTCAGCCAGGCAGACTTGGAGATGTGCCACCCGGCTCCCACTGCAAGGGAGGGTTCGCTGCCCAGCTGCTGGGAGTGCAGTCAGTAGACGACCTGCAGGTCCCCAAACCCCCAGGGCCTGCCTCAACTGCGAAGAGCCCCCTCACCCTGGTCATGTCCCTGGGGGTGGCTGCACCAATGGCAGACTGAGGAGGGAGTGTAAAAGCCAAGCCATTCTTGCTGATGGGGCCCGTGGGATCTTCTGAGGCATCACAGAGCATCCTTGAACTGACCCTGCCCAAACCTCCTGCCACCGATGCTGACCCCAAGGCCCCTCCCAATAAGCATCTGGCACGGTGACTCAGTCTGAGTCTCCTTCCCCGAGAGCCTAACTGGTGACACTCCACTCGCCCACCCTCCCTCTTTTCCTGTCCCTGTGGCCTCCCAGCTCTCTGTTTCTCTGCCTTCTGGTAAAGCTTTGAGCTTCACTTTAACCATCCCCCAGAGGCTGTCTTGCACCCTTCTCTGTCCCACCTTGGTCCCCTGGATCCCTGTTGGCTGTAGTGCCTGTGACCCTGTCCTACTTCGCCTCATTCTCTCTGGGCTTTGCTGACCACTCTTTTACATAAAATGCCCCCAACCCTGCCGCAGCCTCCATGCTGGGGTTCTTGTTCTGCTGACCTGTGTCCCTGGCAGTTCTCTACTGCCTCCACTCATCTCCTTTGCAGGTGAGGGCCTTCTGGATTCAGTCCTTCCTGCTCTGCAAGATCTCCCCCGGGGCTTAACTTGTCACATCTAACCAACAGGCTCCCCAGGGTCTCTCTAGTCCTGACCTGTCTCCTGAGTCAACTGGCACTATTATATGGTCGGCTCCGTAGCCTTGGTCCCTTCGAGCAGCAAGGAACACTCTATGATAAATGAGTTTGTTCCCTCAGCAATGGCACCTGCTATGTGCCAATCATGGCATATACATTAAAGATGTCCATACTGAAACATGCAAATATCTAGAAATGAGTGCTTAAAAACACAACACAACTGGGAAAACACATAACCTAAAGAAATTAATCTCAGCTGATAACATTTGAGGCACCAAGATATCTCAGAGATGAAAAGATTCCTGGATGGGGACCATCCCTCACGCATCACCTAGGCTGGCAGGAACGCAGGCGGAGCCTGATATGTTTTTTGCCAATAAAACAAAGTCCCAGATATGGTAACCTTAAAGGCCGCATATTTATAGTCTTGAAGGTGCCCTAAAATTTGTACAGTCCCTACTTTGAGCTCCGCTTCTCCTACAGTAATCAAGATGCATCACCTCAGAGGCATCGGAGCCTCTAACAATATGGAGCATCTATGTGATTGAGGGTGAGCATCAGGAATTAACATATGTAAGTGAAAAAAGGCTCCTTAGGAATCACTTCGAGTAGGAGACATGACACCAGCCAAGGAGGACTCATGATGACGTGCTGAGGTACTCGTCAAAGTGCAGGCTTCTCTTTCTCCCAGCCAGGTAATCAGATAGCGCTGATGACAGTATCCGCATTGTATATTGAAAGCCCACGATAATCTGGGGGAGCAGAAAAATCCAATAGCTGATAAATGGCTATGATTACGTCTATCAACGTCTTCCAGGAAGCTTTATCTGACATGATTGTTTTTAAATATGAAACTGAACAAAGAATCAATTTCCACCAGAAATGGACGGTTTGAGTTACAAGCCAGACAAAAATACACTTCTATAGGGATAATGTCATCTCTGTAAAGAGAAGGAAGGATAATTCTGCTGAGCAGTCATCGTCAACGGAAGACATTAAGTGTTATTGAAACTTAGGGTATCTCCTCTGGCAACAAGTGTCATTAGTCTAACGAACGTCAAGTGCTAATCTAGAACTAATGTGATTTAATTTTATGAATTGTTTTCATAAATATTAGAAAACATCTTGAGAGAGACATACTGTATTATACATCTGTGTACATGATGAATGCATGCAAATGACCAGGCCCAGCTCCTGCATAATTCATCACCATCATTTTATTTACATAGGAAAATGATACTTGATTTGTTTGGCAGATTTAAAGCCACAGTTTCTGTCGGTAAACTGAGCCCCTAGCGTGCAGGCAAAAGGCACAGGGCAGTGGGAGGTACTCTGCATAGGAGACAGTAGCCTTGATCTCACTGAACTCACTGATTCTTCGGAAACAAACGCACGTTTGATCTGGTCTATTTTTAAAAGTCTTAGCTCTGTAATGGTACGTGCATATCGGCTTTCAAAAGAAACATCCGGCTTTCTGTGCCTCTTTCATCCTGTTTCTGAGTGTCCTCTGCTTGCTCTCTTTTTTAAAAAGCCCTTTCATTCTCCCATTCTTATTGTCGCCTTGAGAAACCAAATGAGACAGTGGGAGTTGGCAGGAACCGGGGGAGTCCTAGGAGGACACAGGACAGGTCCCCAGCAGAGTCAGGGCCCCTCCCTCACTCCGGGCCATTTGAAGAGCAGGTGGGGGTGAGAACCTGTGCGGAGGTGGGGGGGGTCCATGTGTTCTGACAAACACTGAGTGCTGCCCTTTCGGGACTGGAGTCCTTCAGGATAATCAGGAGGAAGCCACTTTTCAAACTATCACCACCGGCTCCTTTCTTCACACGAACCCTTTGCGGGGGGCGTCTCCTACATGAGGTTCTGTTGCTCTTTTACATCACCAAACCTGGCGACACCCCCTCCCACACTGGAGCCCTTAGCCCCTGGACTGCAGGACTTCAGGATAAATGCCCAGAGGCCTCGGCGCTGCTGGAAGAGCCAAGACGACAGGACTCTATGGGCTACACTTCCTGAGCACGGCCTTGGCCTGTACGTCCCATCGGACACTGTCACCACCCCACCCACCTCCTGCCCCTCACTCTGTATTCACAACACCTTCTTCCTCTGGCAGAGAGAGGACACGTCTGCCGGGCAGGCACATGGCTGCCTGGGTGCCCAGATTCCCAAGGTCTTTCTAGACCTCTGTCTTATTTATTCCCTATGTCCATGAACTCAGGCCTCCCTACAATTCCTGCTTCTGTTTTTGACTCCTCTGCGTGTCTCCTCCTCCTCCCTCTGCTCCTCCTACCAAGCAGTGTCCAGGCAGGGGGGCAGTCTCCTCCCCTCTGTGGAGTTGAGGAAGCACACTGAACCAGAGCCCTCTGCTCAGGTTGGGTCTCATGGGTGGGTGGTGAGACTCACTACTTGTGTAGTGAGAAGAGTGACCGACTCGTGTGACCTCAGCACCCCCAGCCCCTCTTGTCTCTTTTGTCCATCGCTCTATCTCCAGATGATGCCCTCAGGGGCTCTCTGCCCTCAGACCTGCTCCCAGCAATGGACGCTGCTCCCAGCAATGGACGGGGAGTGGTAAGTGCCAATAATCCTTTGTTCGTAGAAAAGGGGAGGAGGGATCCAATCTCTTGAACACGAAAAACGTACCCAAGGTATTTCATTCAAATGAGCCCAGCAGCGGATGCCGTCAGTGCCCCGCTCCCTCTCCTGCGCACCTCTGCCACTTCAGTGCCTCCTGTAGCTTCCATCCCAATGGCTGCAGGGCATCCTCTTTCAGAGCCCTGCCCTCAGGCTGCCGGGGCCAGAAGTGCCTGAGATGTACTTCCGGGCGGCCCAGAATAATGCCCAGCTCCCTGGCCCCACGAGGCCTCCAGGACCCACTCTGCCTCCAGTGCCCCCTGCAGGACTGGGCTTACCTCCCCGTTCCTGGGAGCTGGCTGGACCGCACCGCTGTTGGTCTTTCTCTCCCCAGTCCCCTTCCCACTCCTCACCTCTCTTTCCTGGGACACCTCCCACCTTCACATGAATCCTTGTCATCTCTTTCTGGGGAACCCAAACCAAGACAAATGTATACAATGAAAGTTCCCTCTTTCTCCAGAGTGGCCAGACCCACAGGCCCCTCCCCAGAAGCAGCCCCTCTCTGTATGACCAGCAACTTCGTTTTAGGGGGGCATGGTCCAGCAGTGCAGAGCACAGACGTGGAGCCCCACTTTCCTCGTCTGTAGAATAGGATAATAGGGCCTGCTTCATATGATGGTTTTGCTGTGAGGATTAAAGGAGTCAATATTTGTAAAGTGCTGAGGGCAGTGCATGCGCTCGTGCAGAACTGTCCAAATGTTCGTTAAATAAAAATACATACATACACGCATAGACATACATGTAAACTTCTCTCTCCCCCGGCTTTCAATTTTGACTCATTTGTGGGTCAGAGAAACAGTTTTCACGGAAGCCCTGTGCTGCCTCAGCTCTTCCATGGGGCTTGGGACAACAGGAGGGACAGCTGGCTGCCAGGAACTTGTACTGCACGCCTGGCAGGACCTTGGGAGCTAGGAGATGAGGTCACCACTCCTTTGGAGCTCAGCCAATTCTTAAGTCCTCATCTAAGCTCAGGCGAGAGGTTCCAGTGCACTCCAGGAGACTGAGGGGCTGTATCTCAAGGCCTCCCAGTCATTCCAGGGTGAGTGCTCAGACAGCATGACCCACATCATGAGACTAAAAAGCAGCTGGAAGTTTACTTTGCCATGGGGAGCACCGCTCAGCCAGGTCCCTACAGAAGTGTCTAGGCTGTGTCATTCATCATACCATTCGCAGCAAGGTAGAGGTTTGGAAATGCCCAAGCAAGAGACACCCCAGTGATAGAGCTGATTGCTTTGCAGTTACAAAGAGTGAGGGACTTTGGTCTGAAATATTTGCCTGGAATCCAGTGTCAAAGCTCATTACCCTTCTAGCAGGAACATGGTGGCAGCAGCCAGAAAGCATATTATTTTCCTGAGAAAACAATTAGGGGAAACAGCTAGACAGCTGATCAGTTCATCAATTAACCCATCCCACTTCTTCCAGACAAGACTGGGCACCATATGGGATTGAATAAAATATATTGATCATTTTGCAGTTGATCTGTAAGACTGTGGTAATTAAGCCTGGGGCTTCAGACTTGTTAAATTCTTCCTCCTCGCAAATGTTTTCCTTCAGGTTGATCTGAGAAGCATTTTTTCTGCATTTGGCTTCCATTGTTGGAATTTTATATATTTTTGGATTCATAGAATATTGATAACGTGGATGAGGCTGTCAATTCCACCTCTTATCTCTTTAACTTCCTTTTGCCAAGATAGCTGTGTGGAGTCACTTACTGGACTGTGTTTTTATTTCTAGTCCTTTAATAATAACAAGAAAATCCTTAGATTTCATATGGCAAAATAAAGTCCTTACTAGGAGTTATTGTTTTCTAACAGCTCCTGAAAAAGAAATCTCTCTCTGAAATATAAGCCATCAACAAAGCATAATTTTACTTTCAACACATTGACCTGAAATCTTTCTGTGATCAAGATAATCCCAGGTGAGATGTAAGGATTTGTGGAGGCTCATTAACTCTTTTTCCTAAGCAACCTCACATAGATTGGGCGGTAGTTCTGGAAGGATATATCTTTTCTTACCATGAAATTATGACAGAATTAAATTGCATAAAGAAAGGAGTAATCCATTAGCATTTCAAGGCCCCAAGAATTGCCTTCGTCTTTCTCTTAATGCGACCTTAATAGATCATTAATCAACACTTCTTTGAAGTGTGAAATGTAGAATTTCTTGAAGAGCCTGATATGGGCAGTAGCTAATATCTTAATCTAGACCCACTCACTCAATCCAACACTTGTTTGGAGAAAAGAATGGATATGAATCATTACTAGGTAAGACGAGAGCATGAAAAGCAAGAATCTTGCACTTCCGGCTCCCTTCAAGGCCCACGTGGGAAACCGATGCACGCACCGTGGAGGACTCTCCTCCCGTGCCCTTGGAGTTGCTTGAGAATAGCACTCACAGACACACCTTGCAGTCGCCTTTCCCTTCCCACCTAGCTAAGCAGAAGACAAGTTGCGGTTTTGCAGGCCTGTGACCTGGTGCCTGCAGCAGCTCTGTGCACCCGCAGGTCTCCACCTGCACGGTCAGATACGGTGCCCTCCCTGCTATCTGCAGAGAAGTCATTCCTTAAAATAGCCCTGTACAGAAAAGCTTGCTTCAATCTCTCCAGATAAAGGCTGTGTGTCTACAGTCACTTAGCAAATACGTAAGAAGGATGTCAATGGTGTGTTGGTAAATTGTCTTCTGGAAAAAAAAAGGACGTGTTTATGATGTTTGTCAATTTTTATTGTGTAAATATTCCCAACATGTTCTATTTCAACCTAGCAACACGATGTCACTGGACAAGGAGTTGGGGAAAGATGAATGGAATTGACTTCCATGAACCAGTGTAAGCCTGCTCCAGCCCAGCACTGAAAGCTCCTTTTCTTTTGTGGACATGATGTGAGATGAGGATGCTGCAGAGATGCACGGCGCTGGGTCCTTTTCCTTGAGGAGCTCGTGATGTAGCCAGAAGCACAGTACGTGTGAAACACTTTCTTCTACTGTGCGACCTCATCTAAGTTTATTAGAGGCATTATCTCGTGAGTGTCATGGAGAACATCTGAGAGATGTGTGGCTGGCTACCCCTCTGACATAACTGCATGACACAAATAAATAAAATAAAAAACAAATAAAGTACAAAAGCAGAGAGGAAAAAATAACTACAGAAAGGGCAATGTTAATCAGTATTCCAGTAGATTCTTCCAGGGACTTTTGCAATTATTTTTTAAAGAATTTAACTAACAGATTTATAATTTATGTGAAAAATAATAGCTCAAAAGCAGCTGAGGCAACTCTGAGAAAGAAAAGCAAAGAGGGGTAACTCATTCTAACAAAAATTAAGACAGAAATCCATGTCCAGTAATGGCAGACAAGGTAAAGTATCCCAACCCTCCCGCTGAGAAGGACTGTAGAAGCTGGATATAGGAAGGGGCCAGCAGGATCTTCAGGGGCAGGGGACAGAGGTGGTCCTAGATAAGGTGTGACCCTCAGGAACAGGTTTGGGCTAGTATCCTTTTCTTGGGACACTCCAAAGAGAATTTTCTAAGTTGTCTGATCATCACAGGCAGGAGATGCAGCAGAACTATGTGGTCTTAACGCCCTAAGATTCATCTAAGACAACTGCTCGCACAGGGAAGGAAAGCCAGTTTGGAGTGGTAGTGATGGGGGTGTATATATTGTTCTCACCCAGAGTGGGATGGATGAAACAACAGAGATAGGAAAATAGGAAGAAAAGGGAAAATATCTTAAAAGGACTTAAGACTCCACTTGACTCAATGAAAACGCTGTATAGGCCACAGGTGATGGGTAAATATTCATCCTACTTCTTCTGAGGCAGAAAGCCTTTTGCTTCCAAGCACCGCCTATACCGAGACCAAATGGCTGTGCCCTCCTGTAGCTTGGGATATTGCTTCTGTCATCACAGCAGAGACCTGTCCACCAGAATCTCTTTTCTGTCAAACAGCTGAAGCTGGAGCCTTTCCCGGCTGCTCTGACGAGCGGCCTTAGAGGGGCGGGGTGGCCGTCCACACTGCAGAATGACTCGTGTAGGTTGTTGGTTTTAATGAGGAGTGGAAAGCATTGTGCTTCTTCAACAGTGTTCGCTGGATTCGTGACCTCCCTAGAAAAGCCATTTGTTCTAGAATTATGTAATACCCATATATATGTCACAAGAAGGCAGTGGGTTTACCATTTTAAATTAAATTTTTTTAGTGCTGGGAACTTCCACAAGCCAAGCTAACAGTCTACACCACCATACCTTTACTCTGAGTGGGTCTTACACAGCAAGGAAGCCCTCTTCCAAAATAGATGTTTGGTTTTGCTTTGCTTTGCTTTTTTCATAGAGAATGAAAATTCTGTTAAAATAAAGTAGAGAAGAGCACCATTTGACACAGCTAAATTTCAGACAGGGGAAACTCCAGTTCATACTTTTCAAGCCCCGTCATAGTCACAAGCCCAGTGGCTCCTCTCCCCCACCCAGCAGAGTGGGCAGAGCAGTTGTTCGCATTTCTGTTTTCCTGGAAGACAGCAGGCACAGCCCTGCTCTCAGGGCCCTGCAAGGCCAGGCTGTGACATGTCCTGACTGTGAGGCATTTGTTATGACATTCAAGTTATTATATTTAAAGAGTTAGTTACCTCATCCATATTTATTTTGCTGTTTAAAAATTCATGCTCCCAGGGAAGGAAAGAGCAGTGTGACTTTTTCTTTATCAAGTGCTATGGAGAGTAAATACCCTCACTTCTCCCTCAGCCTGCACAACCCCAACCTGACCCAAGATGGGCAGTGTCCCACAGGGGGCGGGGGTGGGGTGGGGTATCTGCAGAGCACTGTATCGTTTGGGACTCAGCCAGGAAAACTCTAGGCTTTCTAAATAGAGAGACTTTCATAGAGGGCATCGTTGCATTCGTGGTGGAATAATTAAAAGACGATGCAGCAAAGCCGAGAACAGCCCTGCAGAGGCCACTCACATCCAAGGGGCTGATGGGCACGGCAGAGCCCAGAATCCAGGGCCTTCAGTGGGAACCATACCACTGTGGGACGAGGGCTCCTGGTGGCAGCTGGGAACGTGGCAAGAGGGATGTCCAGTCAGAGCCAGAGCCATGAAGGAGATACAATCATTTCCAGAAATGCCTCCACGGGCAGGGTGAGGGAGGATGTCTCCAGCTCTCCCCTTTGCTGCCCTCCAGTTTTCTGCCAGTGCTTCCACCACCTGCGCCAGCCTAGAAGCAGGAAGGAAGGGAACCTGAGTGATGTGGCTCCCTCGACACAGAGCGGAGCAGAGCATGAGCAGTGGGGAGCTCTGCATCCGTGTCCTCCGTCCTTCACCTCTCCCTGCATCAACTCTCTTTGCCACTGAAATTAGTTTCACTAACGAGGCAGCTTCTATTTCCCCACCTCTTGACTCTGAGCCCAGACATGGGACTTTCTTTTTCCCAAGGAGCAAGGCAGTAGGGACAGCATGCTAGTCTGAGCCTAGGTCTCCTGAGAGC